>NW_020175027.1:2329709-2463435 GCF_003031525.2 Neophocaena asiaeorientalis asiaeorientalis | reverse complement strand
CACAAAAAAAGAAAATTATAGACCAATATCACTGATGAACATAGATGCAAAAATTCTCAACAAAATACTAGCAAACAGAATTCAACAACACATTAAAAACATCATACACCATGATCAAGTGGGAGTTATCCCAGGCATGCAAGGATTCTTCAATATATGCAAAACAATCAATGTGATACACCATATTATCAAATTGAAGAATAAATTCAGACTAAACTAGAAAGCTACAGTAATCAAGACAGTATGGTACTGGCACAAAGACAGAAATATAGATCAATGGAACAGGATAGAAAGCCCAGAGATAAATCCATGCACATATGATCACCTTATCTTTGACAAAGGAGGCGAGAATATACAATGGAGAAAAGACAGTGTGTTCAATAAGTGGTGCTGGGAAAAATGGACAGATACATGTAATGGAATGAAATTAGAACACACCCCAACACCATACACAAAAATAAACTCAAAATGGATTAAAGACCTAAATGTAAGGCCAGACAGTATAAAACTCTTAGAGGGGGACTTCCCTGGTGGCACAGTCATTAAGAATCCACCTGCCAATGCAGGGGACAGGGGTTCGAGCCCTGGTCCAGGAAGATTCCCACATGCCACGAAGCAACTAAGCCCATGCACTACAACTACTGAGCCTGCGCTCTATAGCCTGCGAGCCACAACTACTGAGCCTGCATGCCACAACTACTGAAGCCTGCAAGCCTAGAACCTGTGCTCCGCCACGAGAAGCCACCACAATAAGAAGCCCACACACCAAAATGAAGTGTAGCCCCTGCTCGCTGCAACTAGAGAAAGCCCGCACGCAGCAACGAAGACCAAACACAGCCAAAATAAATAAATACATTTATTTATTTATTTAAAACAAAACAAAACTCTTAGAGGAAAACACAAGCAGAACCCTCTGTGACATAAAGCACAGCAAGATCCTTTTTGACCCACCTCATAGAGTAAGGGAAATAAAAACAAAAATAAACAAATGGGACCTAATGAAACTTAAAAGCTTTTGCACAGCAAAGGAAACCATAAAAAAGACGAAAAGACAACCCTCAAAATGGGAGAAAATATTTGCAAACAAAGCAACTAACAAAGGATTAATCTCCAAAATATACAAGCAGCTCATGCAGCTCAATATCACAAAAACAAACAACCCAATCCAAAAATGGGCAGAACACCTAAATAGACATTTCTCCAAAAACATACAGATGGCCAACAAATACATGAAAAGATGCTCAACATCACTAATCATTAGAGAAATGCAAATTAAAACCACAATGAGGTATCACCTCACACTGGTTAGAATGGCCATCATCAAAAAATCTAGAAACAATAAATGCTGGAGAGGGTGTGGAGAAAAGGGAACCCTCCTGCACTGTTGATGCGAATGTAAATTTATACAGCCACTATGGAGAACAGTATGGAGATTCCTTAAAGAACTAAAAATAGAGCTACCATATGACCCAGCAATCCTGCTACTGGGCACATACCCTGAGAAAACCATAATTCAAAAAGAGACCTGTACCACAATGTTCATTGCAGCTCTATTTACAATAGCCAGGACATGGAAGCAACCTAAGTGTCCATCAACAGATGAATGGATAAACAAGATGTGGCACGTATATATAATGGAATATTAGCCATAAAAAGAAATGAAATCGAGTTATCTGTAGTGAGGTGGATGGACATAGAGTCTGTCATACAGAGTGAAGTAAGTCAGAAAGAGAAAAAGAAATACCGTATGCTAACACATATATATGGAATTTTAAAAAGCAGTACCGATGAACCTAGTGGCAGGACAGGAATAAAGACTCAGACATAGAGAATGGACTTGAGAACACAGGGGGGAAGGGGAAGCTGGGATGAAGTGAGAGAGTAGCATTGACATATATACACCACCAAATGTAAAATGGATCGCTAGTGGGAAGCTGCTGCATAGCACAAGCAGATAACTCGATGCTTTGTGACGACCTAGAGGGATGGGATAGGAAGGATGGAAGGGAGGGTCAAGAGGGAGGGGATATGGGGATATATGTATACATATCGCTGATTCACTTTGTTGTACAGCAGAAACTAACACAACATTTTAAAGCATTTATACTCCAATAAAGATGTGAAAATAAATAAATAAATAAAACAGGTGGATTTTTAAAAAACAAAAAGAAGGTTCATTTTGCTTAATTTATGTGGAACCCAAACCTCAAACGGATTAATGTAACCAAGCTGGTGCAAACGATTTTCAACATTTGATTTGGATATTTTGAGTGTGTTGGCTACCTCCTGCATGGTATAACACTGATTTTTCTCAGTTAATATCTCAGTTTGATCGCTATCAACTTCAACTGGTCTACCCGACCATGGAGCATCATCCAGCGAGAAATCTCCAGCACGAAACTCTGCAAACCACTTTGAACACATCTGATCAGTCACAGCACCTTCTCCATAAACTGCACAAAATTTTTTTCTGCATTTCAGTTGCATTTTTACCTTTCTTGAAATAATAAAGCTTAATATGCCAAAAATGTTGCTTTTTTCTTCCACTTTCAATATTAAAATGGTTGTACAAAAATTCACCAATTTTGGTAAGTTTTTAAAAAAATGCATGCTGATATGACAGCTGTCACAATACAATCTAACAAAATTGTTTTGAATGAAGTTAGAGCCAACAAAGTGCTACTACAGACATCATATGGAAAAAACCAAACGAACCTTTTGACTAACCCAATAATCGCATATCTAGAAAACTTTAAAGAATATGCTGGAAAACTATTCACACTAACAAGAGTTTAGTGAAGAAAAATTTTAAATAAAAATATAAAAAGCAGTGACTTTCCTATGTAATAGCAATAACAAATTCAAAAACAATAGAATAAATATATCAGTAAAATTGGCAACAAAAATTATAAAATGTCTAGGCATAAACAAGGGTACTAATGGGCAGAAAAAAGACACCATGTTGCTGAGGGCCGTGAAGGAAAACCTGAGTAACTGGAATGACGCATGTGTGTCTGACCAGGAAGAGCACCTATCGTAAGTCGCGCAAAGCTCAGTGAATACTAATCACGTGATCAATATTTACAGGTATCTGTTGAATTTACTGTTAAATGTGATAAAGGTAATTGTCGCAAAGTATTAACGCACTGTTTTATTTTGCCTTTCTAAATATGTGAGCTTCTTCCTAGTTCATCCAGGGCCTCCATCTGGAGAGAGATTTGAATTATTACAGAAAGAGTACAAAGCGAAGGAGTTACTATGCAATCTTTGACGTTTAAAGTAGGCCTTTGTCTTGCAAGTCAAGCTGTTTTCCTGAGAGGATCTTCTAAATCCTCTTTTCTCCCCCTTTCAACATACAGTAAGTCCCCTACATATGAACCTTCAAGTTGTGAAATTTCAAAGATGTGAACGTGCGTTCCATCAATGTCAGGCATGAGTGAAATTGCAGCTTGCCCTCCGTCTCCTATTGCTGACGATCCTTCACCTCTACCATCTCCCACCTCCTCTCCCTCCTCCAGTCAGTAACTCTTCTTGCCGGTTTACTCAATGCCAGCCCCTGTATGCCAGCTCTTGTACTGGACTACTGTACTTTTCAAGGTACAGTACTGTAAGATTAAAAATGTTCTTTATTTTTTGTTTGTTTTTTACATATTATTTGCGTGAAAAGTTTTATAAACCTATTACAGTACAGTCCTATATAGCTGATTTGTACTAGCTAACTAGGCTAACTCTGTTGGACCTACAAAAAATTGGACTTACGAATGTGCTCTCGGAACGGAACTCCTTCATGCGTAGGGGACTTACTACTGAATGGAGAACCAAGCTGAGGATGCAGCCTGTGGAGTTCCCTCATAATGCAGAAAGCCACTCCATCCCACTGGTGACAGCTGAGTAGCAGAGGTTTGAAGCTCTCAGGAAGATAAAGGCCATGATATCCAGGGCCAGGGGAAGCCTGGTCTCTTCTGGCCCCACGTGATGATAGAAAGGAGAAAGGATAGAGAGAAAAGAAGTATGAAATTTGTGAGGCAGCCCCTGGGGAACTCCCAAAACAAATGAATAGACTGCAGAAGGATGGGTTAGAGATGGATAAACTGAGACACTGATGTTACTTGGATGGGAAATATGGGCTATAAAATCTGGGAATTCATGAAAATGTGACCCCATCTGTGCATTTGGGGCAGTTAATGCTGGGAATGTTCATGTTACAACTGTAAACACACATAGGCAAAGGGCTGAGTTGCTCCCAGTGTCGTAACAGTGTTCCCCTCTGATAGGGTTATAGGGGATCAACTTTTATTTTTGGCAACCTATGTTTTTAAAATTTCAGCCATAAACATGTTACTTGTAGAATAATGAAAGCAACAAAAGTTATAGCTTTTGAAAAGTATTCAGAAACCGAGCCCCCCCAAACAGAATAGTTCTGAATCCTGGCCAAGTGACCCACCTCATTCGCCAAAGATGAGGGCAGCCAGACTCCAGAATCATAAACTCGATTGGTGTCAGCTTAAAGATGCCCAAAAGTGGAAGAAGTGTACCATATTGGCTATCCTCAGTGGTGTGTGGGAGCTCATTAATACAAAGGGAGCTTTTCCCCACCCCACCCCCCCCAAATAGCGTGCCCATGGGCTTTTAGATGTGCATATGCAAGTCAACGTAGTAAATTTTCTTGCGTCTCAGCTTCCCCTTATGCACAATGAGGGAAAGATTGGAGACATTGAATCTCAGGTTCTTTCCTCTCTGCCTTTCCAAAGCTCTAACTTTCTGAAATGACTATCTAAAGATACAGTAGTGGGATTTCCTTGGTGGTCCAGTGGGTAAGATTCCGCACTCCCAGTGCAGGGAGCCTGGGTTCGATCCCTGGTTGGGGAACTAGATCCCGTACGCATGCCGCAACTAAGAAGTCCGCATGCCGCAACGAAGATCCCACGTGCCGTAACTAAGACCCGGCGCAGCCTAAATTAATTAATTAATTAATTAATATTTTTTAAAAAGAGGTGGTTCAATTCTTTAAAAAAATAAAGATACAGTAGTAACCTTTAAAAATTGTGAATCACTATGTTGTACACCTGAAACATATAATATTGTACAAGTATACCTCAACAAAAAATTAAAATTAAAAAAATTTTAAATAAAGTATCAGAAATTTAAAAAAAATGGCCCGGGATAAATTGTATTCTGAGAAGCAGTTCAGTGTTCAGCCTCTCAAGGCCAGGCCAGGATGCACGAGATACATCACTGACAACATCAAGAAGGGTTTATTCGGCAGGTATTGGCATGTGGTACTAGGTTTGGTTCAGATCAAAGAGAACAGTCTAGACCAGCGCTCCCCAACCTTTTGGGCACCAGGGACCGGTTTCGTGGAAGACAGTTTTTCCGCGGACGCAGTGTGGGGGGTGGATGGTTCAGGTGGTGATGCCAGCGATGGGGAGTGGCACACGAAGCTTCGCTCGCTCGCCTGCCCACCACTCACCTCCTGCTCTAAGGCCTGGTTCCTAACAGACCGTGGACTGGTACCGGTCTGCAGCCTGGGGGTTGGGGCTCTCTGGTCTAGACACAGCCCTTTCCCAACTGTATCTTGCAACACACACACAGGATGATTATAACCCCAGTCAGTGCTATGGGCCTTTTTGGTTTATAAAGATCTTTCAGCAACACAGTAAAGTAGATAAAGCGGGTATGAAAATTATTTCCACTTTAGAGGTGAAGAAACCATGGCTCAGAGAGGTTAAGTGTCTTACCCAAGATCACACAGCTTGTAAGGGTCAGAGCAAAGATCCACTTCAGAGCATACACAAAGGGGTAATTGAAGAAGTTTCAATGAAAAGATACTTTGAAGAGCTAGGGGCAGGGCTAAGGGAACTGACAGAGGACTAGGGAGCAACCCTGAGTGTTATGGGTTGAACTGTGTCCCTCAAAGATGATATGTTGGAGCCCTAACCCCCAGTACCTCAGAATGTGACCTTATTTGGAAATAGGATCAGGAATTCCCTGGCAGTCCAGTGCTCAGGACTTCTCACTCTCACTGCCGAAGGCCTGGGTTTGATCCCTGGTCAGGGAACTAAAATCCCATAAGCCGAGTGGCACAGCCAAAAAATAAAAATAAAGTAGTGCTTCCTCACTCATATATATATATTTTTTTTTTAACATCTTTATTGGGGTATAATTGCTTTACAATAGTGTGTTAGTTTCTGCTTTATAACAAAGTGAATCAGCTATACATATACATATGCTCCCATGTGTCTTCCCTCTTGCGTCTCCCTCCCTCCCACTCTCCCCATCCCACTCACTCATATTTTTTAAAAAAGAGAAAGAAAGAAACAGGGTCATGGCAGATATAATTAGCAAAGATGAGATTATCCTGGAGAAGGGTGGGCCATTAACCCAATATGACTGGTGTCTTTATACGAGCAAAAGAGACACAGAGATGAACGCCCTGTGACCAGGGAGGCAGAGACTGAGGTGCTACACCGTGAGCCGAGGAACACCACGGATCACCAACCAGCCACCAGGAGCGGAAGAGGGAAGATGGACTCTCCTCTACAGGTTTCAGAGGGAGCTCAGCGGTGCTGTCACTTTAATTTTGAACTCCCAGCCTCCAGAATTGTGAGAGAACACATTTCTATTCTTAAAAAACAGAAAAACAATAGTATTACCCAACCAGGTTTGTTTTGCCCAACGTGCAGCAAGTGAAAATGCTGAGATGCCCAGATTTGCAGCAAAGAGAGGTTTGTCTACAAGGCAGCCAAGCAAGGAGCCTGGAGAACAAGTCTCAGATGTGCCTCCCAGAAGGCAAAGGGCTCGGGGTATTTATGGGATAAAGAATAAAGCAGCAGGGTGGTTTGAGGCTTAGGGGGCGTGGGGAGCATGGCGATCGCGGGGAAAGGTGATCGGGAAAAGGTGTGGTCATCATCATTCTGCTCGGGCATAACCAAGCTACAGGTTCTGCACAGTCAAAAATGAAGATGCTTAGCACGATCTAAGGGTGGGGTTTTCAGCCCTCTGACATCACAAGGTCACTGAACAGACACCCAGTTGGAGGGTCAGTGGTCCTACCCAGTCTTAACTGGCTCAGCTTGAACTAGACACAGCTGACTTCAAGTTGCTGGAAAACAACACTGGCAAACATCTTGTTCAGGCAGTTTGCTGCCTAGAGGATGTGCAAGTCCTTAAATGACCTTGCTTAGTGAAGGCAGGTGAAATGGATTTGACTGATAAGTATCCGTGCTTTCAGTAGTCCCTCCCCGACCATCCAGGAGGAGGATATGTTCTAAGACCCCCAGCAGATGCCTGAAACCATGGATAGTACTGAACCCTATATAGACTATGTTTTCTCCTATACATTTATACCTATGATGTTTAATTCATAAATTAGGCACAGTAAAGGATTAACAATAGCTAATAATAAAATAGAACAAGTATAACAATATACTGTAATAAAAGTTATGTGAATGTGCTCCCTCTCTCTCCCTCTCTCTCTCTCTCTGTCTCAAAATGTCTTATTGTTCTGTACTCACCCATCTTCTTGTGATGATGGGAGATGACACAATGCCTACATGATGAGATGAAGTGAGATGAATGGCGCAGGTATTATGATGTAGCGTGAGGCTACCACTGACCTGACAATACGTCAGAGGGAGGATCATGTGCTCCAGGTGATTTCTTTTTCTTTCTTCACAATTTCACAGATAGAAAATTCATCCATGTCATAGATCTCAGCAACCTCAGCATATGAGTTTTTTCTTTCTTTATTAAGAAGAACTTTCACCTTTTCACTTAAAGGAAGCACTTTATGGCTTCTCTTTGGTACATCTGAATTGCCAGCATCACTACTCTTGCACTTTGGGGCCATTATTAAGTAAAATAAGGGTTACTTAATCACAAGCACTGCCATCCCCTGACATTCAATCTGATAGCCTAGACAGCCACTAAGTGCCTAATGGCTCTGGGCAGGATGGAGCTGGAGAGCACGAGATTTCATCATCTTAACTCAGAACAGCATGCAATTTAAAACATGTGAATTATTTCTGGAACTTGCCATTTAATATTTTTGGACCTTGGTTGACCACAGGTAACTGAAACTGCAGAAAGGAACACCACAGATTGGGGCAGGGGGGAACTACTGTAATTGTGACACACAGAATTATATTCATCTATTTAACATCTTTTTTCAAAATTATTTATTTAGTTATTGGCTGCGACGGGTCTTAGCTGCGGCAAGAGGGAACTTTCGTTGCGGCATGTAGGCTTCTCTCTAGTTGTGGTGCAGGGCTTTAGTTGCCCCGTGGTATGTGGGATCTTAGTTCCCCAACCAGGGATCAAACCAGCGTCCCCTGCATTGCAAGATGGATTGTTAACCACTGGACCACCAGGGAAGTCCCTAACTAACATCTATTTAACCAGGCCCTATGTTTGGTGCTGAGGCTAGGGAGAAGAAAGACACAGTCCTTGTCCTCTAGGAGCTTATTACCTTGGATGGGAGACAGAAATATAAGCGATTACAATGTACCTGGTAAATTCTGGAACCTAAGTGTTCTCAAGGCCCCGAGAAAGTGCAAAGGAGAGGGTCATTCATAAGCAATAAACTCCTTTCCCTTTCCTCCCCAAGCTACTATTTTAATAACTGCTACAATAATTACACTTTACAAACTTACCTCAGCTAAACCTCACAAAAACTCCATTATCCCCACATTATATACGAGGCTTACAGAGTTAACACACTTGCTCTGGGTCACATAGCTAGGAAAGTGGTGGAGCCAGAATCAAGCCCAGGCCTGTCTGACCCCAAAGCCCACCTCTGACCCCTGGCGACAGTGTGCTAGACTGAGAGATGGAACCCATGAAGGCATGATGTCTCCCCCGGAAACAGAAATCGTACCTCTGAGAATCCACAGGAAAGGAAAAGGAGGACATGAGAGGATGATGGAGAGAAAAAAGGAAGAGTCTTTCAAGGACCTTCACCCTAAAAATTTGAAAAGCTCCTAGTTAGGCTTTTGTAGTGAAATGTTCAAAGACATAATAGGTTCCTGAGTGGCTTTCCAACCTATCCTGCACCAATCAATCAGTCAATCAAAAGGTCTTCTTAAAAGTAGGCAATAATCGGGACTTCCCTGGTGGTACAGTTGTTAAGATTCCACGCTTCCACTGCCGGGCACGGGTTCAATCCCATGCGATGTAGCCAAGGGGAAAAAAATAGGCAATAATCAAAAAATAAGATGGTTGGATAGATGGATTGATATGTGATAAAGCAAATGTAGGGAATGGTTAACAACCATGGACACTAGATTTTAAGTACATGGCTATTTACTCTACAATTTTTCAGCCTTTCTATGGTTTGAAATTTTTCACACACACAGAAAAATGTTGGAAGCAGGGGAAATTAAGCAATAGTTGGAGGGCAGTAGGAGAATAGAGTTTTCTAGTGCTGTTCCATATGGTAGCTACTTAGCCACATGGCTACTGAGCACATAAAATGTGGCTAGTCTGAGTTGAGAGGTTCTATATGTATTATTTATTTATTTATTTATTTATTTGCGGTACATGGGCCTCTCACTGCTGTGGCCTCTCCCGTTGCGGAGCACAGGCTCCAGATGGGCAGGCTCAGCGGCCATGGCTCAGGGGCCAAGCTGCTGCGCGGCATGTGGGATCTTCCCGGACCAGGGCACGAACCCGTGTCCCCTGCATTGGCAGGCAGACTCCCAACCACTGTGCCACCAGGGAAGCCCTATATGTATAATTTAGATGTCAAAAACTTAGTACACAAAAGAATGGAAAATATCTCATTATTCATTTTTATCTTTTTTACATGTCGAAATGATCATTTTGATATATTGGGTTAAATAAAATACATTCTTGAAATTAATTTCATCTGTTTCTTTTTACATTTTAAATCCTGCTACACATTTAAATTACATACCCAGCTTGAGTTATATTTCTACTGGACAGAGCCCTCTAGAGCATCCAGTTACCACCAGTCCTGGTCCTTTGTTCACTCACACCTGCTCTGGACCAAGCCCTGTGCTGAATCAAACACAGTCACAGCCTCAGAGAGCTGAAGGTCTAGGTCCTGGGGACAAGCCAAGACAGACCTGAAAACATCAGAGGATTTCAGCATCTTAGGAATCTCAGTGACTTCCTTACTTGTAGGTATCCACTTGGTACCTTTTGGATTAGACCTGGGGACAGAATCTTCCTGGAGAATATTGGGAAATATGTGGGCGTGTTTGAGTTTGTCAGGTTGATTGGGGAAGGTGATCAGCACTTCACACGCGGGAGCCAGGGATGGTACACATTCCACAATGACAGGGGTAGTCCAGGAAGAATTTTCCTGTCCAAAACACCAGTAGGGTACCTGTTGAGAAACCCAAAAGTAGAGAATGACACACCTGTTTCTGTCCCCTGGATGAGGACTTTGAGGCCTGTTCTCCAACCCAGAGAAGGCAGCACCATTATTTCTGTGGAGGCAAGAACAAAGAACTTCTTGGGGTACTGAATCACATAATCCAATTCATATCTCCTTAAGGGTAGAAAAACAGCTGGGACAGTCAGGGACACCCAAGGGCTTGGCTCCCAGCAGGAAACCTGTCTGGCTATAAAGACTGCCAACGGCAGTGTTCAATTAGCCTAGCCTAATTAGCCTTCTGAGAGCCTGTCCCCAGAGCTCAGGGCACCACCCTCCAGCATCAGGCCCTAAATGCCACAGGAACAGAGCATTTCTGGGAATGGTGCCCAGTGAAAATGAGTCATCCCTTTGGTCCGATCTTAGGGGCTGGAGCTATGGGAGATGGGGAGTGTGGATGGGTATCCCACATACCTCAAGTTGAAGGACACGGAGTGTCAACATCCCACAGACCTCAGAAGGCCTTAGTTGAGGAATAGGTAAAGGTGTAAGGATTCAGAGGGAGAGGGGGAATCACAGCCACCTTATGAGAGGTTCAGAAGTCCCTTCTTAGAAGAAGGTGCAAAAGCCCAGGCAAGAGATGATGGGTGCCTGCATCAAGGCAGTATCAGGGAGAGGAACAGGTGGAACAGATTTAAAGTATATTTTTGAGATGGAATTAAGAGGACATTCTAACTCTTTGATGAGGAGAATTAAGGAGAAGGAGGAGCCAAGTATAACTCCCAGGTATCTGGAATGAGCCACTGAGTGGAAGAACGGGCAGGAATAACTTTTTGAGAAACTTATCAGTGAAGGGAGGAGAGAGATGAGGCAGCAGCTGGAGGAGGAAATTATGTCAAAGAAGGTTTTATTTTAAAGATACAAGAAGATTAAGCTTTATGTTCTCAGGGGAGTCACATGGGGAGAGGAGTGACTCATGAAATGAGGTTTCTGAGAAAGAGAGAAGGATTAGGGTCAGGGATAGGGTGGAGTGGGATGTTTTGAGATTGATTCCCTGTCTCAATGCCTGATGTCATGAGCCCCTGGCAACTAGATACTTGAAGTGATCCCCCTTGGGCTTCATTCCTCTTCCTTCCTGCCCATTTTTTTTTTTATTTTAAAGCTATGTATAGTAATACTATTTACTATAAAAGTCTAAAAAAAGGTTATAGAAAAGTTGATAGCGAAGGATATAAAAAGATATGTCAATCAAATGCTAAGCAAGGGCTTCCCTGGTGGTGCAGTGGTTAAGAATCCACCTGCCAGTGCAGGGGACAGGGGTTCGAGCCCTGGTCAGGGAAGATCCCACTCGCGGTGGAGCAACTAAGCCTGGGAGCCACAACTACTGAGCCCACATGACACAACTACTGAAGCCCGCATACCTAGAGCCCGTGCTCCATAACAAGAGAAGCCACCGCAATGAGAAGCCCACACTACAACAAAGAGTAGCCCCCACTCGCCGTAGCTAGAGAATGCCCGCGCACAGCAACAAAGACCAAACCAGCCAAAAATAAAAAATAAATTTTTTTAAAAAATGCTAAGCAAAAGAAAGATGGTATGATAATATTAATAACATAAAACTAGGACTTCCCTGGTGGCACAGTGGTTAAGAATCTGCCTGCCAATGCAGGGGACATGGATTAAAGCCCTGGTCCAGGAGATCCCACATGCCATGGAGCAACTAAGCCCGTGTGCCACAACTACTGAACCTGCTCTCTAGAGTCTGTTAGCCACAACTACTGAGCCCTCGTGCCACAACTACTGAAGCCCATATGCCTAGAGCCCGTGCTCTGAAACAAGAGAAGCCACCACAATGAGAAGCCTGCACACCGCAATGAAGAGTAGCCCCCACTTGCCACAACTAGAGGAAGCCCATGCACAGCAACAAAGACCCAACATGGCCATAAATAAATAAATATACATTTATTTTTTAAATAAATAAATAATAGAAAAGTAAAATTTTAAAGCAAAAAGGATTACTAGAGATAAAGAAGATCCCTATCTACACATAAAAGATTATTTTCATCAGAAGGATATACCAATTCTAGTCTTATATGTATCTAACAATATAGTCTCAAAATATATAAAGCAAAAATTTATAGAACTGTAAGCAGAATTTGATAAATTCATAATAAAGAGAAAGATTCTAGCACATATCTTTAAGTAAGTGAGAAATGAAGCAGACAAAACAATCTATAAGGATTTAGATTTGAACAAAGTAATTATAAAACTTGATAAAATGGACATATATAGAAACACTGCCCTCAACAGAGAAGACACATTTTCAAGCACACAGATAATATTTATAAAAAATGTCCAGAGAGTAGGTCATAAAGCAAATCTCAAAAAATTTTAAATAACATATATCGTATACAGCACATTGGCTGACTATAATGAAATTAAATTAGAATCAAGCTGAGATCAATTTTAAAAACTAGAAGATTTATCAAAAACCTTCCATTTTCTTGGAAATTAACAAATATACTTCTATAATAACTAGAAATAATAATAGTGAAAATTAGAAATTATTTAGAACCAGACAAAAACAAAAATAGTATATACTAGAACTTGTGGAGTGAAATGAAAAGAGCATTTATATTAGAAAAAAAAGAAAATCTGAAATTTAATGAACTTAAAAGATGAGAAAAAGGAAGACCAAAGTTAGCAGAAAAAGAAAATAATGAAGATTAGGCAGAAATAAATCAAGTAGAGAATAGAAAAACAATAGAAAAAAATCAACAAAACCTAGAGTTAGCTTAAAAAAATAAGCAAAATTGACAAACCCTTAGCAAAACTAAGAAAAGACGCAAATAAATAAAATCAGAAATGAAAGAGGAGACATTACAAGAGATGACACAGAAATAAAAAGGAGTATAAGGGGTTATTATGAACGATTATACACAACAAATTGAATAACCTAGAAGAAATGGATATATTCCTAGAAACAAACAACCTACCAAAACTGAATTGAGAAGAAATTAAAAAGCCTGAACAGACCAATAACAAATAAGGAGATTGAATCAGTAATCAAAAACCTCCCAACAAAGAAAGCCAGGTCCAGTTGGCTTCACAGGTGAATTCTACCAAACACTCAAAGAAGAATTAAAACCAATCCTTCTTAATCTCTTCCAAAAAAAAAAAAAACAACACCAAAGAGAAGAAGAGGGAACACTTAGAGGCTCATTTTATGAGGTTAGCATCACCCTGATACCAAAGCCAGACAAAGTCACCACAAGAAAAGAAAACTACAGGCCAATATCTCTGATGAACATAGAAGCAAAAATCCTCAATAAAAATACTAGCAACCTGAATTCAACAGCACATTAAAAGAATTATACACCGTGACCAAGTCAGATTTATTCCTAGAATGCAAGGATTGTTCAATATATGAAAATGAATCAGTGTAATACACCATGTCAACAAAATAAAGGACAAAACTACAGGATCATCTCAATTGATGCAGAAAAAGCATTTCACAAAATTCAACGCCCTTTCATGATAAAAACACTCAACAAAATAGGAACAGAAGGAAACTACTTCAATATAATTATCACATGTGAAAAACCCACAGTAAACATCATACTCAGTGGTAAAAGACTGAAAGCTTTTCCTCTAAGATCAGTAACAAGGCAAGGATGCTTGCTTTAACCACTTTTATTTAACATGGTACTGAAAGTTCTAGCCAGAGCGATTAGAAGTAAGAAACAGAAATAAGAAAAAGAAATAAATATATAAGAAAAAGAAATAAAAGGCATCCAAACTGAAAAGGAAGAAGTAAAATTATCTCTCTTTGCAGATGATATGATCTTATATGTAGAAAACCCTAAAGACTCCACACACAAAAAAAGCTGTTTGAATTAATAAATGAACTCAGGAAAGTACCAGGATACAAAGTCAACACACAAAAATCTGTTGCATATCTATACATGAACAGTGAACAATCTGAAAGGAAATTACAAAAGCAATTCCATTTACAATAGCATCAAAAAATAAAATAAAATACTTAGGAATTAACCAAGGAGGTGAAAGATTTGTACAACAAAAAATAAAAAACATTGCTGACAGAAACTAAAGAAGACATAAATAAATGGAAACACTTCCCATGTTCATGGATTGGAAGACTTAATAGAGTATAAATGTCAATACTACCCAAAGCAATCTACAGATTTAATGCAATTCATACCAAAATCCCAATGACTTTTTTTGCAGAAATAGAAAAACTCATCCTAAAATTCATATGGAATCTCAAGGAACCCTGAATAGCCAAAACAATCTTGAAAAAGAACAAAACTGGGGGACTCACACTTCCTGATTTAAAAACTTACTACAAAGTTACAGTGATCAAAACAGTGTGGTATTGGCATTAAGACAGATATATGGACCAATGGAATAGAATAGAGAGCCCCGAAAGAAACCCTCACATATATGGTCAAATGATTTTTTTTTTTTTTGGTCAAATGATTTTTGACAAGAGTGCCAAGACCGTTCAATGGGGAAAGGATGGCCTTTTCAACAAATGGTACTGGGAAAACTGGATATCCACATGCAAAAGAATGAAGTTGGACCCTTACTTAACACCATATATAAAAATTAACTCAAAATGGATCAAGGACCTAAATGTAAGACCTAAAACAATAAAAATTTTAGGAGAAAACATAGGACAAAATCTTCAGGACACTGAATTTGGCAATGATTTCTTACATATGACCCCAACGGCACAGGTAACAAAAGAAAAATAGACAAATTAGACTTCGTAAAAAGTTTTAACTTTTGTGCATCAAAAGACACTATCCGTATAAAAAGGAAACCCACAGAATGTGATAAAATATTTGCAAATTATATATATATGATAAGAGATTAATATCCAGAATATACAGAGAACTTCTAAAACTCAACAACAAACCCACAACCTGATCCAAAAAGGGACAAAGTACTTGAATAGACATTTCTCCAAAGAAGATACACAAATGGCCAATAAGCACATAAAAAGATGCTCAATATTACTAATCATTAGGGAAATGCAAATCCAAACTACAATGGAGATACCACCTCGCACACATTAGGATAGCTACTTTCAAAAAAAAAGAAGTGTTGGTGAGGATGTAGAAAATTAGAACCTTTGTGCACTATTGGTTGGTATATAAAAAGGTACAGCCACTGTGGGAAATAGTGTAATTTTTAAAAAAATTTAAAAGAATTACCATACAATCTAGCATTCCATTTCTAGGGTATAACCCCCCAAAATGAAAGCAAGATCTCAAAGAGATATCTGTACACCATGTTCATAGCAGCAGTATTCACAACAGCTAAAACGAGGAAACAACCCAAGAGTCCATTAAGCAAAGAATGGACACATAAAATGTGGTACATACATACAATGGAATATTATTCAGCCTTAATAAGGAAATTCCACATTATGTTACAGCATGGATGAACCTTGAGGGCATTATGCTAAGTGAAATAAGCCAGTCACAAAAAGACAAATACCATATAATTCCACATGGTAGGTTCATCTTCTTATTTAAGATTCCCTATTGGCCTGTCTGTGGATTCAGTTTCCATTTACCATCTCCAGGAATCATGATGTAGGGGCTGGAGGTGTTACTGAGATGATATCATCTGGGCTTGGTGGCTCCCCCATTACTCCAGGAACTTCTCTTAGTCTCTCGTCCAAGAATTAACAATTACTGACTCAGCCTGAGGGCAACTATCTCTGATGCCCACTACCTGGACCTGCCCACTTGCTGCTAATTAGAGTCCCTACCAGTCATCTGGATGCTGGTCTCAGACCCTTCCTCCTGCTCCTTGTAACTGCTGCCTCTGAGCTGAGCTTGCCCCCCAGACCACTCCCTTTATTGCAGTAATCCCTTTCTTACTTTGTTTAGCTGCGGTTTCCTCTAGCAATCTAACCTCATTTGCTTACCATTTTTCAGAAATTCCTCCACATTTCTGGTCTGCTGGTGGCACTCTTGATAGGGATAGAGTAGGATAATTAGTCAGTTTAGAAATCCCACTAGGGGACTTCCCTGATGGCTCAGTGGTTAAGAATCTGCCTGCCAATTCAGGGGACACGGGTTCGATCCCTGGTCCGGGAAGATCTAAGCCCGTGCGCCACAACTACTGAGCCTGCGTGCCACAACTACTGAAGCCCGTGTGCCTAGAACCCATGCTCCACAACAAGAGAAGCCACCGCAATGAGAAGCCCGCGCACCACAGTGAAGAGTAGCCCCCCCTCACCACAACTAGAGAAAGCCTGCACACAGCAAAGAAGATGCAATGCAGCCAAAAAATAAATTAAGAAAATAAAAAAAGAAAAGAAATCCCACTAATTAAAGACAGAAAGAGAATTTTAGGGAGTTTGGGAGACTGTTGTAAGCTAATGACCACTCAAGAAAAAACACCCAGTAACCTAGCAACAATCTACACTACCTTGAAAGAAGACCAGGTGCATACAAGCAAAACAGACACACTCAAGCCACAAACCCTGATAGTTAAAACACAAGACAATAGGGAATTCCCTGGCAGTCCAGTGGTTAGGGCTCCATGCTTCCACTGCAGGGGGCACAGGTTCAATACCTGGTCAGGGAACTAAGATCCCGCATGCCACGGGGGTGGGGGGTGGGAGATGACTGGGGGGACCACAAGACCGTAGATATGGGCTTCCCTGGTGGCGCAGTGGTTGAGAGTGCGCCTGCCGATGCAGGGGACACAGGTTCGTGCCCCGGTCCGGGAAGATCCCACATGCCGCGGAGTGGCTGGGCCCCGTGAGCCATGGCAGCTGAGCCTGAGCGTCTGGAGCCTGTGCTCCGCAATGGTACCGGAAAAACAAAACAAACAAACAAAAGAAGACCATAGATATGGGGTCTGAATCTTGTTACATGAAGTCAGGGAGTTAATAGTCCTTGAAGAGTAGCATTTCTACATGTAGTCAAGACAGAAATATAGGTGAAAGGGGACATTATACTGAAACCTGAGATGAATTATCATATTTTAGTATATGTTACCACCCTTTTACTAATACACATATGATTTAAATAGTGCCCTGACAGTCCCGGTTTAACCGTATAGGACAAAGGAGGAACTAACAATGTAAGCCTTGATATTTGCCCATAAATAAGAAAGAAGGTGGTCTTCTTCCCCTCCCCACTTTTCCTTTGTTTATAAAAATAAAGCCCTCTCAGTCCTCAGGGCAGAGCCTTCTCACCTACTCGTTTGCATTTCTCAAAAGCATCCTATGCTAATAAACTCACTCTTTGCCTGCCACTTTGCCTCTGGCGGAATTCTTTCTCCACTGAGATAAAAAGACCTGAGCTTCAGTAAGTCCTGACATCAGGTGAGAGGTTTCAGTTAAAAGACAGTGGGTTTGAGTCCCCTCCTAAGTCAGGGATTGTGGGTTCAAGCCCCAATCTGAGGCACGGGTGGTTTCAAGTCAAAGCCCATGGGTTTGAGTCCCAGTCTCAGTTTTGGCTGGCTTCGAGTCCCACCCAAGAGGGAGTGTGGTTTCACTTTCACTGAATTTTCACTGCTGTTAAGAATTTATTTTCATTTAAACATACACAAGTTTTATTTCGACAACTCTCAGTGAGATCTCTAAACAACTTCTGTGCTCCAAACTAGGCTGGTGCCCAAGACTCAAGAGCTTACTTTCCGGACCAAAGTTGGGACATAGTTTTCTGATTTGTAAGTCTGTTGATATGAAAAGACATCCAGATTCATAAAAATGAAATTGTATTTGAGGGTTTACCCTCATCGAAAATGGCATAAAGATAAATATAAAGCTTAGAGAAAGGACATGTCAGTGAACAGACTGCTGGATTCTGAGAGAATATAGACTGTTTTAATACACATTTGGTCTCTTCTCTCAGGATCTCTGAGCAGTAAGAAACTAGTAGAGCCTAAGGTGGCAGGATAGAAAGCCACATAGCTGGAATTCAGGGCCTCACAGCTATTTCAACACCCATCCCCAAAAGTCCTGAAGAATGGCCTAGTACCCACCAGGTGGAGCCCAGGAGCTGGAGTCCTTCAGATCACCCCAAATCAATCCTGCACTGACAAGAATGAAACACCATGAGGAAGAAGAGTTTATCCCAGAAATACAAAGAGAGTTCAACATGGGAAATGTATCGATGAAAAGCACTTCATTAACATGTTAGGAGAGAGCTATGTGATCAGGACATAGTAAAAGACCTGGATTAATGGAAAGACAATGTTCCTGAATGGGAAAACTCGATTTTACGAAAATGTCAATTCTGCCCCCAAATTAGTTGATAAATTAAAGGCAAAATCTCAGAAGAATTTTTATGAAATTTGACAAGCTGACTGCAAAATTTTTCTGGAAAAGAAAATTTGCAATAGCCAAGATGGGCTTCCCTGGTGGCCCAGTGGTTAAGAATCCACCTGCCAATGCAGGGGACACAGGTTCAAGCCCTGGTCCAGGAAGATCCCACATGCCGTAGAGCAACTAAGCCCATGCGCCACAACTACTGAGCCCGCACTCTAGAGCCCGCGAGCCACAACAACTGAAGCCCGTGTGCCTAGAGCCCGTGCTCCGCAACAAGAGAAGCCACCACAATGACAAGCCTGTGCACTGCAACGAAGAGTAGCCCCCGCTCACCGCAACTAGAGAAAGCCTGCGCACAGCAATGAAGACCCAACGCAGCCAAAAATAAATAAATAGATAAATAAATAAAAGAATAGCCAAGATATTATTGAAAAGGCTAGTAAGAGGGAATTTGCCCTAGTGGATATCAATACACTCTACAAATCTACAGTAACTAAATAAAATAGTGTGTATGAGGAGAGTAAAAGACAATAAAAATTTCTTTAGAACGTAACAGTGAGTCTAGAAAGAGACTCATAAATATGAGAAATTAGTATTGATAAAGATGGCTTTTTTTTTTTTCCTCGGTACGCGGGCCTCTCACTGTTGTGGCCTCTCCCGTTGCAGAGCACAGGTTTCGGACGCGCAGGCTCAGCAGCCATGGCTCACGGGCCTAGCCACTCCGGGGCATGTGGGATCTTCCCGGACTGGGGCACGAACCTGTGTCCCCTGCATCGGCAGGCGGACTCTCAACCACTGCGCCACCAGGGAAGCCCAAGATGGCATTTTTAAATACTGAGAAAAGGGTTACCATTACAATAAATTCTGCTGAGGCAAGTAAATAAACTTACACTATCTTGCTAATAAATAAATAGATAAATAAATAAATCCAGATAAAATAAGAGTGAAATTAAAAAACAAAACTTTTAAAAAGAACTAGAATAAAGTACCAAAGGAAAATATATCTAAAACTTTGGAGAAATGAAGGAGAGAGAAATTTAATTACCCAAAATCATTAAACTTCTATGTAACAAAAGGCACCCTAAACAAACTTCTATGTAACAAAAAGGCACCTTTTTGTAAAAGGCCAAATGACAGGAAATCTTTGCCACACATATAATAGGCAAAGGAATATCATAGAGAATACATAAGGGACTCTTAGAAAATCAGTATTCTTCAAAATTAGAAGAATGGGCATAAAATATCAAGACAATTAACAAAAGGAAAAAATTTAACAGCAAAAATTGAAGCATGAAATTATACCTAACCTTATAAAGGCAAAATAAAACAATATGGTATCCGTTTTCATCCATCATAACAGAAAATATAAAAGGCTGAT
Source organism: Neophocaena asiaeorientalis asiaeorientalis (assembly GCF_003031525.2). Classification (NCBI taxonomy): domain Eukaryota; kingdom Metazoa; phylum Chordata; class Mammalia; order Artiodactyla; family Phocoenidae; genus Neophocaena; species Neophocaena asiaeorientalis. The sequence continues at coordinate 2,443,401 of NW_020175027.1, read as the reverse complement.
AACACACAGCATCTGTCAGGGTATTGAGAAATTAGTACTGTTGCACACTTGGATATTTAAATTAAGACAGCATTTCTTCCAAAAACGGGCAGAAGACCTAAATAGACATTTCTACAAAGAAGATATACAGATTGCCAACAAACACATGAAAGAATGCTCAACATCATTAACCAGTAGAGAAATGCAAATCAAAACTACAATGAGATATCATCTCACACCGGTCAGAATGGTCATCGTCAAAAAATCTACAAACAATAAATGCTGGAGAGGGTGTGGAGAAAAGGGAATCCTCTTGCACTGTTGGTGGGAATGTAAATTTATACAGCCACTATGGAGAACAGTATGGAGGTTCCTTAAAAAACTAAAAATAGAACTACCATACGACGCAGCCATCCCACTACTGGGCATATACCCTGAGAAAACCATAATTCAAAAAGAGACATGTACTACAATGTTCATTGCAGCTCTATTTACAATAGCCAGGACATGGAAGCAACCTAAGTGTCCATCAACAGGTGAATGGATAAACAAGATGTGGCACGTATATACAATGGAATATTACTCAGCCATAAAAAGAAACAAAATCGAGTTATTTGTAGTGAGGTGGATGGACATAGAGTCTGCCATACAGAGTGAAGTAAGTCAGAAAGAGGAAAAGAAATACTGTATGCTAAACATATATATGGAATCTAAAAAAAAAAAAATGGTCATGAAGAACCTAGGGGCAAGACGGGAGAAAAGACACAGACCTACTAGAGAATGGACTTGAGGATACAGGGAGGGGGAAGGGTAAGCTGGGACAAAGTGAGAGAGTGGCATGGACATATATACACTACCAAACGTAAAACAGATAGCTAGTGGGAAGCAACCGCATAGCAGAGGGAGATCAGCTCGGTGTTTTGTGACCACCTAGAGGGACAGGATAGGGAGGGTGGGAGGGAGGGAGATGCAAGAGGAAAGAGATATGGGGGTATATGTATATGTATAGCTGATTCACTTTGTTATAAAGCAGAAACTAACACACCACTGTAAAACAATTATATTCCAATAAAGATGTTAAAAAAAAAGAAAGACAGCATTTCTGAGGGCAATTTGGTTGCATCTTTCAAAAATTTAAGTAATTACACTTTTGATCCAATAATTCCCTATCAAGACAGCTATCCTAGAGAAATATCTGTGTGTGTATCAAAGAGCTGCATAAAATCATATGCTTTGCAGATTGTTTGCATGGCAAAAGAAAAACACATTAGGATATAACCTAAATGTTTAAAACAGGAAATGGTCAAATAAGCTTTAGTATATTTATACAGTAGACTATTAAGTACCATCTTAAAAGAAACAAGTATATTGAAATGTCTACACTGTAAATGTCTATATTGTAATTTATTTAAAAGCAAGCTTCACACATTAAGACAGAATATTTTTTAAAGACCCAAATAGAACTTTTAAAGATGAAAAATACAATTTCTGAAATTAAAAAATACATTGGATGACTAAGTGCAACAGGTACCCTTGATTGGCCCCAGAAAGAGAAAAATGACATTAATGGGAAAATTGGTGAAATTTGAATAAAGCCTTAGTTTAATTAATAGTGTTGTAAAAATACTAATTTCTTAGTTTTCATAGATGCACTACATTTATATAAGGTGTTTACATTAGAGAAAGCTTGGTGAAGGGTATACAGGAAATCTATGTACTATCTTGGAATTCTCCTGCCAACCTAACACATTTTAAAGGTTTTTTTTAAAACAAAAATACATTGGATGGGATTAATGGCAGACCAGAGGTTGCAGAAAAAATATTGGTAAACTTGATGACAGAGCAATAGAAACTATCTAGAATGAAACATAGAGGGGAAAAAACTGAAAAAGAAAAGAAAGAACTGGGAATTCCCTGGTGGTCCAGTGGTTAGGACTTAGCGATCTCACTGCCGAAGGCCAGGGTTCAATCCCTGGTTGGGGAACTAAGATCCCACAAGCTGTGTGGTGCGACCGAAAAAAAAAGAAAAAGAAAGGAAAGAGCAGAGCATCAGTGAGCTTTGGGAAAACTTCAAGTGCCCTACTATAAGTACAATTGGAATCCCAAGAAAAGGAATGGTGGACAGAAAAAATAACGTGAGAAAACAATGGTTGAAAATTTTTCAAATATGATGAAAACTACAAATCCACAGATCCAAAAATCTCAACAAGCCTCAAGCAGAAGAAACATGAAAACAACTACGCCAAAGCATATCATAATCAAATTGCTTAAAACCAATGATAAAGAAAAATATTAAAAGCAGCCAAAGAAAAAGACATATTATGCAGAGGAACAAACATAAGAATGGAGGTAGATTTCTTGTTAGAAATAATGCAAGCCAGACAGTAGTGCAACATCTTTAAAATATGGAGGAGGGTGGGGGGAATACCATCAGAATCATATACTAAGTTAGACTACCTCTCAAAAATGAAGGCAAAATAAAAATGTTTTCAGACATACAGAAGCTGAGAGACTTTATCACCAGTAGACCATATCTACAAGAATGTTAAAAGAATTCCTTCAGGTAAAAGAAAAGTGATACCAGAAAGAAATCTAGATCTACACAAAGCAATTAAGAGTTCTGGAAGTGTAAAATATGTGAATAAATATAAAAGACTTTCTCCTCTAAATTTTAAACTTCTTTTAAAAATAGTTCACAAAAAAAAAAAAAAAATAGTTCACTATTTGAAGCAAAAGTAATAAGGTATTACAGGATATATAACATAAGTGGAACGAAAATATAGGACAACAATAGCTCAAAGCCCAAGAGGGGGGAAATAAAAGTGTACTGTTAAAAGGTTTATACTCTGTTGGTGAAGAGGTACAATATTAATTAAAGGTAAACTGATAGGTTATACTTAAAGCAACCACTAAAAATAAATAACTAGTATGCCAATACAGGTGATAAAATGAAATCATAACGAATACTCAATTAATCCAAAAGAATACAGAACAAAATTAAAAATGGAAAAAAATAACAGGTGGGGCAGTAGAAAATAAACAGCAAGATGGAAGATTTAAACCCAACCATATTCAGTCATTTTATTTTTTTTTAACTGGAGTATAGATGTTTTGCAATGTTGTGTTAGTTTCTACTGTACAGTGGAGTTCCCTGTGCTATACAGCAGGTTCTCATTAGTTATCTATTTTATACATATTAGTGTATGTACATCAATCCCAATCTCCCAATTCATCCCAACCCCTCTTTTCCCCCTTGGTATCCATGCGTTTGTTGTCTACATCTTCCACAGTCATTTTAAATGTAAATGGTGTAAACATCCCAATTAAAAGGCAGAGGTTGTCAGATTAAATTTTTAAAGACCCAAATCTATAGTAATAGCAGCATATGAAGTAGATTTTAAAGAATATTAACAGTGATAAAGAGGATCATTTGAAAATGACAAAGAGGTCAATTCATCAAGAAGATGTAACAATAGTAAAAGTTCCCGTATCTAATCACAGAGCTTCAAACTACATGAAGCAAAAACTGACAGAAGAGAAGAAATAGACAAATCTCTAACTGCAGCCATAGATTTCATCACCTCTCCATCAATAATTAAAAAAACAAGTAGAGAGAAAATGAGTAAAAATACAGAAGATCTGAACAACACTCTCAACCAAATTGACATAACTGATATTTATAGAACACTTCACCCGATAACAGCAGGATACACATTTTTTCAAAATGCATAGAAAACATTTATCATGGGGCAGGCAGGCTGCCAGAATTTCTCATCCCCTCCAACTCTGAGTCACAGAGGCTAAATTTATGGTTAGTGCAGCTGAGAAATTGGGGGCTCCCTTCCTCCCCTGAGTCTCCACTCATAGGGTGGAGGCTTTACCCCAGATGCAGCAGCCAGAGAATACTTGCTCCAATCTCACCCACCCCAGCTTTCAGGGCACTAGGAGAGACGAGCTGAGAAGACCAGAGGTTACTACCCTTCACCCAGCAGTGGCTCAGAGACTTAGTTCAGGGGAAGAGGCAGTCTATAAGAAGAGAAAATTTCAAAGCTCTCCCTCAACGGAACTGACTCTATTTGAAACACTGAGAAGTTAATCCTAAACATGCTCTTGAAAACAGTGGACAATAATGCAAAGACAAATAACCTAATTTTAAAATGAGCAAAGGATCTGAATAACCATTTCTCCAAAAAAGATATATAAATGGCCAATAAGCACATGAAAAATGCTCAGCATCACTTGTCATCAAGAAAATGCAAACCACCATGAGATCACATCCACTAGGATGGCTATAATCAAAAAGGCAGATAATAACAAGTGTTGATGAGGTTTTGGAGAAATTGGAACCCTCATATATTGCTGATGGAATGTGAAATGGTGCAGCCATTTTGGAAAACAGTCTGGTAATTCCTCAAAAGGTTAAGCATAGAGTTATCATATGACCCAGCAATTCCACTCTTAGGTATGTACCCAAGGGAAATGAAAACATATGTCCACACAAAAACTTGTACATGAACGTTCATAGCAGTATTATCCATAACAGTCAAAAAGTGGAAACTCAAATGTCCATCAAATGATGAATGCATAAATTAAAATATCCATTGCCATAGACAATGTTTGTGTCCCCCAAATATTCATGTGTTGAAATCCTAACCCCTAATGTGATATTAGGAGGTGGGGCCTTTGGGAGATGATTAAGTCATAATGGTTGAGCCCTCATGAATGGGATTAGTGCCCTTATAAAATAGACCCCAGAAATGTAAACTGGTACAGCCACTATGGAAAACAGTTTCCTCAAAAAACTAAAAACAGAGCTGCCATATGATCCTGCAATCCCACTCCTGGGCACGTATCTGGAAAAAACTATAATTCAAAAAGATTCCAATGTTCATTGCAGCACAATTTACAATAGCCAAGATATGGAAATAACCCAAATGTCCACTGACAGATGAATGGATAAAGAAGATATGGTACATATATGCAATGAAATACTACTCAGCCATAAAAAAGAATGAAATAATGCCATTTGCAGCAACATGGATGCACCTAGAGATTATCATACTAAGAGAAGTAAGCCAGAAAGACAAATACCATATAATATCACTTATACGTGGAATCTAAAATATGACACAAATGAACTTATCTTCAAAACAGAAACAGACTCACAGACATAGAGAACAGACTTGTGATTGCAAAGAGAGGGAGCGGTAGGGATGGAGTGGGAGCTTGGGATTAGCAGATGCAAACTATTATATATATGTATAACTGAATCACTTTGCTGTACACCAGACACTAACACAACTTTGCTATACAGTAGAAATTAATACATTGTAAATCAACTATACTTCAATCAAATAAAATTTTTAAAAAAGAACACCAAGAAAATAAGAGAATGCCAAAAAATAAAATTTAACTTAATTTAAATTAAATTAAATAGACCCCAGAGAGCTCCCTCACCCCTTCTGTCATGTGAGGATACAGCTAGAACACGGTAGTCCAAGAACCAGGAAGTGGGCTCTCACCAGACACCAAATCTACCTGAGCCTTGATTTTAAACTTCCCAGCCTCTAAAATTATGAAAAATAAGTTTCTGTTCTTTATTAAGCTGCCCAGTCTATGGTATTCTGTTACAGCAGCCCAAATGGAAAAAGACATACATACCGTGGAATTTTATCTAGCAATTAAGAGAAATTCAGTACTGATACATGCTACAATATAGGTCAACCTTAAAAATATGCTATGTGAAAGAAAACAGTCACGAAGGGACACATATCATATGATTCCATTTATATAAAATGACCAGAATAGAATTATATAGAGAGAAAGTAGATTAGTGGTTGCCTAGGGACAGAGGAAGCTTGAGGGGAAATGGAGAGTCACTGTTAACGGGTACAGAGTTTCTCTTGGAAGTGCTAAAAATGTGCTAAAACTGATCGTGATGATGGTTGCACAACTCTGTAAACATAATAAAAACTATTGAATTGTACACTTTAAATGGGGAAACAGTATGACATTTGAATTATAGCTCAATAAAGATGTTATTTTAGAAAAGATCTATTGATACACACAACATGAATGACCCTCAAAATAATTACACTGAGTAAAGGAAGCCATATTTTTTTTAAAGGAAGCCATATTTTTTTAAAGGAAGCCATATTTTAAAAGAGTACATTCTGTATAATCCCATGTATGTAAAATGCTAGAAAATGCAAGTGATCTATATTTACAGAAAGCAGGTCAGTGATGGCCTGCTTGGGGGAGGGAGGAATGGATTACCAAGGGGCGTGAGGAAACTTTGCTGATGACAGATAAACTCACAATCTTGTTTGTGGTGATGGTTTCATGACTGTATATATGTTAAAATTTATCAAATTATATGATTTAAATGTGTGCAGTTGTATATCACTTATCTTCAGTAAGACTGCAACAAAAGAGCCTGCTAAAAAGCCAATCTTACACATGATCACAAAATCTATTTCTATGTGTAGATATGCAGATATAAAAGACCAGAAAAGTACCTGATAGACATACATAAAACTAATAACACACTGGTCACCTTTGGGGAGTAGGGAGGAGGGGACATGAAAACAGAGTGTCACTTTAACACCATATACTTCTGCATTCTTTGTATTTTTTACGAGAATGTTCTATATGTACAATTTGTACAAATAAATAAAAAGCTAATAAAATTATTTTAATTTTAAAATAGTTAAAAATCCAACAGCAATGACAATACCCAGTTTCAAAATAAAAATTACCCTATTTGATAAAGATGTCCTTAAGCCCGTAGAGGCGTGGAGTCAGAAAACTAGAAGGAACCTCAAGGAGAAACCACCACGATGACTGTTTTGAGGGCTGGGAAGAGGGGTGGGTGGAGGTGAGAGGCACCCGATCACTAACTGACCCGGGGTGACCTGCTTTGCATTGACTGAGGGACAAATGATTCAAGTGCAGACAAATCCAGGGCCATGTCTCTGCCTCATGAGGTAACCTGAGCCAGCTGCTTCACTCTAGGGCAGTTTTCCTGTCCATACAGTGAGGGTTGGTCAGGATGGCCTGTGAGGACGCCCCTGCTCTGTTCTCCTGTAATTCTCTTTGTCTCTCCCTCCAGTTCCCTCCCCTGTTACACTCTTTCCAGAATTTGCATTTTCTTAAGATCCCTATGAGAGTTGAGCCAAAACCTCTAACCTTCCTGGAAAGCAACCCTGCCTATCATTTGTTCACTCACTCATTCCTTTCTCTTTAAATGTATTCACCGAGAATTGCTTATGCATTGATTTAATTGGGCATCCATCCATTCATTCATTTATTGATCCTGTAAACATTCTCGGCCTGCGCTGGCTGGGGACTGACCTGTGAGGGTGGATCCCTGGCCCTGAGCCACCTTCTCCAACTTTTCCACGCCAATTAAGATTTCTAAGTAGACTCTGTGTAATTGGGTCTTTGGGACATCATCCCTGAAGCACCCCAAAGTTTCTAAGCTGTGCGTATTTCCTCTTCTCCCTCTAAATTGCCTTGGGGATGGTGCAGTCCCTTGGTGCAGGGAGCTTTGAAAGGTGCCTGCTTCCCAGGAGGCTGTCAGCTGGCATGGAGCTGGGAGCTGCCCAGGTTGGGTGGTCCCTGGCTGCCCATAGTAAACTATCGGGCACCCTGTTCAGCCTTGAGCCCACCAGAATTTCCTAATTCTACCAAACCTGACACATTTTCAAAGAACTTTGCTGAATTCTAAGTACTTTGTCTACTTCTACCAAATTCTAAAAGCTCCACGTTAGTCTATCAAGTTGCAAGCACTTCGCTGAATTCTACAAAAGCCTAGGCATGTCTTCTTAGTTTGGAAAGCTGAGTCAGTGTGAAACTCCAGGTCCTGCCCACTGGGGTTCCCTGGATACAGGAGGCTCAGACCTGCTTCTTTGACCTGTTTTCTCCTAGTTCCAGCCAGAGAAGGTTCCTGGTCTCTGCAACTTTTTCCAGGGAACAAGGGACATGGATCTGGAAGAGCCTGAAGGTAAGTGAAAAAATGGGGAAATGTGGGCAGAGGAAGGGGCTGGGAGTCAGGAGCCCCAGGGAAATTCCTGGAGCCTTGGCTTCCCCCTCTAATTCACTGTGCAGTGCTGAGCAAGTCTCTTTCCCTCTCTGAGCTTCACTTCCCCCATATATAACAAGGTAGTGGCCTTGCTGATCTGCAAGACCCCTCCCAGCTGGGCCATGTGTCATCCAGGCTAGGAACAGCTCGTATCTGGCAGCCAGTTGCTCACTCCCAAGTTGTCTTAGCCCCAGGAAGTGGCAGCAAGGCAGGAATAAGTCATCTGTGGCCAGGCTGGGGCCTTCAACTTGGCCTTCAGAATCTGGGTGAAGAGGGTAGGGGGTGGCACCCCTGTGGGCTGGCTGGGGTAGGCAACAGGCAGGAAGTGGGTGAGAGAGGTGAGCGCCATTCTGGAGGTGCAAACACAGGGCCATGATGCACAAAGGACAGAGGGCTCAGGTGGCCTGGGAGAGGATAAAGGAAGGCTCCCCGGGAGAGGTAGCGTTTGAACTGGTTTTCAGATAGCATTTGGCCAGAAGAGATCTGAAGGCAGGGAAGGACACCGTGGGCTCTGCAGACGAAGCTTCCTGGCCCTGCTTTGGGAACTAGAGTCTGTCCCACAGCCTGCAGCCACATCCCTCCTCCTCCCCGCTTCCTGCACCTGCCCCCCACCCCACACTCCCCCCATCCCCAGTGCCCCACCTCCCACCCTGCAAGCTCCAGCCCCAGGAGAGAAGGCACAGCAGGAGGCTCAGATTCTCAGATTTTCAGCACTCAGGGGAAGGCAGACAAGGCACTGAGCAGGTCTGGTGACCATGTCCCTGCTCTGAGCTGTCTTTGTCCTCCTGGTTCATCCCCCGGCAGAGTTTGCTCCCCGCCCTCCCGGCTGCTGCTTCTCTAGTGATGCCTCCACAGCCCCTGCCTGGTCTCCACACACCTCTTCCCAGGGGAAGTCGTCCTGCCTGGTCCTCTGAAGCCCTGGCCACAGGTCCGAGGGTCTGCACTAACGGTGTGTGTGTGTGAGAAAGAGAGAGCAAGAGTGAGTGCCTGCTGCACAGGTACATACACTCGAGCCTGGTGTGGCGTATATACTCACAGGAGAATGTGTGTGCCTGGCTTTCGGGCGGGCGTTTGTACACACAGACAGGTGGGTGTGTTTGTGGTAACCTGCGTGGGTGTATATATACTCGGACAGGTAGACAATCACTGCAGATGTTTGCCAGTGACTTTAGGGGATAAATTATGTGGTACATGGAACCGTGCAAAGAGGAGGCTCTGGCCTGCCCCAGTCCTGGCACAGCACCTGCTGCTACTGATCCTCTGTCCAGGGAGGGTGCCTCTCCAGGAAGCCAGCCTCAGAGTTTCCCAGCCGAAACTTGAAGGGAGCTCACAGCTCACGCTCCCCGACCCCACGATGTCTCTAGACACAGTCAAAGTGAGGCAAGGTCTCCTATCTGTGGACCTGGGGCAAGGTTGGAGCTCTCCTTGCTGCAGAAAAGGCCCCTCAGCCCCTGAGGTACGGCCCAAAGCTCGGGATCCTGCACTTGTATGTGTGAGAGGAGCGTCCACAGGGGCCCCCGAGCCTGGGCCTCGCTGGGTGGTGGAGGCCCAGGGATACCCGGAGAGACTCCGTATCAGGAAGGATTTTGTGACCCTTTGACTGGCCTGAAGGCACAATGAAAAGAAGAAAAGTTATGTCTGAGGGAGTAATGCGCTTCCTGTCACTAGAGGTGCGCAAGCAGAAGCAGGATGAGGCTCGGGTGGGAACTGGAGAGGAGTTCTGCCTGGGGATGTTTGGGATCCAGTGGCCTGGGGGCACACGTGTTCTCATTTGTTCCCCTAATGCCTAGCACAATGCCTGGCATATGGTAGGAACTCAATCACTTCTTGATTCTGAAAAATGGGAGGACTAAGAGAAGGAAATCGTCTGCTACAAGGGAGGCGTTGACAGGAATTGGAGCTTAACCCAGACCCAGGCTTGGGCGGTGCATCCCAGGGTTTAGTGACATAGTGCCAAGTGCCCGAAACACCAAGGAAGGGTTAAGTCATGCTCCTTAGCTGGTGAGAAGATTAGGGGCAGGGTGGGGACTTGGGAGAAAGACGTCCATCCAGTGTGGTAAAACACCAACCAAGATTTGGGGTTTAACAGAGGCAAACATCTGCTCTGAGCATGGTGCAGCTGTCATGTTGTTGGGAGGATTGGATTCTAGACTCGCCTTGCCAGGGATCTGCTGTGTGGCCTCAGTTTCCCTACCTGCACAATGGGAGCTCCAACGAGTTGACCTCTCAGGGCATATTCCACGCTGATGCCTAGGAGTTCATGAAGTCAAAGCAGCCCTGGCTCAGGTTCAGAGAAAATAGGAGGTTTGGGGCAGGGCCAAAAGATCTATCCATTTTTCACTCAAAAACACACGATGGAGGCAGATTCTGAAGGTCAATCCACACACAGTAGCTGATGAAGCAGGCCCTATGCGGGGACAGGTGGACAAGCGCTCTGGTAGCCTCAGAGGCCAGGACCCTCTCCAATGCGAGGCACAATGTGTGCTTCATGCATGGAGACCAGAGCTGACCTGCAGAGACAAGTCAGATTTCTGCAGGCTGAGGGAGAAAGAAGGGCATCCCCAACAGTGGGAATGGTGTAAAGTAGCTCAGAGCCTTCCTGAAAGCCAGGAGGACTCTCAGAGACCACCTAGCCCAGTGATTCTCAAAGTGTGGTCCCTTGGCCAACAGCAGCAGCATCACTCAGACCTAATGAGTTAGAAACTCTGGGGATAGAGCCCAGAAATCTGTGTTTTGACAAACTTTCCAAGTGATTCTAAGACTTGAGGACCTTTGATGCAGCCTATTGCTTCCCAGACTATGCTGGTAGAATACTTATTTGCAGGAGGTTAATGGGTGCTCTGTAAAAGGAGGACCTAAGGTCAAATAAGTTTGGGAATTACATACTCTACACTGCTTTCAGAAAGTCCCAAATCACAGTGGGGCATTAAAGGCTCTGAGAAGTCCTGCAGTATATTATTTACTTTTGATTAGCCCAATGTTGTTTCAAATCGATTTTTCAGATTGCCTACTAACATTTCCATTAAGACTCTTAGGGAAATTCTGATCCACATCAATCCTCATTTTTCACATGGATAAATCGCAGCCTAGAAGAATGGGGACTGCCCAAAGTCACAGAGAGAGAGTGTGTCAGAGCTGGAAAAGACCCTAGCAATATACCTCATCCCTAAAGAGACTCTGTGGGCTCCCCGCCACCCTGCACCCTCTTTCCCTGCCTCCCAGCTGTGCCCTCCAGGGCCCTGCAGTATGGAGCTGGTCAACAGGACAGAGGTCTCTGAGTTCTTTCTGAAAGGATTTTTGGGCTACCCAGCCTTGGAGCACCTGCTCTTCCCTCTGTGCTCAGCCACATACCTGGTGACCCTGCTGGGGAATACAGCCATCGTGGCAGTGAGCGTGCTGGATATCCACCTGCACACACCCATGTACTTCTTCCTGGGCAACCTCTCCATCCTGGATATCTGCTACAGCCCACCTTTGTGCCCCTGATGCTGGTCCACCTCCTGTCAGCCCAGAAGACCATCTCCTTTCTTGGCTGCACGATGCAGATGTGTCTGGGCCTGTCCACGGGCTCCACAGAGTCTCTGCTGCTCGCCATCATGGCCTATGATCGCTACCTGGCCAACTGCCGGCCACTCAGGTGCTGATGAGCCACTGGCTCCGCTTGCTGCTGGTGGGAGCCGCCTGGGTACTCTGCTTCTTCAAGTCAGTGACTGAGACAGTCATCGCCATGCGGCTGCCCTTCTGTGGCCACCGTGTGGTCAGTCACCTCACCTGCGAAATCCTGGCAGTGCTGAAGCTGGCGTGCGGTGATACGTCAGTCAACGAGGTCTTCCTGTGGGTGGGTGCCATCCTGCTGCTGCCCGTGCCGCTGGCGTTCATCTGCCTGTCCTACATGCTTATCCTGGCCACCATCCGGAGGGTGCCCTCAACCGCTGGACGCCACAAAGCCTTCTCCACCTGCTCGGTGCACCTGGCTGTGGTGCTGCTTTTCTATGGCACCGTCATCTTCATGTACATGAAACCCCGGAGCAAGGAGGCCCGCATCTCTGATGCGGCCTCCACGGTCCTCTATGCTGTGGTCATGCCCATGCTGAACCCCGTCATCTACAGCCTGAGGAACAAGGAAGTGACGGAGGCCGCCAGGAAGGTGTGGGACAGGAGATGGACCTCCAGGTGAGGGAGGCCAGGGCTCTGCAGGCTAGCAGGCCAGGCCTTCATTAGCCTACAGTGAGGGCTGCGGGTCTGGAATCTCCAGCCCAGAAACGCAGCACCAAGTCCCACTGATCCTGCCACAGAGGAGCTCACAATCATCCCTCTGCTCCTCCCCCCGGCAGACCCATGGGGCGCTCTCAGCATCACTGCCTGCATCTTTACACCAGCCTCCTGCCTGGCCTTAGGATTTCAGTCTTGTTCCTCCCAGTCTCTCCTCCAAGGGGCATCCAGAGGGATCTTTTTGAAAAGTACATGTGATCCTGTCACTCTCCTGACTGAAACCCCTGGATGGCTCCCCAGAGCTCTCAGGATGAACTGTGAGGTCTTCAGTGGGGCATCTGAGGACCCCACAAGCTGGCCCTGACTAAACCCCCTCCCTGTCCCGCACAGCCTCCTCCCTGTCAGCTGCACACGCCAGCCGGCTGTGAGCCTCAGTGTTGCCCAGCACTGCCCAGCTCTGTGCCCTTGCTGGTTCTTTCCACAAGGCAGCCTCCACCCAGCACGCAGTTCCACCCGTAAAAGGACTGCCTGACCCTCAAGGCCCATCTTTTATTTTTTAAATATAGTCCCATGTGATATACAGGAGGTTCTTGTTTTTCTGTTTTATATATAGTAATGTATATCTGTTAATTCCACGCTCCTAACTTATCCCTGCCCCCATCTCAAGGCCCATCTTGAATGCCACCTCCGCCAGGAAGCCCCTCCCACTCTGCATCTCTCACTGTGCTCTTCCTGCTTTATTTTCAGTGTTACTGTTAAGAGCAGGTAGTATCAGATTCCACTCTGTCCCAAGGTCCACCCCGGCCCAAGCCCAGGCCCTTAAAAATGAATAAATAAATAAATAGACTTCTTAAATAAATAGAAAACACATCGATGTAGGGGTGACAATGGCAGAGCCTGGGGTCCTTCCCAAATCTGAGCAGAGCTGAGATGGAGCTCACAGATGACAGGCATGACCTAGTGCCTTGGGAGGTGACAGTAGAGGCAGTGACGAGCCCTAGCAGCCAAGATTTCCAGACCTGCCCAGCCACCAGGATACCAATCACCCCAAGCAGCTTAGGGCCTGGATTCTCCTGTCTCCCTTTTAGCAGCAGTAGCTTCCGGGGCCTCCCTGCCCGGCATCCAGGCCTCACCTGGCCTTGGGGAGACTCTGCTCTACCTGTCTTCAGCCCACCCCCTAGGACCCTGCCATAGCTACCTCTTCCTGGTGCTCAGCCTTTTCCCAGCTTTCCTCTCTGAGAGCTCAGTGAACACACAGAGGAAATGGACTCAGATTCAGACAGCAGCTCCATTCCCTGCCCGCTCTGGCCTCAGTGTCACCGTCCATGTGATGGGAGAGCTGAGCTTGGTCGCAAGCAGTGGGCCAGCTCTCCTGCCGCCTGGCTGCAGGTGAGCACATTCCTTGCTTGGGCCCTCAGTTCCCCTCCAGTCCCTCTTCCTATTCCTCGGTTGGTCAGAACAGAGGCACAGAGGAGGGAAGCACAGCCCTGCAGCTCACAGCCTGACCAAGCCAGGGTGACCGCTGCCACTAAGACCTTCTGCTAGGCCTTTGATGCCACGACAGGGGTTAGGACTTTATCCTGTGGGCATTTGGGTTTACAATCATTACTTATCGATACTTTTAGAAAGGTCACTGATTAGATACCTTTCTTCACCCATGAAACTGTCAAAGAATTGTTTTTAATGTCTATTGTTAACTATGGTGCAGTGAAGTAGGTAATGTCATACACTGCTGGTAGGGGTGGGAATAAGTTAATATGACCTTCCTGCCAAGTAAGCGGTGGGTATGAATCAAGAGACTTAAAAACTTCAGACCTTGGGCTTCCCTGGTGGCGCAGTGGTTGAGAGTCCGCCTGCCGATGCAAGGGACACAGGTTCGTGTCCCGGTCTGGGAAGATCCCACATGCTGCGGAGCGGCTAGGCCCGTGAGCCATGGCCGCTGAGCCTGCACATCCGAAGCCTATGCACCGCAACAGGAGAGCCCACAACGAGAGGCCTGCGTACCGCAAAAAAAAAAAAAACTTCAGACCTTCTGACGCAACACCTCTACTTCAAGGAATTAGTCTGAGAAAATTATTAGAGGTGCAAAGATTTATGTATAAGTATATATATATATATATATGGATATTAATCACAGCGTTATTTATGGTAACAAAAAACTGTAAGTATCTTAATGTCCAAGCATAGCAGAATGTTTAAATAAATCCTGGTGGAGCCCAATGATAGTCTGTGACACAGCCATTAGAAATCCTATTTTTTGAAGGATAGTTGATGATGGGAAATTCTCACACTGTAATTAATAGAAAAAGGCAGAACATATAACTTTGTACTCAGTATAATCCCAATTCTTTAAAGGTATTTTTCTTATGGATATATGAATAAGTATGTATGTAGAAAATTCTGGAAAATTAAGACAAAATGTGAACTAATAGTCGTTTCCTTTGGCTGATGGGGTTACAGATAAATATTGTTTCCTTAATTATTCTTTCCAATATTGTCCAATACTTCTAAAATGAACATCACTTTGAACTTCAAGATATTATTTTTGAGAAATGGAAGATCATGTGGCTCCAGAGTAGAGCACAGACGAGAAGGGCCCTGGGCTGAGGGCAGCAAGTGTGGAAGCTGGTGCCATAACCCAGGCACCCATGGGGCCTGACCCAGGTGGGCAGTCAGGCAGAGAGGGCGGAGCTGAGAAACCTTGGGGACATTCAGCTGATCGCAGAGGTGGCTGAGGGAGAGGGGGACTGTGCGCTGGTGCCCGAGCTTCTGGCTTATTTGGGTGGATAGTGCTCCACCCTGAAAGAAACCCTGAGTTATGGGGAAGATGAGAGAATCAGGTTGGAGGGGATGGGATGGGAGGGTGCTGATGAGCTTGTTTGGATGCATTTGTGGGCAACCACGGGGTGGCAAGACAGACCTGTTCCTAAGCAGCTGGAAAATAAGTGGGGACAATCTTCCAATATTTATTTTGACCTGTGTCCTTGAAAAAAAAATTCCAAGAGACAAATCATAGTATAATGGGAAAATCTGCAACTGCTGCTGCATTATTTAAGGCTGTTTTTTAGTCCCTAAACTGTGTCAAGTTGTCATTCTTTATTGTGAAGGAAAGAGAAGGACATGGAAAGGGAAATGGAAAAGGGAACCTGCAGAAACTCATGCACCTGGCTCAACCCCTGACTTCACGGTCCCTCACAAGGGCTCGGAGTCTCACCCTGTACAGCAATTCACTTTCCTTAACCTTTCATGAGTGCAGGTCCCCACAGCTCTCCTGGAAGGAGACACCCCATTTCACAGCCCAGGATGCCGAGGCCAAGGGTAGGGGTCATAGCGCCCCAGCCTCAGGTCCAAGGGGCAGGGCTGCAATGAGACCTTCAGATTCTCTGTCCAGTGTCTCTCCTGTGCCCTCCTCACCCAGCCAGGGCCTCCTGGAGAAGCACAGGGAACCTGGGGTCTCTGAAGCCCCATAGCTGCCAAATGTGCAAACTTGTATAGTTGCAGAGTTTGAACTTTAAATTGGGCAGGGACTGAGAGGTGCCCAAGGGCAAGGAGCACACGACATGTCTACATGGCAAGGGACCAGGAGGCTGGGCCTCAGGGCCTCCCCCCGGCCCACCCCAGCACAGTGTGTCTGCTGGTAATGAACTCAGTACTCCCTTGCTCTGCTCTCCCAGGCCTCAGGTCACCTCACCGGGCAGCTGCTTCAGCCACCTGCCTGCACTAATGCCACTGGGCCAATAGGTAGGAGGTAAGGAGAACCCATCTAGCATGTTGACTCTTCTCATGAACTTTTTTTAAAACATGCAAAAAACCAGAATATCTGCTTGGGGAAGGGAACATAATGATAGTAATAATATCAGCTACCACTGACTGAATACTTACCATGTGCCAAGCTCTGTGCTAAGAGCTTTCACTGGATCCTCAAAATCACCCCATGAGGAAATACTATTCTTATCTCCACAGGTAAGGAAGCTGAGGCTGAGAAAACAATTAGCAAGTGGCAGGTCTGGGACATGGGCCCTGGTTGCTCTGACTCACCGCAAAGCCCACACTCACCTGCTTTGCTAACACAGCGAGGAATGTGAAGCAGGAATCCCAGATCCAGGCATTTCCAGGAAATTGTTAACAGGAGCTTCTTCTTCTTATGCCCCTCACCTTCCTTTTAAAATAATATATAAAGCCTAAAATAAGTAGTAAATGGTTCAAACTAGATTTACCAGCCAATGAAATTGACATGATATTTACCATGGAAAGTGACCCTGGGTCTGTCAGGCCTCAGGGTTGGAAGTTGCTAGAAAGATGTGAGGAGGGAATGTTTTGAAGGTTGCACAGAGTACCAGAGACAAGCTAACTGAATGGCTCCATTTCACTCAAGGAGAAACTGGACCAAGGTCATATAGCAGAATCGGAACAAAGGCAAGAATCCAATCTGGGCCCCTCACCCCAGGCCAGGGCTCCTTCCATGGCATCTCCCTGCCTCTCAGGAGGGGTAAAACTGGGGAGTGGATTAGACAATGATTCTCAGAGACACTCAATTTCCTATCACTCTGGATATCTGACTTTCCAGGACACGACAGGGTGAGAGGCCTGGCAGACAGATGCTAGAGTGATTTTCTGAGCGTATTGCGAAACACCATCGTACCCAAGTGCTCTGCAACGTTTCTGGTCCTCTTCCAGCTGAGCATGTGGTAGGACTACACAGGCCAGTGCATTGTGGGCATTTGGGATACAAGTCACTTCTGGGTCGAAGCACTTAACTTCTGGCGTGAGATGCTCTGGTGTGTTCTTCCCCAGCCGTAACAACTGGTGATGTCCCAGGTGGTGGAGCCAGGGTCTCTGAGGATGATGACCTGGAACAGAGCCCCCTGAAAACCTGCAATGGACATGTAGCATGAGAACTAAACCTCTGTCGTGGTAAGCCACTAAAATTATGAGGTTGTATGTTATTGCAGCAAAACCCAGCTCATCTTGACTGATGGAGCAAGGGAACTGCAGCTGCTCCCTCATGTCCCAGCCTGGGCCCACGCTGCAGTCAAAGCTGTTGGTAACCTGGCAGCATGGTATTTTCTAGACACAGCCTTATTTCTTTGGGGTCATAAGCCTATGGCCTAGTGGGTTGTTCCTAACTTCCATGAATGTGTTATGATCAGACTCTTAAATTTTAAGGAACCCCTATCACTCTCCTGATTTAGCTCTCCAGAGAGAGCAGCTATCCCTGCAGGGAGGAGACTGGCTCCACTAAAGCTCTCCTCCCAGCAATCACACGGCTGCATCGTTGTTCTGCTGGTGTGTGCTCTGGAGGAAGGCGAGAGAGGGTGATCTCAAGGTAAGAAATCTGGGATCAGGATTTTGGCAGAAGAAAAGCACTGGATCTCAAATGGCACCTCCTGCGTGCAGGCACTGCAGGGTGTTAGGGATGAACTGGACACAGCCTTTTGATTTCCACAGCTCACAGTCTATTGTGTGAGAGAGAATGACACACTAACTGCTAGTGGCTGTGTGAGCATCATGTTTTCGGGATGGTCAGTTCTGTGGACTGGGAAGGCGGGCCCCACAGAGGAGGTGTGTGTGAGCTGAGCCTTGGAGGATGAGTGGAAAGAAAGGCCGCTCCAGCTGAGGCAAGTAAGAGAAGAGGGACGAGACAGAAGTGTGCGGGATTTGTCCATCAATGGGGAGTGGTCTGAGGCTGAGCAGGGGTGCATGAAGGTACAGGAGTTGAGGCAGGAGGGCAGACCAGAGCCTGATGACAAAAGCCCTCAATTGCCTGTGCCATTCCCACTTGATTTTTTTGTTGGAGACAAGGGTGGGGAAGAGAAATGCAGAGTCAGGCTATTTCCCACCTTTTACCTGCCTGAAAACACCCTCCACACCTATGTCCAGTGTCAAAATTTGAGGTTAAAAGGTCTTTTTTGGGCAACTCACCCAAAAAAGACCAAGGCCTTATAGTTGGATCTGAAATTAAGCTTTGGGCTTAATCCAGCCACTTGAAGTCACAACCCAGGAAAGATGCTTCCTTTTAACTTCTTCTTTCCAAACCTCAGGTCTTACTTTACATCCCAGACTCAAAGAGAATCTCAGAGGTTTCTAAAGCTGAGAGAGGAAGGGATGTGACCAAGGTCACCAGAGAGCAAGGAAATGAGTGTAAACTGTTAGGCCAGAAGCCGCATCTGCCTCTGCTGTATTCCCAGCACCCAGCACATAGTAGGTGCTCAATAACAATTTGATGAATGAGGGAACGAATGAACCATCACAATCAGGCAATTCTTTACCTTTCTGTCAAACTTCAGCAAGAAAATCGCTACCTTTATATGTTTACATGGATAAGATTTACGGTCATTGGCTGACCCAGATTTATCAACTACCCCTGTATGTTCCAGAAACGCCCCTAACAATCACCTTGATTTAGGCTGGAGGAGGGAAAACCAGCACAGGCTCTGGGGAGAGAGGGGGTCATGACAGATGCTGGAGCTCTTGTGCAGGGAGGTGATGAGCCCAGACCCAGCAGATGCCTGTGGCTGAGGACGCAGTCTTTGATCTGGAGCCTTGCTACTGGGTGGCTCACCGGCACTTTTCTGTGTGTCTCATCTGGCTACACAAAATCCCCATTTTTCAGAAGGCAACTGAGTCTCAAAGGCCAAGTGACTCGGTCAACATCACACAGCTAGTTAGAGCCGGAGCTGGGATGCAACGCTGGGTTTTCAGAATCCTGCGCTGAATATGTTGAGTGACTGTCCTTGGCAGCACTCGCTGTACGAGGTGCCGAGAGGAAGGAGACAGTCCTGCTCTCAAGGGTGGTAGAGGAGACAGGTGCACAACACAAGAGGATGGCCAGGGGCTGTGGGAGCACAAGAAGTGGGCAGGTGACTCTGCAGGGTGCAGGAGGGAGAGGAGGAGAGATGAGCTGGACCCTGAAGGAGCAGGAATGCCCCCACTGGGGAAGAGAGGGAGGACTGCCTACAAAAGGGAACTTCTTGGGCAAAGATGTAGTGCTGGGAAAAAAACATGGTTTATTCAGAAGAGGGTGAGCCCATCGGCCCCTACAAATGACAGATGCAATTAGGCAGGAGGAATGAGGGGGAAGATCCAGCCCTGGAGGACAGACAGGGTTCCAATGCTGTCACAGGACATAGGCCTCACAGTAAAGCTAGGTGTGAAAGGAGTGAGGGAGGGGGTAGTTATGTATCTTCTGAAAGGTTAAAGTTCACCCTCAGCTCCTATTTCTCCCTTACACCAGGGAGCACTGGGGCTACAAGACAGCTTTCCCATCTAACATTTGACACTTCACTCCCTCGTGACACTGGCATTTCCCAAAGAGGCTGAGACCAGCTCAGAAGAGCAATGGAAGCTACCTGGGCAAAGACCGCAACCTTTCCCACCCTCCCTGTATAAAGCTAGTCAATGACTGATGACGCCTCTACCACATGAGACCTGGTTTCCCTCTTTGTGTGAGATTACTGCTGATATTATTATTCATCCTAAAAAGCAATATGGAGGCCAAGAAGAGAGTCACTTGGTTTTCAGGACCAGGGTTAAATGCTGTGACCAGTGGCTCTATTGGGATATGTATGTTCTTGTATGTTCTTTTAAAAATCAATGGATGGTCTGTGATTCCTTAAGGAGGAATGGCCAGAATAAGGCTTACACATCCTATGGAGTGGAAATGTTCAACCTTTATGCCCAAAGGAACGCTAGGTGAGCATCACTCATCACCCACCTCCCTCCCCGAGCTCATCTCACTTAAGAAAGAGGGGCAGCACTTGTGACCGGTGTGGCATCTTTTTATCCACTTATTTTTCGTACAACTATAGCCCCAGCACCTAAACAATACCTAGCACAGAGTAGGCATTCAACGAATATTCAGTGAATGAATGAATCTGAAACACTATGGGCATAATTCAGCCGTAAGAAGTCATAACCTAGAAATGATGCTTCCTCTTAACAGGCAGGAACGCTTTAGATTCCAAAGGAGCACCTGAAACATGAACCCTACTCTATCGTCTCCCCTGAGCCCACCCAGGGGAGAAGACAGATGAGTCTAGGGGATTAGAATGGGTCCCGCCTCCCCTAAGTTACACCAGAACTGCAGAGCTGAGAGGGCTAGCTTGCAGACCTGAAGTCCACTCTCTTATTATACAGATGGTGAGACTAAATTCCAGAGGCAGGGCTGACCCGCCCCAGGTCATACATCCAGGTTGCTTGGCTCCCAGGCCAGCTGGTGCTTTTTCCAACACC
Organism: Neophocaena asiaeorientalis asiaeorientalis; assembly: GCF_003031525.2. Classification (NCBI taxonomy): domain Eukaryota; kingdom Metazoa; phylum Chordata; class Mammalia; order Artiodactyla; family Phocoenidae; genus Neophocaena; species Neophocaena asiaeorientalis. The sequence continues at coordinate 2,422,895 of NW_020175027.1, read as the reverse complement.
CGTGTGGTCCAGATGGGAAAGGAGGGAGAATGAGATGGATGGGGTCAACCAGACGGCCGTGACAGAGTATGTCCTGCTGGGGCTACACAAACACCACAACCTAGAGATGGTGCTGTTTGTACTCTGCCTGGGCATCTACTCCATGATAGTGCTGGGGAACGCCCTCCTCATCGGGCTGAACATGCTGAACCCACGCCTGCACAGCCCCGTGTACTTCTTCCTCAGCAACCTCTCCCTCATGGATATCTGTGGCATATCCTCCTTTGTGCCTCTCATGCTGGTCAATTTCCTGGAAACCCAAAGCACCATCTCCTTCCCTGGCTGCACCCTGCAGAAGTTCCTGACCCTGGCACTGGGCTCCACGGAGTGCCCGATCCTGGCCGTGATGGCATGTGACCGTCACGTGGCCATCTGCCAGCCGCTTCAGTACTCAGAGTTCATGAGCAGGCAGACATGCATGTGGATGGCAGCACTGAGCTGGAGGACAGGCTTTGCCAACTCCCTGCTGCAATCCACTCTCACCTGGAGCCTCCCCTTCTGTGGCCACAATGTCATCAACCACTTCTGTGAGATCTTGGCAGTGCTGAAACTAGCCTGTGGGGACATCTCTCTAAACGCGCTGCTAACAATGGTGGCCACTACTGTCGTGATGCTGGTCCCGTTGCGGCTCATCTGCCTGTCCTACGTTTTCATCCTTGCTGCCATCCTGAGGGTGCCCTCTGCTGCTGGCTGGAAGAAAGCCTTCTCCACCTGCTCTGCCCACCTCACAGTGGTGGTGGTTTTCTATGGGACCACCTCCTTCATGTACTTCAAGCCCAAGGCCAAGGACCCCAACTTGGCTAAGATTATCACATTGTTCTATGGGGTTGTGACACCCTCGCTGAACCCCATCAGCTGCAGCCTGAGGAACACAGAGGTGAAAGCTGCCGCCATAGCTCTGCTGAGGGGAGACCTGCTCTCCAGGGAAATGTCCCGTTTTTCCTGTTGCTCTCTATCAGGCAGGACAGGCTAGGGTACACTGTGGTCATGATTTCAAAATTTCAGTGGCTTAAAACCACAAAGGCTTTTTCTCACTTACGCTGCAGGTCCATCAGAGGTTGGCTGGGGGATGTGCTCTGCACCATCGCCTTCATCCCTGTGGGACTCAGGATGATAAAGCAGCCACCATCTGGCACATTGCTGGTCCAAGTGGCAAAAGGCAAAGAGAAAATGACAAAGCCTGCGCTGATTCTTAAAGCTTCCGCTCAGAAGTGACCTGTTACTTCCACTTCCACCTCACTGGCCAAGGCAAGGCGCACACCAGGGCTGACACTGAGGGGGAGGGAACACCCACCTACCACGCACCTGGAAGGAGGGGGAGGACTGAAGAATTTGTGAAGAGCCTAGTGACAACCACCCACCCTACAGTCAACCCAGACTGTAGAACCTAGAGCTTCCTTTTCTCGGACCAACTGTCCTTCACCGGCTGCTGCCAGGTTCATCATCCCAGGAGAGTGCTGGTTAGCTCTCTTGTGGTGGCTTTGGACTGGGTCGAGCTAACTAGGGTGGAACTGGGCCTCCCAGAGTTTCCTTCCCTGTAAGGTTCTGGGATCGGGTGGACCACGAGAGAAATCCACATGATGGGAGGTGAAGGCGAAGCAGCACCATCGTGGTGGGAGCCCTCACTTGCTGTCACCGGCCTGGGACTCACCTTGCTGTCAGCGCAGCTGCTCCAGCTCCTGCCACGCCACCTGCAGCTGCTCGGAGGTCTGTGCCAAGTGCAGCGCCACGCCAGAGAGTGCCAGCTCCTCCTGCAGGTCACCAGTGTCACTGAGCCTGAAGGCAGCGAGGCCCAGACACGGGCTCCGGTCTGTCCTCACCTCCCCCTTCACGCCCCCCAAGAGCAGCTTCAGGCCCGACACCAGGTGCAGAGGCCCAGCTTTGCACAGGCTTCTCCAACTGCTCCCACAATCAACAGCTCTGTTCTCTACAACAGGCCCCTTATATCACTCACGCTTGTCCTACTTTGGCCAGACCCTGGCTGATGCCTCACTCAAGAACCTACGATGGCTCCCCTTAACCACAGAATGAAGCCCTAACTCTTCAGTTGAGTTCAAGCCCTCCAGAACCCAGCCCGCCACTTCTCCAGCCCGATGTTCCACTAACCCCCTTCACACGGTGACCCCCTCGCTACAGTGTCTGTACTGCCTACACCTTGGTGTCTCGCTCATGCTCATCTCTGGCGAGACCTGGGACTATTTTTCCAAGCCACCTTAGACACCAGCTCTCTCACACAGCCTTTCCTGGTGCACTTTGAATAGTCTCTCTTTCCTTTACGTCCCACAGCACTTTGTCGGTATCTTTCACTCGGTATCTATCCCATTCTGCTTTGCATCCATGGTATTTCACCACCACGTGGGCTCCTTGATGGCGGGATTCAACCAGGTCTGGCTTGTCTCTGCAGCTCCCACAGAGCTTTCCCGATAGAGTGTTACTGAACTGAACTGTCCCTCAGAAGCCCTCACAATGTCACATCTGGGGATTGGATTCTGTGCTGCTGGGTGTGCCCTAGGCACTTGTGGACAGTCCGGGGTCTTAGTCCAAATGTGTGGACAGACATGAGCAGGGAGCAGCAGTATCTGGGGGCCACGGCCATGTATTCCAGGAAGTCACTTGAACAAGTCAGGGGACAACAAAGGACCCCTGCTTTGGGACCCAGGAGGCCAAGGTTCCAGACCTGGTTCAGCTGCTCTGCCTGTCACGGTCTTCTTGCTGGCCCTCTCCCTCCAGGAATCCCACAGGCACCTCAAGCTCAAACTATCCACAACTGAACTCATCATTCTGCCCCACAAAGGTGTGTCATCATCTCAGGGAATGGCACCAACACCCGCCCCAAGTCACCAAGCTAGAAACGTGGCAGTCACCATAGGCTTTCTTTCATCCCTCACCACCCCACACATCCAAGCAGTCACCATGTCCTAGAGAATCCACCTCATAACAGCTCTCGGATCAGTCCCCTCCTTTCCACTGACACTGCCTTCACCATCTCTCTCTCAAATAATGCAACAGCTGTTTTGCTGCACTTTCAGCCTCCAAATCCTCTCCAAAATCCATCCTCTGCACCAGCCGTCAAAACACCTATCTGAAAAGACAAAATAACGCAAACAAAACAAAACAATCTGATCTGCTACTCTCCTGCTTAAATCCCTCCAATGAGGCCATTGCTCATTTCCCTAGGATAAAAGCCAGACCCCATGTACCTGCCCAGCCTCATCACTGGCTGCTTGCCTCCGCCCTAACTCCACACACACACACCCTGCAGGTCCAGAGGCCCTGAACTAGTCCCAGTTCCCCAGTAAAGATCAGTCTTTCCTGCTCCTGTGTCTCCCCCTTGCTGTTGCCTCCCATGTCCAAACACCTGACCTTTAGCTAACATACATTGGAGACTTACCACATAGCAGGCTAGGTACTATACTAAGTGTTCTAAGTGCTTTCCTGCTTGGGGACCAGATGGGATGATGGAAATCTCAGGGGAGGAATGTGATATGGACACTGGTGACCAGAGTGAACACTCTCCCAACATCTTGGCATTATGGAAACTCATTCAATCCTCACTCAATGCCCTCCACTCCATCCGGCTTCCAGAAAACCCCTTCTGATCCCTCCTAGCTGGGTGGGGTCTGTCTCAGCTCTGTCTCCCTCTTCAGTGCCTTCTGTACTCTACTGTGTCCTGAATCCCAGCTATTTGGGCTCATGTGTCCTAGTGATCTGTGTGGAATAATATTTCTGATACAGGAACAGACACCTAGCCCACACCTTTCCTTCCTTCTCACCATTCAATTGGTGAATGTGATGTGAGATGTGACCTTCTCACATCACACTCTGCTCAGTGCCCGAAGGAAGAGATGTGATTGCAGAAAGCAGAGAACAAAGAGAGGTTTTCCTGGCATCTGAGTTTCAAAAGCCTAGGCTCTAAAGGGAACATAAAAGACTTAAGGCATAAACAAAAGATTTGGGAGAAAAATGTAAGAAAAAGTAGGTGTCCCCACCACCAGATTAACAAAAGATTCCCTAAGCTAGGGAGAAGAAAAAGCAAGGAGGAGGGGATGTAGTGAGAGCATTGGCATAGGAGGGCCCCAAAAGGGAGGGGCCCTGAGCGCCACTCCCCAGACCAAGCCCCTGGACAGGTTTGCAGGGTGTGAAAGCTGGAACTCATGCATTGTTGGTCAAGTAAAATGCAGAGCAGGACCCCAGGCTAGAAATGGCTTCAAGGTGTCTCTGGGTAGCCAAGGTCTCACAAGTCTTTGCATGTGGCACAGAAGTGGTGGAGAGCCTCAGGACTAAAAGGGTTATACAGATGGGGACAAGAAACCACTCTGGGAACGCTTGCTTGTACCACTAACTGGGGACCAGGTGGGATGATGGAAATCTCAGGGGCGCCACATGGACCCTGGTGATAAGGGAAAACACCCTCGCAATATCTCGGCATTATATAAGACCCTCGGGACTCAGCTGTGACCTTTGTGGAAAGAGAAGAAATCCCAAAATGACAAAAGATTATGTTTCTGGCACTCGGGCAAAATGGAGACTCAAAACAGAAGTTACATTCTTGTGATATTTCTTGCACATCTGAGATTTGTACCCGCTAGTCCAATTTCCTGAGCCCTTAGCCTCCTTCCCTATTGGGTGTGGGCACCACAAGGGAGGTCTCACTGATTGAAATCATCTCAGCAAGTACACACACACACACACACACACACACACTCACACAACTCCCTACTCCCGGCTGCTGCAGCCTGACACAATGGGGCAAAAGCCTCAGACAGTAGCTCCAGCAGCTCATGCCAGCTAGGCTCCGTCACCCCTGTTGATTGTCTCAGGGTCCCTCTTTCCCTCCCCTCCCCACACCCTTTCCCTCAGGAAAAAAAAGGCAGCACAGAACCAGCAAATACTTCATTGGAGACACACCAGACTCCACCTGCATCAACTCAGGATACCAGCCACCGCAGCCCCAGTCCCAGCCCCATCTGTCCTGCATCCCCCTCCCAGCACAGCCCAGCCCAGATGCTGCCTCTGGGAAGGAAGCCCGAGCCCAGAGTTGCTGAGCTGCTGGGAAGATCTGGAGACTCAGCTTCCCCAGGATGGACTCCGTTTCCTTAGGAACGACACCACGTCCTGAGAGGGCCTGGTCTCCCAGGGAAGGAATCCATGTTCTCAGGAGGGTTCCATACCCTGGGAAGGGCTCCACACCCCTGGGAGGGACTCCTTGGTCCTGAGGGGGCTCTGTGGCCCTGCACAGGCTCCAGTCCTGAAGATGCAGAAGGACTCCAGGCCCTCGGGAAGTGTGCCAGGCCCCTGAAAGAGTTCCATGTCCTTAAGAAAGACTCCATGTCCTCAAGAAATACAACTTGTCTCTTATCCCTGGGAGGACTCCATGCTCCCAGGAAGAACCCAAGGAAGGGCTCTCTGCCCCGGGGAAGAGTTCACGTTCCCCAAGGGCAGCCCAAAGCCCCTCTCAGCTGGCACAGATGCTGCTGACAGTGGCCCCTCCCGGGCCCACAAGGCCCAGCTCCTCCTGCTCATTGATGCACAGCTGGTAACCACAGCCCCGGGCCCGGGCTCCAGATGGGACCTGGCGGTCAGTCTTGGCACGAGGGGGCAGCAAGAAGCCCACGCTGCCAGCGATGAGCATATGCCAAATGCTGTGAATGTAGAAGTAGTTGTCTCGAGTCTCCACAAAAGCATAGAGCAGGATGGCACTAACCGCGATAAGGCTGCCTGGGCACAGGTAGAAAAGCCAGCGGCGCCATGTGGGCGGGTAGCAGTGCCGGCGGCGGACGCTGCGTACTGTCTGGGGGAGGCAGAGAAGTGGGGCTCAGGAACGCGAGGCCTTGGAACCCAAGCCACTGCTGGTCACTCTCAGGCTTCCCGAGCCCTGGTGGTGACCTGAAGGCATCTGCCAAGACTGGAGTGCAGCGCTGTGAGCAGCACAGTGATGACGACAGGGTCCCAGCCCACCTTAAACTGGGAACCAGATACCCAAGTCCCTGCACCCAAGTCCTGCTGGGACCTCCCCACCCCCAGCCCACCCAACCTTACCCAGGCTGTGGCCAAGATCCCCAGGGCAAAGAGACTGGGTCCAAGCAGGTTCCAGAGTCCATGCCGGTCAAGCTGCAGAGCCATGGACAGCAGCATAGCCCCCAGCAAGTACAGCACCTAGAGAAAGAGGTCTCCAGGGGCTGAGCCGGGATGGTGAGAGGCATTTGGCAATGCCCCCAGGAGAGATCGGGAAGTGGATTTCAAGTAGACTGTGGCTATGGTTGTCCCCCAGGGCCCACTCTGGACTGACCTGCTTGAACACAGGCTGTAAGCGAGCCATGGCAATGACAGTGACCCACACGGACATTAAAGAGCCCAGGAAGTCACAGAACTGCAGCACGTCGTAGTCCATGATGCAGAAAACCACAATGCCTGGCTGGTCACAGGCATGGTAGAACTGGAGGAAGAGAGGACAGGCATTGAGAGAACTTGCGGCAAAGGTCCAGGTCTACAAAACCGGAGAAAGAGGCCATAGGGGTGGCGTGCTGCTGTCAGGAAAGTGGAGGTCAGAGCGCACAGACTGAGCAAAACTGGGAAATGCCCAACTCCCCACCCCTGAGAAGAATGTGGTAGGGAGGCCCGGTTTGTGTCTTAGGCTGTACGTATCTGGCAGCCCTGAGCCTCGTTCTCACCTTCCTAATCTTCCTGCTTCTGGAATGTGCTGTGAGAGCACCAAGCCAAGGGATCCAGGTCTCTCAAGCTGAGGCCAATCCTTGCCTGTATCCCCTTGTGCTCGTGTGGGTCCCACCTGTAATCCTGGCCCAAGCTCTGAGGCTGGAATCTGGCCTCTTGGCCAATCCAGATCCCAAGCCCTGTCTGTTAGCTCAGACTCTGAGTCATGCTTCACCTTCAGACCTTGCACTAATTGGTCCTCTGCATCCTCTCCCACCCAATGCCATGGGGGAAGCAGGGGGGACGGTAAGAAAAAAGGCAGTCCCTAAAGCCATGGAAAAGAGCATGGCACTTTACACCACAGGAAGAACATAGGAAAGGGACAGTGCTCACCTACCCTACACTGTGGGGAACACAGCAAAGAATAGGGTATTGAGGAGCTTAAAGGTGGGGTGCAGGGGACACAAGTGGAACTGGAACAAGCTATACTGGGCACCCCAATTAAGGAACGAAGCTCTGCCATCAGCCCTTGGGTCTGTGGTCACAATCCCTGTGCTCCGCTGGATAATGCTATCAGGACCTCTGGCAGCCTGCATTCCCTTATTGTGAAAACAGTGACCCAGGGATAACCTGAGTTCAAGTTTATTTTGTCTTGGAACATTTGCTGTCACCTTTCTTTGAACTTCTGTGTAGAATTTAGGTAATTTGAGTACTTATCGATGCTAAACACTAAAGCCATGGATGGTTTCAAGAATATCTGGTGCAGAGATGCAGGAACACACTTCCCTCTATATCACGTGCCTTACAAGCCCACCCAAAGAAAATAGACTGGGCAAGGTCTCTGAAGACAAACAGCTCTGACCGAGACCATCACAGTGGCATGCTCACTTCTCCCATCTCCCAATATCGCCCTGCTCCGTGTCAGGAAGAATGGGTTATTATGGTAATGAAAGCAGGGTTAAGAAAAATTACGAAGCTATAATGGGGAAGAAAAAGGTTTTGACCTATGTAAACTTGACCAAAATCTACTCATTGGAGCTGAGTTTGAGACATGCCAGCAGATTTTAGGGGATCAAAAAAGTCTCTTAAGATTCTGTGAATCAATCTGTTTGACCTCTGTCCCCTGTACTTTACCCCAGGTCCTCAGGGAGCCATGGCTACTGAGAGCACCTGAGAGGAGAAACAACTCAGTGTAGTTGCCAGGATTGGGCTGAAATGCATCAGGCTGAACCGAAGCTGGGGCAGGAAGACTGTGCTATACCATCCAAAGGCAGCCTTTGAAGTGGCTTGATCTGACTGGAGGGATCCTTTAGGCACTACTTTCAGCCCACATCAGTTTCTTCATCATTCTATCAAAAGGCAACCCTAAGTCACAAGGGCTCTGAGCCCAAAAGAGAGACAGCCTTACAGACCTCAGTGAGACAGGTATCCAGGCCTCCAGAGGCACGGCTCTGGGTGTGGGTAAGGAGAGGGCAGGGATATCCAGCGCACAGCTGAGGAGAGAGATAGCGGAGCAATATCACAGTTTCACTCACTGGCAGCAGTGGGGTCTCAGCAACTTCTGGGGAAAATGAAAATGGGAGAACCTAGTCTCCTGTTTGAATGAGTCAGAGCTGAGAACGAGAAGGTGGAGGCGAGGTCAGGAAGAAGAGTTCAGGGAAAAGGAGCACTATATCCCGAACTCATAGCACAAACCATGACACCCCAACCTCACTGAAACAGCAGCGACCTTAGGGAAAGCAGGTGGGAAACTGAAGCAGGTCTGCTGTGAAAGCTGACAGAAGCCAGCCCAGATGCAGAGCTGCCACCAACAGGATGGGAAAACAGACTCAAAAGTTTAGTCTTGAGAGACAAAGGATGAGAAAGAAATTGCTAATGTTTCTTTTGAACCTGTTGAAGATTTCACCCAGTCATTCAAATTGCAAAATGTGTAACTTCAACCAACAGAGGGAAAAGGGTGAATAACATAAGGGCAGGGACAAGCTAGGAGTTTAGAAAAAGAAAAATAAATGAAAAAGAAAACTCAGGGATATTAATTGACATTGGGAAACCTTGGGTTCGATTCCTTCGCATTTTAAACTGCCAAGTCTTAAACTTGTGTACCTATTCTCTTTCTTTCCCTTCACTTTGGAGGTAAAGAATGTTGTCCCTTCAGGAAGAGACTGCTCTGGAATTATCATGTTTTTTTGGTTTTTTGTTTTGTTTTGTTTCGTTTGCGGTACGCGGGCCTCTCCCTGTTGTGGCCTCTCCCGTTGCAGAGCACAGGCTCCGGACACGCAGGCTCAGCGGCCTTGGCTCACAGGCCCAGCCGCTCCGCGGCATGTGGGATCTTCCCGGACCGGGGCACGAACCCGCGTCCCCTGCATCGGCAGGCGCACTCTCAACCACTGCACTACCAGGGAAGCCCTATCATGTTTTAAGTGAGTATCCCAGGCTTTTCAGAGGGTTCATAAGTTTGGGGACATAAATCCCTCTTTTATATTATTAAATAGAGAAAATGAGTTCTTACTGGGAAACTTGGAGAGACTTTTCATGTGGGTCCATTTAATGTTTGAATATGCCTCAAAGGTTTATTTTTTAATTCTTTCTCTTATATGTGATTAATTGGGAACTAATTTGGTTCCTAAACAAATCAATATTTTGGCCTTTTTCTATTTCTCTACCTCCAAGACCGGATACATGTACTACTGCTCACTAAATTACCCAATACTGTTTTATGATTTGGATTTTATTTTAAAGCATTAATTTTACCTTTCACACTTCACCAAGCGCTTGTTTCATATGCCTTTCAGGTATATAGAAGGAAATGCGCAAACACTTCTGGAAGAGGGACTTGTAATAAATCTTTCAATCTCAGATAAGAGAGGATAAATACCAGCAGAAAAAAAGCAAAGCTGAATCACCTAACATTGAAGACACATCTAAGAAAATAATTAATTGAAGGTTTATTTCCTTCTAGGAATTTCTACATTGAAAAAAAGAGTGGGGAATAATGGAGAGATCGTCTCTGGAGTGGAGAGGTTTTGGAGGATATCATCTCTCTAATCTTTTTTTACATTAGTATTCCTTTTGTCATCAGCAATAAAAAGAAGTGGTAGAAATAACACAGAAAGATTGGGAGATTTAAGAAAAGAAATTCAGACTACTAACTAGTTTCTATTAGTATAATCTAATCTGACACCTTCCTCAGCTTTGGACATTTCTTTACTTACAAGGTAATTTTGAACAATTATCCTAAATTGTTTTTCTCTGTGGAATTTTATACTTTTATAACATAACTATACAGTTTGTCTACTGCTCCAAAACAGAGTATCCTAGCACTAGAGAATTTAAAATTGAAGATGCAAATATATTCAATCCATACAAAGATTAGAATATTTGTACTCAGGACAGAATGAAACTTCCTGCTGTTCTCTTATTTTCTGCTTCTGTTTCCTCTTGGAAACAGTCATGGGATTTTGCCAAGGGCCACTGAGAATTACTTGTGCTGGTGTGAGGAACAGAAGAGGTAATGAGGAGGTGGGCTTGCAGCCAGGATCTCAGCAATCGGCAAGGAAGGCTGCAGGGGCCCCAGGATGTCAGCTCTGTCTGGGTCTTTGGGGATCCAATTATGAGGACTCCTCTAGCACTGTGAAGGACATGTGGCTTGAACTGTATGAGTCAGAGGTGCACAACCGCAATGTCTGATATATTTTCCCTGTGATCTCCTGTATTTGGTTTGGTTATATTTCCTGACCTTTTGATTGGCTCTTTTTATCTTTTTTAAGAATTTGAGAACTACTAAAGTGAGGTCGTTAGCATTTATACATACTCCAGGACTTCTGAGAAACTGAAGTCAGGTTAGAAATGTATCAATGCACGCTCACTGCCCTATGCAAGGGGAACACTACAGCTCAGTGATTACATGAGAGGGATCTGGAGGCAGGCTGAGTGCGAAGTTTGGTTCTACCACTCACCTCAGGCCTTAGGCAATGTATGTAAACTTTCCTCATCTGCAAAAAAGGGATAATAACAATAGCAATACCTATTATTACAGTGCTATGGGGAGGATTCGATGAGCAGTGTCTGACACACAGCATGTATTCAGTAGATGTTGTTTTTCTGTTATAGTTATCTGAACTGTCGGCTACATACAAAATCAAGTGCTGGGTTTGTGGCTTGCTTTGTTTTGCTTTTTTTACTTATTTACATTTTGCATTTTAAACTCCTGAAGAACAAAGCTACTGTCTGCTCCCAGGCCCTGGGTAGGAACTGACACACTACTGCCAGGTGTAGACTGTCCTGGATTTGAAGACAAGGAAGAAGACTGTCGCCTACCATGCTGGTGCTGATACCTGCAATATGAAAGATGGGTCCTTAAATGGAGACTGCTGAGGAATGAAATAAGTCTAAACTAAATAAAGAACAGGAAAGAGTGACAACAGGAAACCTGCCTGTGAAAAATGAGTCACAAGTAGCTCTACACTTTGGCACGTGTGGAAAAAGAACAGGAGTTAGAGCAGGACTTTAGGCAACACCTCAGAGCCAGTATCTTCTCCTTGATCATTTGCTTACTGCCTTATTTAAGAAAGTGGAAGCACTGTATGTGGTGCCAGGCACTTTCAACTCCCCCAGTGTTCCCACTAGGGGAAGGTCTTTTCTTTTCAGGATGATATGCCATCAAATCCAGAAGATAAGAAGTCATCTGATACTGAATACCCTGAAGCCAATGCCCAGGATGCTTTGTGAAGTGCAGGAGAATGGATATGCTCTCCTCACACGCTCCAGGCTCCTGACACACTTAGGTGTTCTTACTAATTGTGAACCACATTAGATCTGCACATAACCAAGAGTGCGCTGGTGAAAGAGCTGTTGCTAGAGGATTTGGTGAGCAACAATATAAAAAGGATCTTGAAACTAAAAAAAAAGAGAGAGAGAGAAACAATGTTGAATATAAAAACAGAGTGGGGCATTGTCAGAGCAGGTCTAAAAAGGGGACCAGTCAAACAAAACTGAGGTGTGCTGTTCTCATGCAGCTTAAGTGGCCAAGGTCCTGCTACATGGCTCGGTTACAGTCCACTGTTCCTCACCTGCGGAGAAACAACCAGGACCCTAGAACATGACTCAGTTTCAGGACATTTGCCCCCCACTTTCTCCTAGATGATACGTAGGATTTTTGTAATTTGGATATATGTCTGATCTATTAATACTGGACAACAGAGAGGCATGTATTGGTTTTTGTAATATCCTTGTTGCTAAGACATGTGGAAAAGTCTGAATCCATCTAAGATGTTTGCAGTGCTCATAGGCAGGCACTGTACATCACAAGATACCAAGAGCCCAGGGATGAGATGAAAAGATCCCTAGATGTAGCATCTCAGGGGATTTGTGTAGACACAATTCCAAACTGTAGGTCAGAGTTTCTCAGCCAGTGTGTTGAGGTAAAGGTCCCCTCAGCCCTTAGAGTGGACAGGCAGGGTGCGGGTCGCTGGAGACCCCACACTGTCTCCAGTGACTGTTATCTTAAGTCGCAAACAGCCTTGCTCATATATCCTAATGTGCCTTATAAAAATTATCACGTTCGCATGCCATGATACGAAGCGGTCAGGAAGCACTGCTGTACAGTGAAGAGGAGACATTCTCATACCATGAAGGTGTAGACATCCCCAAACCCTGTGGTGGAAATGTAGGCTCTAACCCACCACCACGGATAAGGACTCGGTGAAAGACACAGACGCCACCGCATACCGTGGAGAAGAACATGGTGAAGGTGTAGACAGCCGCTTCCAGCACATATCGGCTCCGAATGGCCAGGACCACGGGGGGCAAAAACATGAGGTTGCTCAGGCAGAGCAGTAACGTGGACAGAAGCTGGAATCCGTAGGTGAGCGCATCCGCACTGTCGGTGCAGCCCCATCCCCGCCATCCTGCGGATGGGAGGGGCACAGGGTGGAAGAGGTGAGAAGGCAGCCCGGGCTTCAGCAGACACTTCCGCGGCGGTCTCTGCTCAAGCCCGACGCCATGGCCAGAGGAAGCTGGTCCCACCCTGACTCCGCCCCCCCTCAAACTCGGCTACTGAGGCTGCCGCCTCCCTTCCGACCGCCCCGGGTGGGGTCCCTCGCTAGCCCAGCCGGCTCACCGGCCTTGCACTCGCAGGCCGCGTACAGGTAGTTGTGCGTGCGCAGCAGCTTGCACTGGCCGTAGGGCCCGCAGTCGTCCACGCACGGGGACAGGAAAGTGCGCAACCGCACCTCGGCCGTCGCGTTCCGGCACCTCACGAACCTGCGTACAAACTGCCAATCAACCGGGCCCGGGCGCAGCCGCGCCCCGCTCCGCCCCGCTCACCGAGGCCCCGCCCCGCTCACCGAGGCCCCGCCCCACAGAGGGAGCGCAGGGTCAGGAACCAGGTCCCCGTCTGCGGGAACGGGATTCGCAGCCTGGCCACTCGGGAGGTGGCACTGACCGTGAGGAGGAAGCCGGCCAGGGACTCTGAGGGGAGAAAGGAGGAGTCAGTGTGGGGTCAGGACCTAAAGAACCCTCACCCTCCTGCCCCCAGTTCCCAGACGCCCTAGCCCATCCTTCCTCCATACCCACCCCCCTGCCCCCGACTTCCAGCCCCCACTCCTTCCCCGGTTCCTCACTCCACCTTTGGAACAAGTCATTGCTGCATCCCCCAGGCTCAAGGGCACCTCGTGAGTCAGGCATCCGAACACTGTCACATTTTCCTGGCGCAGGGAGCTCTGGGCAGGGCGGGTATAAAGATGAGGCGGCCACACTCTCTAAGTCCTCCCACCAGCACCCCCGCCAGACTCCTCCACCTCTTAACCCCTCCCCAGAAACCCCTCCAGGCTCTCACTGGACACCCCATTCCTGCAGGTGCTCTCCACACGGAAGCACCCTCCCCACCCCTCACCTCCTCGTTCTTACAACAGAAAAATGGAAACACCAGATCTTCCACAGCAGAGATCTTTCAAAGACTGATGAGAAGGCAAGGCCACTTCTGAGTCCTTTCTTTGGGAAGAATTGTTTAAATTCTGTCTAGGCAAGAGACAACACCCACTTTTTCAGTCCTATCTAGCTTGATGGGGGGAAGGGGAAGAGCACTGTTGCTGGATGTAGACACTAGTTGTAAACAAAGGTGATTGTAAGGTTTGTCAGTCCTCTTCACATCTTCACCTGGGCCTTGAAGGCGGGAGGCATGTAAAGAAATGCACTCTTCCTCAGGTGAAATAATTCTAGGTACTGAGCAGTGGTAATAGAACGCCTACGGGATTAAATGTAGCAAGCTGGCTGGGATTAAAAGAAACTGGATATCCACAGGAGTAAAGGGAAAGGGTTGTCTACAAGAATAAAGGTAACAGGATGCCATAAGCTCACCTCATTCAAGAAGGATTTGAGGCAGCTTATTAAATACATATAACAGGATAAAATAAATACATGAGGGAAATTTACAAATCTGTCCCTAGATGTGGGCCATATATTTGCTGACTTCCAAGCAACCAAAGCAAGGAAGGAAACGTGAGTTACCACATTTGTGAGTCCACAAGATAAAAGTTAGAGTCTCAGGAGAAGCACTGCACCCAAAAGGGTGGTTCTCAGTTAAATTCACATCAAAGAAGCACTGTGTGCTGCCCCACCTGCAAGAGTGAATTTCATACAACTTGTTCATAACCTCCCTCAGTGCAAGCTTAGGGCTATATGCCAAAGTGTTTTTCAGCAAAAGCCATTCAGCAAAAGCCAAAGAAAAAATGTTCTCTAGGTATGCAGTTCTCTGAGCCAAGTGTCCAGTTTTGATCCAAGGGAAAACATCAAAATACTTGAGGAAAAGATCAGAGTAGGTGTGCCAATATACCTTTCAGAATAAATAGAACAGGCTGTCTGAGGTGTGCAGCAGTGTCAGAGCATGCAGATGGCTGGAATGTAAGCAGATGCCTTTTAGAGAAAACAGACAAGAATGCAGAGAAAGACAGGGCAAAGCAGCAGGGGAGGTGGGCCTCTCCTCTCAGGATACTAAGGAAGAGTCAGTATGGGTGGGGCTGGTCTCTGACATAGGCTCTGTAGTTTCAAGGTCAAATCAAGACTTCACTGTCATTGCCCAAAGGCATGGCGATAAGCAAACACAAAACATACACAGTCTTAGCGAGAACACAGTCAGAGAATTTGAGTATGAAAATAAGGAACATCTTGGGGTTGAAGAGTCAGCTCTGTCCTGACCAGGAGGATCACTAGAAAGTTCTGCGCCATGTCCCATAAAATACCACCTCAAGACACAGACCAGGTCTCAGGTGGGTGATAGGAAAATGATCCCTGCCCCAGAGCTGAGGGATAGTAAAGTTAAAAGGATTTTTGGCTGAGGGAACAGTAGATAAATAATTAGATCAACGCCAACCCAAGACAGTTGCCAATGGCCTGACACAGGGTTCTGCCCTTGGCCCAGTCTTGTTCAGTGCTGAAAATAATGACTAAGAGGTTTAGAAGGCCAGCTTTTCAAGTGTGTGAATTACACAAAGCAGTGAAGATGCAAGGTCCAAACCAGTGTTAGGCAATGTCTCAAAGATGGACATAAATTCTTCCACTCAGGTTAAAAAGTGTGCTGCAAAAATATGAGATAGGTATTGGCAGCGGTTCACGTGAACCAAGCTCAGGGCATGAAAATGTGCATGGTCCTTGGTTACAACTAGATGAACACATCAGTTAATGTGGATAAGGACTAGGAGGACATATACCGAAAAGCTAAGCAGTTGTGTTATGGAGGTGTCTTCCTCTATTTTCCAAAGCCTTTATATGTGATCCTACTATTTTTATAATAAAAAAGTATACAACTGTTTTGAAGCAAAAAAAGGAAGAAAAGGAAAAAGATCCAGAGGTCTTAGTCCACCACAAGCCTCAGGTGATCCCACAGCGTGAGGCAGCAGCTGAAAGAGGTAACTTGATCTCAGGCTGCACAAATGCTGCCTGCCACCCAGGTCAGACCACCTTGGATCACTTAGTTCAGAGGCATGACGACCAGAAGTATGACCAGAGGAGGCAGCAGAGGATGAGAAGTCTAAGATGCTGAGGCTGTTCAGCTTTGGCGAGGCTGAGAGGCATCCAAAGGGCTGTTAAAATTGGATAGGGATGCAACAAATGTACCACACCAATGCAAGACGTGAGTAATAGAAGACACTGTGTGGGGAAAGAGGGGAACTCTCTGTACTTTCCTCAATTTTCTGTAAGCCTAAAACTGCTCTGAAAAATGTCTATTAAAAAAAAAAAAAAAAAGGACGGGGTAGACTACTGGATATAGCTTCTGGGGCAAAACAAAGGTCAGTGGGTAAAAATCCATGGAGGCAGACTTTGATGGAATGCCAAGAATGCCTCTAGCAATCAGAGTGGCCTCAAGAGGTGGTGAGCTCCCCATCACAGGAGATATGCAAGAAAAAGTAAACACCTGCCATAGAGAGAGGCCCTTAGTGAGTGGCAGGTAAGCCTATAAAACTGGGAAAATCCAGACCGCTCAGCTGCCCTGACTGACCCAGCCCATGTGTAGTAAATACTCAGGGCATGTTTGTTGACCAGAATTGGGCTGAAGCATGGTCTCTAACCATGAAAGGTGAAAGCAACCTAGAGAGGCTTTCTGGAGGAGGTAAGGGCCCCTTCACCCTGACACCTTCCCCTTCGGGTTCCCCCAAAGGGCGACCTCCCCGCTCTCCACAAATAGTACCACGTTGAGCTGGAGCTCCAGGCTGAGGACGCCTCCGCTGTCCAGCACTGGCAGCAGCCTCAGGGCAAACACGGCTGGGCGTTCAGGGGGGAGGGCCACGCTGGGGCCAAAGAAGACGTAGAAGTGGACGGAGAAGGTGTCCAGCTCATTGCGCAGCGTCGGGCGCACTGGCCAGCAGTGCTCAGGTGGGGATGTGGCCCCGGGCCCCTCGGCAGGGACCCCGAGGGATGACAGCTCTGGGGGCAGTGGCTGGTTGCCCAGTGACTGGGGCATGTTCATGGCAGCTCCGGGGACCAGGGCACGGGACAGGCTGGGCTGTGGGCACTCTGTGGAGCAGAGGAAATCAGAGCTGGGGCCTGCCGCCCTCACAGCCCTGCAGCCCCACCACACACCAGATCTAAGCCCCATAGGGTATAACAAAGGGTGGGGAGGCTAAGAACTGGAATCGAACGTCCCTTTGGCGTCTGGCATCTAAGGTCACAGGACCGGGTCCAGGGGCTCCCTAGTGGTCACAGCTAATGGAATGTCATGTTGGAGGGACTCAAGGTCATCTCTTCTGCCCCACGGGCAGTGAGGACACTGCTGAAACAGGTGATGGACCCTCTCACTGACTTGCAAGGGCTTTGGCAAGGACCATGTCCCAGAAGTCCTAGCTGTCCCCTGCCTACTCCAGGACACTGAGATTAAATCAAGGAGAGTAATGAGGTCCCTTAGTGAGCCCCAAGTCAGGTACCAAGAAAAGATCTGATGGTCTTCCAATGACTTGAAGTTCCAAGTGGGAGGGCTTTGACGAGTAAAGGAGCCTGGGCTGGGCCGGGGAAGTCGTAGGCACGTGGCCGAGGACCAGTGAACACAGCCACTGTGCTTGCCTCCTCCCAGCCACAGAAGTCGGCACAAGCTGGGTGGCTGGTGCAGGTGTGGGGCTTCTGACCTTGCAACTGCACACACAGCTGGAAGCAGACGGTCCTGCCAGGGCCCCGGGATGGTGTCTCCACACGCACGTAGACCCAGTGTCCCCACGGGGGCAGTGCCAGCTCCAGCTGGCATACCGAGGCACCTCCACAGGCCACAGAGCTTGAGTTGTGCAGGGGTGGGGCCTTGGGACGTAGGCGCAGCGTCAGGGGGCAGGCGGATGCCCCGCGGCCCCCCACGCACACCAGCTGCGCTGAAACTCTGTAAGTGAAGCTGGGCACAAAGACCCTGCGCAGAGGGGAGGTTGGAGGTGAGAAAAGACAGGGTACAGAGAGGTGAGAGGGACACAGGATGAGGGAGACACTGGGAAGAAGGGAGGAGTAGGGGACAGAAAAACTGGAGGCCTTTTCGGGTCTTCCCCTCTGTGCTGGGAGAGGGGGAGGCAGGGGGTGGGAGCCGCCCTGGGGCTCTGGGTAGCTCAGCAGTCCAGGCTGGCCAGAGGGAGAGGAAGATCAGCAGGTAGGCTAAGGCCGGGGAAGGAACATGGGAAGGGCCCAGTGTGGGGCAGTATTTGACTTACTTGTATAGGGCTGAGCGATTGTGGAGGGAGAGGGTCTGCTCAGAGGGTCGCCCAGGCACCAGCACAGCCACGTCCAACAAACGCCGGACAATCAGCTGCGGCTGAAGGAGGTACTGACACTCATCCTGGAGACCCTGAGACACAAGCAGGGGTGGCAGGAGGGGAGACAGCAAGGTGCTACTAAAAGGCGGCGAACAGCCTGCTGAGGCAGAGGACAAACCTCCTCTGGCTCTCCTGCTTCTGGGGCTGTGACCGCAGTCCTCTAAGCTCTGGGTCCCTCCTAGGTCTGCAGAATCTGCTGGGATCCTCAGCATGGGCTGAGGTTTAGGGACTCAAAACTGGGCCCCTCCTGACAGTCAGGCCTTCCCTTCCCCTCCTCCAGTAACCCCTCCTCCTGAGCATTCCTAGACAGCCCCTCAAGGTAATTTCAAACCACCTCATTCCCCCACCAAACCCTCAGGAACACTGGGCACTAGAAAGCCCCTTAAAGGCTTCCAGTCCAAACCTCCCCGCTTCCCCCAACCGAATCTTTAATTTCCTTTATTCTCCACCTGCCCCTCCCAAGTGCTTGTCCAGCCTCTGCTTTCATACCCCCAGGGAAGAGCCACTCTGCCTCCCAAGGGACCTCCAGACTACAGGTAACTTGAGAAAAGGAACCTGGTCTTATTTTATTCCCCCAGACACAGAGCCTAAAGTAAAGTGCACCCCTCACAGATGAATGTTTGCTGAATAAATGAATGAATAAGTGAATCAACCCAGCTGGGGGCAGCTCTGACCTGTATGAAGCCAAAGCCTATCTTCTGTCCCCCGACCGCCGCTCTGCCTCAGGGGCCCACAGATACATCTGCTCCTTCTGCCTCAGTCTGGGTTTCCTCTGCCACTGGAGGAGAACCGTCACATCTCCCCGAGCTACTCTCCTGGATAAAATCCCTAACACTTCTCTACTTGGGGGGACACCACGCTGGCCCTGCAGCATCTCCAGTGAGGATGGGCCCATTAATTCCGGCTCCTCTTCTGTGGCATTTGCAGCTCTCTGGGCCCTCGATCCTAGCAGTTCAGGGGAGGGGGGCTCCTGATTAGGCTTCTCTCATCTTTTGGACAAACAGTCTTATGCTGGCCCAATAAACTAGAGGCCACTGTTCACTTATGTGGTTGTTCTGACCGAGACATACCATTAGCCTTGACCTGGGACAAGAATTCCAGGGTTTAAAAAAAAAAAAAAAAAAAAAAGAATTCCAGGCTTTGACATCCCACTGAGTTCCATGCCACGGAAAAAGCCAGCCAAGGCTTGTTTGCTGACTTTTGTTTTGTTTTGTCTGTTTGTTTGTTTGCTGACTTCTAGCAAAGCTCCACAAGGTTGGAAGGGGGCCTTGATGGATGCCAGGCTGGAATATCTCCTTACCCTCTGCCTGGAATTTTCCTGTACCTTTTGCATCACTGCACCCCCAATACCTAGCACACCACCTGGCACATACTAGGTGCTAGAAAATATCTGTTGAGTTAAAGAACAGGTGTCAAAAAGAGGTCCCTTCAGAGAGCTCCTGAGCCCACCTCGTTGCTCAGAGACCTCCATCTCTGATATCCAAAGCAGATGTCCCTCATCTTCTGTGTCAAGCCCTAAGGACCAGAAATACTCTCACAAGTTATTTCATCAACCCCACTTCCTAACGTAGGAATCACCACCACAATAACCTTGTGGTGAATAAGCCCTAAGGGTGGGGACTCACACTCGGGAGCCGGCCCCCGTCCTTACTATACAGTCCAGAGGGAAGAAACACTTTCTTCCACATTTTGCTTGCTGTTGCCCTAACTAAAAGATCAGTGGACATGACCTCTCTATTTAAGATGTGCTCCTTCCTTAAACTGTATAATGTGCATGTCTAACACCTCCCTATTGTGCACGGAAGCATTCAGTCAGTGGAGACCAGGGAAGGTCCAGCAGGGACCTTCATCCCGTAATGGAACCACAGAGAGAGCAGCAGAAGTCAGGTCCTCAAGAGCTGCCAAGGCAGAAGCCAAGTGAGAAAATCCAAACTCAGTCAACGTCCGTGCTCTTGGAAGCAATAGAACCAAAGCAAGGGACCAGGGGGCCAGGAGGGCCAAAAGTGAGAAGTGGAGTGAGAAGTAGTCTGAAAGAAGCTGGAGTGGAAGGCCTTAGATTGATTCCTAGACTGTCCTAGTATAGGTGGGCTGAGTTTCTTTAGTAAGGCCTGAGCTGCTGGGTGAGGCCTGCAGACTGAAGATGCCCAAAGATCTTGGCCTTCTCTGTGGGAATACTCCAGCACTTGGCACAGCCCCGGCCCACAGTTAGCTAGCACCAATCAACATGGAAGTAGATGAGCACTGGAGAGACGGCAGGGGGCAAGAGTGGAAGCAGGGAGACCACTTAGGAGATTACTGTTTTGGCCCAGCAGACGGCTAAGGGAAGGTGTGCTAAGAGTGGAAACAGAATTAGATGCATCCAGGGCATCCTTTAGAAGTAGAGTCAACAATACTTTTTCTTTATGGATTAGCTGTGGGGAAATAAGGGAAAAAGAAGAATCAAGTATGACACCTAAATTTGGGGCTTGAGCAACTGGTGAATGGCAGTGCCATTTACTGAGAAGAAGATTAGAGAACAAAGAGGCTTAGACGGAGAAGTGAAATAGGAATTAAAGAGATTTTGATTTGAGGCTTTGTTTGGATATGTACTTGCTAAGTTTGAGACTGGTCTTAGACATCCAATCAGAGATGTCAAGGAAGCCACTGGATATAAAGTCTGAGATTCAAAGAAATTTGAACTCACTTAATACACCTGGAAGACATGAACTTATAGGTGGTATTTAAAACTGTTGTGCTGGAGACACCTAGCAAGGGAATGAAGAAATAAAAAGGAGTTGTCCCAGGACCAAGCTTTGGGGTACCACACGTGAAGAGATCAAGCAGAGGAGAAGCCAGGAAAGGAGACAGAGGAGTGGGCGGTGGGCAGGAGGAAAACTGGACAGTTCTGTAAAGTCACAAAGGACAAGCGGAGAAAATGTTTCAAGAAGGAAAGAGTAATATAAGGAACTAGGTAACAGCTAGTTACTAGTCAGCTCTGGAGAGGAAACGTGGGGACTGAAAGGGGACAAAGGGAAGAGGAAGACTTACTTTTCACTGTATGCCTTTTGTACCTTTCAAATGTTGTACCGGGTGCATATATTACCTATTTGAAATACAAATAAAATAATTTAGAAGGAGGAAGAAGAACAGAAGGAAGACTGTTAGCAGATCTGAACCACTTCAGTTGAGATACTGAGCCACACTTGGTCCTAGCGGGTGGATTCAACTGAATCCTTTCTTCTGTACAACCTGCTCCTTTTCTTTCCTTATTGCTGTTTTCATTCTTTTATCTGCTTTCACTTACTTTCACATCTTGGAGCTGGGGAGAGGAAGCATTCAAGGAGAACTGTGCCCCAGATATTTGGAGAACTTCCCCTAATAAGCCATTTGGGTGCCACATGTTACCCACAAGCCAAAGGGCAGCCCTTCAGGGCAGACTGGCAGCTGGACACCACAGGAGGAACACATGCGCCACACAGGAAAGGTAAGGAGATAGAGGGCACAGGTCAAGACAGAAGTGGCTGACAGAAAGAAGGAGAAAAGGAAAGGAGGAGAAATGAGATCAGCTTTGGAAACATGAGTTTGAGAAGATGGCAGAAGGGCAACAAAAATTTGCCCAGCCCCCACCATGTGCCAGGCTCTGTGCTGGGCGCTAGGAATACAGTAGTGAATAATACAGAGGCCAGCAGAAGTGTGGGACCACAGCCCAGGAGAGTGGCCTGGACCAGATTAGTCACTTCCCTTTTACAACCTCTTAAGGCTCCCTATCACTCTCGGGATAAAGTTCAAACTTCTAGGCCCTTCCTGATCTGGCCTCTGTTCACCCCTCCAGCTCCCTCACTCACCCCAACGCCTGCCCCACACTGAACCACTTCAGTTCTCCCTTCTAAGCTTTAGCCCATCCTACTCCCACCACCTGGAATGCCCTTCCCTGCTTTCTCAACAGCAGGTCTCACTTCCTAACAGTTTCCGAAAACCAACTCCCCACCATGCTACCAAGCTGAGTTATCCACCTCTCCTTTGTCCTCTTAAAATACCTCCTGTATCTCACTAGTATACATCTTATCTATCTGTGTCCCTAGCACCCAACCCAAGGCCTGGGACAAAGCAGGTGCTCAAAGACTAAGGTCTAAAGGGAGGCCTGAACTCGTCCCCAAAGCTGAGGAACAGTGCTGCCTTCTTACGCTGGGGCCGTTCAGTCCCCACCCAAGGATATCCCTGAACCCACAATAACTTCCTGTGTTGGCCAAGCCTTATGGGAAGTCAGGACGATGGGACGAGGACGAGGCAAGCAGAGAAGACGGAGCCCTGGAGGAATGCTCTGGACAACCCAGCCATAGGCTTGATTCTAGGGAATTAACCAGAGAACTTAAGAAGCCCTACAGGCCCATGTAAGATTCCAGAAGATAATCAAATTCTTAGAGGAAACACAAAGAAGATCTTACCCCCCAACCTCTAGAACAGGCCTGACTGGAGAGCTCCGTCTCTCGTGAGGTCCACACACGGCTGCCAGTCACAGGGTAACTGCACCCTCTTCTCTCTAATCTCACCACACCCTGGGGATCTCTACGGGGTAGGGCTCCAGCTTGCAGTGCCAAGTTCCCCAGGCCCCACTCGCTATATCTAGATGCAAACGGGCACGTCAAGCCTGGTTCTGACCTCTCCTAACCAGGCTTCAGCTCCCATAATCCCAGCCCAGGCCTAGGCGCCAGATTCCTCCTGCTCAGTCAGAAAGGTTGTTGGATAACTACAGCAGGGCTTCAGAAAGATTTTCTCTTCTCACAAAGAGAGTCAAGAATCAGAGCTGGGACCAGGAACAGGCTCTTTGGGATTTGGCCAAAGACCTAAGAAGACATTCCTCCTAATAGAAGAACACTTGGTTTGGATGGGAGTCAAGAACCTAGAACCCAGAGCCACTTCCGGGCAAGTTCGCAACATGCTCTCACCCAGAGGGCTCCCAGGCCTGCAGAGGAGGTTCTCCCGTACATCACTCTCAGGAAAAACTGGCCTATCACTGAGGCCTCGAGATGCTCCCTCAGCCTGAGTTCCCATCTCTGACAACAGCAGTGCCCATACACTTGTCCCTGTGTAATTCAGCTCATTCAAAAGCATTATAACACCTCTGAACGCTGGGCCTCAGCAGGAGGAGGAGAGGGGAGTCTGACACAGTCCGGGGCCCCTGCCCTCAAGGAACTCACCCTGGAGAGAGATGGCCAGGTCAAATCCTCACCTGACTGGGAATTTCTGCCTCTCCCAATTCTCAGTGGCCAAACCCTACTCACTTTCTTGTTCTTCATGTCCTGTTCTTTAAATCCTGCTCAGCTCACGCTTGGCCCTTTGCCATTACCACTGACCCCACATCCGTGGCCATCCCACTCTGACATGGCCACCACATCCCACCCCCCTTCCCACCAGTGGACAGGAGCAAGAAACCTTCAGGTCCTCTCACAGTAATGAAGAGGTCTAGCCTGCCCAGTGCCTGGGAGTGGCAGGAAAACTCTGCAGCATTTCCTTCCCCTCCAAACCAGAATGGAGAAGCAGCCTGACCTCAACCCTACAACACTGGAGACTTTAACAAACTCTGCTCTATGAAATCACTGCCGATGTTTGGGGGAAAGAGCGTCAACAATCAGGTTGGATGCCAGGCGCCCAAAGCCGCTTCTTAACAGGAAGGGGCCTCCCTGCCCCCGAGTATTCTCTTAACATCTTCCATAAGGTGTCAGGAGCTAAAATTATGATAGAAGAGGAACGTATACTCCCAAATGGACTAACGACTGGGCTAAAGCCTACAAGAGTCTGCGGGGCTATCACCAACCAAGACGTAGAACAAGACTAGTCTTGACCCACCAGGTGACCTGCTGACCTCTAGCTATGCCCCACGCCAGCCACCCTTATGCTGTTGCCCACCCTGGCACAAGGCTGGTGTGCCAGGTAGCCCAGAGATGGAGAAGCAGCTCTGGCCCCTCCTACCCTGGACAGTATCAACCCACCTTGACAGAGATGTGGCCGTGGGTCCGGGGCAGGTGGGCAGCCAAGAACCAGTCCCCAGGTAAGGGGCTGCTGACGTTAAAGATGCCAGAGGTGCGGTTGGGCAGTGTCCAGCTGAGAGTCAGTGAGAAAACCCCAGGCACAGCCGTATCCCCTGGGAAGTGTGTGTGCAGGGGATTGATGACAGGGGGTGCCCCAGAACGGAAATACCTGGGGGACCAGAATGAAGAGAAGAGGAAATCAGGCAATGGGGCGGGACATGGAAAATGGGGGAAAGAAAGGAGAACTGTCATTTATTGCCAGTAAAACAAGTGGATTCCCTATACCGACCCACACAACAAAGTGGTTCCAGGTCAGGTGTCAGAACATAAGGGGCAAAAGATCAGCTCGGGCGCTCAAACAGTCATACAGTAGCCAGGAATGGTCAGGAGACAGAGGTCTTGGCCCTCAGCCAGTCACACTTCAATCCGGACAAGGGTCAGGGGTCAGGGTCAGGAGGTCAGCTGACCTCCTGAACTCGCATTTTCATTTGGAAAGTGGCCTGGGGTTGGAAGCGGGGGTCAGGAGGTTAACTCAGACGCTCACACAGTCACACTTTGGTCTGGGCAGTGGTCCCCAAAGGTTCCCCCCTGCTCTTTGAAGATGATGAGGTTCCACACGGCCAGGAATGTGTCTTCGGGAACATGGAAGTGGAAGAGCTCGGTGCTGGCGAAGGAGCGGAAGGGACTCAGCTTGCGGGGTGAGCAGGTGGAGTAGTCAGTCAGGAAGAGGCCTCCTGGGGAGCAGGCGGAAGAGAAAGGAGCAAAGTAGGACAGGCCATTCCCAGCAAGCCCCAGGCACACCAAGCTGCCTCACCCACAGCACCGACTCAGCAAAGGTTCTCCTCTGCCCGGGAACTGGGTCTCATGCTGCCCTCGCCATCATTTGCTTTCAACCTTACAGTGACCTTGGGAAAAATGACCTCTCTTTACAGATAAGGAAACTGAGGCTTAACGCTAGACCAAACTGACGATTCAAACCTTGATCTGTCTAAATGCAAAACCAGGACCCTCTTGAGGACCCCACAGCTGCCCCTCACTTAGGAGCCATTGTTCTCCTCTTACCAAGCCTAACAAAACAGCTGTGGATGGTGCACACGTGTGCGTGCGCGTACGCGCGTTTGTGTGCGTGTGTGTGTGTGTGCTGGCATGGACTCTTAGGCTGAGCAGCCTGGAACTCCACCTGTGGGCTTGGGAGTCAGCATGGAACTGTGAAACTGCCTTGTTTATTTTCTTCCCCTTTCTGTTCCCTTGTGGTCAGGAGCAATAAAAACTCTCAGAAGCTTCACAAGAGCTGTCTGTATACTGGCTCAGGGCAGCAGAGGGGAGGGGAAAATGTGGTGAGGCTGCAAGGGGCCTGCTTGGGTGGCAGAGGCCAGGACAGGAGCTGGCAGGCCACCACAAGAGCCCCAGGGAGAGGAGGAAAGGAGAGCCAGCAGGGCCTCTGGGATTCAGAAGGAGGGGCTGGGGGCGCTTCCTGGAGGGAGGCCCAGTGAGGCAGTCAACTGGTAAGCCAGTGGAATCTCAAACTACCTGGGAATATTCATATCCAGACGAGGCTGGGGTGGGAGGTGGGAGAAAGTGGCCCTCTGTAGCCGAAATGCCAAGATACCTGATCATGGCTGTTAGGAGCAGAGCCCAGTGAGCAGGAAAGTCTGGTGTAAGCAGCTACCAAGCAAACACATAGGGACCAGGACTGCTGTAACAATGCAAAGAACCCAGCGGCTCAGCTGGATAGAAGAGGGCCCCAAATGACAGGCAAAGCTCTGGGGAATCTGACTGTTTTGGAGACTTAAGACCAGCCCCAGCGAAGCCCAGAAGGATGCCCCCAGGACAGATGAGAAGGTTGGGAACTCAAGCAGCTTCAGGACAAGAGTAGGGGCAGTGGGTAGGGGAGACCTTGAAGTAGAGTTTTCAGCCCAGTAGGAAATACCCACAGGCCTTGCCTATTCTGACAGTTTCCCCCTCTGGAGATGGGAGATGTAACTCCAAAAATGAGGCATTTGAAATAACAGAGAAAGAAGCATCTGGAAAAGGAGGCTGCTGAAGGAGGGAACACAGATCAAGGTTGGCCCTACTGAACTTCAGCAACCTTGAGTCACCCTGCAGAGAGCCGTCCTATATAGGTGGAGGTCACTAGCCCTAGACTGGCCTGTGCTCTTCAAAAGCCACGGTTATACCCAAGGACTAGTCTGTGCAGTTCAGGCCACATGGTCACTCTCAACAAGGAAGACCTGCCACCTTGCAAGCTGAGCACTGCTCAGGAACCAGAGAGGCTCACAGAGCAGCACTCACAGGGCAGTGGTGATGTATCAGAGAGGGATGAAGGGAAATGAACCAAGAGATGGGCAAGAAAGGTTTCCTAGGAGCCCTGGCTGTGACAACTGGGAGGCAGAAAGCTAAGAGCTGAATGGCCTGGATACTATTGTTACAGGGAAGCAGAGCACTGGAGCACCCCCTGATGGAATTAGGGAAGGGCTCCTCCTCCTCAAAGCTGGTACCAGGTATGGGTCATCAGATGGGTCATTGCTACTGTTAGAAGAAATGCTGGCCAGGCCCCCAGTGCAGATTCTCAGAGAGCTGGTGATGAAAGCAGCTAATGACCTTTAGGAAACAACAGACAGACGTGCACAAAGAGCCCTGTGATTAAAGGAACATGGCATGGCCTGGAGAACTGGGGGACTAGTTAAGCCACCCTGAAGTGGCTAGGGGCTACAGAGGTCACAGAATAGCCTGGTGGGAAAAGGGAGTAAAAAGAAGCTGGGGATGCTGGGGGGAGCCTAGAGGGCAGATGTTTGAGAAAGCGTCCACAGCCCCATTCACTCCAAGCTTTGGTTTTGGGTTTCACCAGGACCTACAGATCTGTGTCCCAGAGGAAGCACAAGTAAGGCCCTAACCAAGCTCAGATGAACCTGCCTTGGATGTGCCAGTGCTTCCAGATGAGGCTAGAGTGATTCTCCATCACCACCTGAAACACACACACACACACACACACACACACACACGCATGCATACACACGGGCTGAGGCTGGCCCTTCTAGTGACAGCACTCAGTAGAACAAAAGGCTATTTCCTGTAACGGCAAGGCATGCCTGGGTTATGCAACTGCAGTCAGACAAGCCCAAGGAAAAGACCCAAGGATTTGTTGAGACCGACTGTGCCATCATGGTCCTGTGACAGTGCTAGTCTCTCCTCAGGCGAAACGTCTCATCACCACCAGGTCACAGAGCACCCCTGCAGGCCAGTGACTAGTAACAGCACTCAGGGCAGCCCTGCCTGCTGTGGGACCTAGTCAGTGCTCATTTCCACCTTCATTATAATCCTCCCAAAGCACCTGAAACTGCTTCTGGGCAATCATGCTTTAATCCACATCTTTCAGCTTTCTACAGCTCTGTGGCTGTCAATCACCCTCCTCTCTTAGTCATCCCAGTGTCTGCTCAATGGGCTCATGAACAAAGATGCTGGGGTGGCAGGGAGAGAAGCTATGAATTGGGCTTGACAGAATAGACTCCCCCTCACCCAAACTGAAAAACTGACCTGCCTTCTGCCTCTGCCCGATCTGCCAGCAGCAGTAATCAACACTGAGCAGTAACCAACACTGAGCCCCTCAAGGAATCTGGCTGGGGGCAGATGGATTACTCATGTATGTTGTGGGAGGCACCCAACACTGCCTCCAACCGGGAACTATCTACTTGGAGGTGACACTTCAGTGATCTGTCTGCAGGAGGGGCAAGAAGAGTTAAAGAGGAACATGCATGGGCCACATGTACCTCCCCCTCACACAGTAACATAGGCACTAAGGACACACAGGCTTACATGCACACAACAGACACGCACCTACACTTACCAACACACAAGCATATATACACTGCACATGCCCAGCATTCCCACAGATCCCTCAGGTACACACACAGACGCATAAGTGCCCAGATACCAGTGTGCATCCACATAGAGCTTGCACACCTCTGCAGGAGCAGTGACCTTTGGTGTGCATTGATTTCCTCAAGCTTGTACACTGAACCAGGGCCCCAGAGCTCACTGAAACGCAGCCCCTCCACCCCCAGCTGCTCTGCTACTTGTTATTGCCAAAGACTTCCTCAGGCACATCCCCATCACCTCTAGAGTGCCACCCGCCAGAGATGGCTGGGTGGCCATGGTTGGGGCCATGATGACTCTTTATTATGGGGCCATCTTTACAGCACATATCCTATGGCCAGGACCCCCTCATCCTCCCACATTCCACCCATTAGGAAGTTGGGTATCTCCCTCTCCTGTCCGAGTCACTTCCTCACTGGATGGTGGCCCTGGGCTGACAACTGACAAGTAAGGATGGTTTGTGGATGAAGCTCCCTTGTGGGAAGACAGGGGAGAGGACAGGTTGTGCTTTGAGCCTTTCTGCACTTGGATCTGTTTTCCTATTGGGCATATATTGCAATGAAAAAAAAAAAAACAGAAACAAAAACAAAAAACACCAGTATAGGATAGGAATGAGGAAATCTTTTTCTAGCCCCACACTGCCACTGACAAGCTGTATGATCTTGGGCAAACTGATCTCTTGCTGAGCCTCAGTTTCCCCAACTGTAAAATAGTCTCTGAGTTTCAACCCTGCTTTAAAAGTGTCAGGAATTGTTCCTAAGCAAATCAAGCTTATTTGGAATGAAACTCGTTATAAGAAGAAAACTCATTATAATGGCAACTAACCCATGTCCATGTTTTTTTCTTATTTGCTACATGTTATTTTCAAAACTGCTTTCTTAACCCTGTTTTAAGGCATGCCCAGTTCCTCAAAGGTTTAGGCCAGATCTTCCCACACTGGACTAGAGACTCTCTGCTGGGGGACTATGTCTCCCCCACCAAACTTCATGAGCAGGTGCAAAGCACTCAAGACTTTCTTGGAAAAGCAAGAGTCAGAGTGGAGTCCGGATGGACCCCAAGAAAGGAAACCTTGCAGTCTCTGTCAGCCACCTGCTGAGCCTCAAGCCCACAGCTACCACTCTTCTAACCCTGCCAATTCCTCTCAATTATGCAAGACTTCTTATTTCTCTCCACTTCTTCCCCAGTGATCTAGTTGCCCAGGTCCCACCTCTCCTGAATCCCTCCACTCCACCCCTCCCTGCCAGAACCCCATCCCTGCCTCGGTCTTTCCTGCTTCTGCACTCACCAGCCCCTGGGCCAAGGACAGACAACAGCAACAGCAGCAGTAAGGCTGACGGCAGCTGGAGCCCAGACCTGAGTCGAGGCTGGGAGAGGGGCAGGGTATGAAAGAGAGGGCTGGGTAGTGGGAGAGACCTGGGTAAACACAGAGATGAGGGCAAAGACTGGGATAAAGAGTTGGGCTGGGCTGGGCACTGGGACTTATGCAAGGGTAAGGGATGTGATGGAAGAAGGGACTGTGATGGGGACTGGAGGAGGGGCAGGGGTTGGGCCCCGGGCTTAAGCAAATTTTGAGAATGGGTCTGGGACAAGGGCTGGGCTGGGATTTGGGAAAGGAGGTGAAACAGGGGCAGGCGCTGGGATGGGGGCCAGGCCAGGGACTGGAGTGGAGGCCTGAGCTGGGACCCGGATCTGGGCATGCGCTGGGACCCAGGCCGTAGCTGGAACCTATGTGGAAAGCGGGGCGAGGGCGGGGTCGGGGGCCAAGGCCCGAATCTGGATAGGAAAAGGGGCCGGGACAAGGACTGTGCCATGGCCCGGGGCAGGGGCGGGGCCGGACAGGCCAGCGCGGGCGCTCGCAGAGCTGACCCGCGGCTCCGCTCCCACCCCCGGGGGGTGACCTCCGGTGTCCTCGCGGGCCCGGGGCCGGGGTCGAGCCTGCTGGGGCCAGGCCGGGGACCTGGGTAGGAGTTCAGGTCTGGGCGACTCCGGGCTGCGCTGGACGGGCGATAACCAGGCCCCGCGGCGGCGGCGGCCTCAGCCTGACGTCGTATGACGCTCCGCCCCCCGATTAGTTCGATTGGTCCTTCTCACTAAAGCCCGCCCCCGGCCCTATTCTATTGGTCTCTAACTTGGCCCTGCTGGGCTCGACGACAGACTTCGCCCCAGCTCCAGCTACCAGAGTCCCCGCCTTTCTCTCCCCAACCGCGGAGCCCAGATGCGCCCATCAGATTCTCACAGCCCCCACTGACCACCCCACAGACATCTCATAGGAACCCTACAGAGACCTTCATAAACCCAGACACCCACGGCCGTCCCCTCAGATATCTGCAGACCCTACCCAGAGACCCTCACAGAGTCTTACAAAGATCCCGCAAAACCGCTCACAGAGATCCGGCAAAACCCCATTAAAAGAAGTGACCCGGGCTTTGCTGGTGGCGCAGTGGTTGAGAGTCCGCCTGCCGATGCAGGGGACGCGGGTTCGTGCCCCGGTCTGGGAAGATCCCACATGCCGCGGAGCGGCTAGGCCCGTGAGCCATGGCTGCTGAGCCTGCGCGTCCGGAGCCTGTACTCCGCAACGGGAGAGGCCACAACAGTGAGAGGCCCGCGTACCGCAAAAAAAAAAAAAAAAAAGTGACCCTCTAGGTTTGTCCCCTCCGGGTCAAATGGAGACCCCTCAGGAGACCTCACTCACCGAGGAGGTGACCAGACTGCTGTTGCCACGGAGACTACTAGGCGTTCCGGTTGCCCTGGTGACGGATCCTCCACTCCCGGCCAGGGTTCCAGAGGCTTCAGTCAAGGCCCTTCCTCATCGGCCCTGGATCCTCTCGTCCCTCCCCCTTCCACCCTTCTTCAGAACTGGCCAGAGCTCCTTTGCGATTTTCTGCAGGTGTCCAAGTCCCCTCCTCAAGTTGTGACTTGCAGGCAAGGCCTCTCGGCACACAGCACCTGCAGCCAGGGCTCGTCCACAACCACAAGCGCCTTCTCTCCCTCGGGGCCAATACTTCCCTTCCCCGCTTAAGACAAGATCCTGACCTAAGGACTTGTAACAGCCGAGAAAAAGCCCAGAGGTATGTAGTCTCTCAAAAGGCCCCTCTTCCAAATCCTCGTTCCATTCCCTACTCAGTCCAACCCCCTCCCATTCTCTACTTTTCATCCTTATCCTCTCCCTCCCCTATGTTTCTCCACTCAGTTCCCTCCTCCCCTTTTCCCTTTCCTCTCCTCCCATCCTCTGGTTCTTCACCCTCAGGCCCCTTTATCCACTTGCTGAATGTCTGGCCATCTTCCTCCCCATCATCCTACTCTCCCTCTGCTTTCTGACACAAACTTCCCCTTTGGAAAGGCCCTGATGAGTTTAAGAAACGATAAATATAGTATTTCTGGAGCATGGACAAAGGTAGAGACCAGGGGAAGGTAAGGCTGGAAATCCTTAGGCAGTCTTGCAAATGATGACAGGCCTTGAATGTCAGGGCCAAGAAATTTGGACCTAATACTTAGGCTGAGTCACTGAGTGTTAATTTTTAAGCAAGGGAATGCCGTTGTTGGGTTTGCATTTTAGAAAAGTCTCGCCTGGGTCATTAAGGTGGACTGACCCCTTTTGGACGTCCTTCCAAGATAAATTAGGCACACTCCACTCCCCACAGCATCCTGGGCTTACCCCAGCACAACACCAACTCGTTGGTATTGTCATTTTGGTTAACCTGTCTTCTTCCCAGATTCTTTCAACTGAGTCCAGTACCTGAGTAAAAGTGTTAAGATTAGGCTCTTTGTAGAAGTTACCTAAATCAATGAAAGAATGGGAAAGTGGATTAATATGCTGGGGAAGGCAGCAGAGGGGCAAAGTTATTACATAATCCAGGTAGAAAATGATGAGAACTTGAACAAAATTGGAGAGAAAGGAGAGGAGAGAATGGATTTGGGGGATATTTAGAAGATAGGAAATATAGTCCTTGGTGCCCATTTTAAGATGTAGGCTGAGGGGAAAGGAGAATTCTAGGATAATTCTCAGAGTTCAGTTTTGATGCCCTGTGGGACATCCATTTAGCAATGTCCAGCAGACAGTTGGGTATGACTGTGAAGTACAGGGGTTTAAAAGGGTCTGAGCTGGAAATATGGATTTAGGAGTCATCAGGTGTCATCAGCATACACCTGGAAGTAGCTGAAGCCTTGAACATGAATGACATCACCAAGGGGTGGGGGAGGGGTCCCTAGACAAAACTAGACTGTGGTCATGGCATCCTCCTGCACTCTTGGGAGCAAACCCCCACTTTGGCTTGGTCTTCCCAGCCTCTAGAACTCCACAGCCTGACCTCCATGGTCCTAAGTTATGCCCAGAACCCTGCTCTTGGACCAGCCAAGATGCTATGTTAGGACCCCTCCTCTGCTACCATCTACTGATGGGATTCTGACTGCTTCAGCCTTTCAGTATGCGGTATGGGGTCTAGGCACATGGGTGAAGCTCCTAGCACCATACCCTGGCCCAGAGTTCATCTGGCTTCCCCCTTATATCTCAGGTACACTGAAAACTTTATCCTAATTCCATAGCCCCCTGTGAATCCTGACTTGCAGACCCTCCAATCCCAACCTAATGAAATGTGTACCCTATTCTACCACTAGATGGAAGCAGACAAGGTCACAGAAGAGCCTCATACCACCATGGATGCGGAAGAGAGCCTTTCTTCAAAGGACCCCTCTGCTGAGGACTCACAGAAGCCCCCTATCCCTGAAATCCCCTTAGAGCCTGCCCTCTCTGAAACCCCTTTAGAGCCCCTTGCCTCTGAATCTCATATGGTGCCATCCATTTCCCAGATCCCTTTAGAGACCCACACCGCTGAAACCCCTTTGGAGCCTTCCATCTCTGAGATTCCTTTAGAACCCTCTGCCTCTGAGGTCCCTTTGGAGACCCCTACCCCTGAGACCCAGTTGGAGACTCACATCTCCAAGGTCCCAGAGAAACACCTTACTTTTCAGACCTCATCATTAAGCTGTGTCTCTGTGTCTTCCTCTGATTATCTGAAGGAAGCCTTCTCTGAGTCTTCCTCCAGTGAGGGCTCATGGACAAGGAGGTCTATCCAGACCTCTGAATCTGAGAGCGTTCCAAAGCACTCCCTTTCAGGCCTTCCAGCCCAAGTCCACCTGGACACATCTGCAAAAGATGGGGAAGAGGAAGAAGAGGGAGAGAAAGGGGTGGATGCCACTGACAGCACCACGCACGCAGCTCAGCCTGAACACCAGCTGGGCAAGAAGAAGGGGAAGAAAGGAGTCAGCCGTAATTGCTCCTGCCCTTTCCCCCTTTCTCATCACTGTCTTTGACCTGCCCCAGGAGGAGAAGATTGAGTTACTCTCTGACCTGGCCCCTTCTCTTAGTCTTAGGGCGTCCTCACTTCCCCTTAATTACTCAGCCCCTTCCTCCCCAGGTTACACCATCCACCCAGTGGTCCCTGCTGAGCAGGCAGACCTGGTGGAAGTGACTAAGTCAATGCACAAAGGGAAGTTTGGTGCTCAGGTGAATTATCTTTTCCAGTGGGAGAAGGAGGCAGCCCTGAATGCCATCCAAACAGGTGAGCCCAGGCAGCCTTTCAGGGGCTGGTGACAGGCCCATGGACATCCTCCCATCCAACAGGATCTAGGAACCTGCCCGTTCAATGAATAGCCCTTGTGGAAATGGCAATGCCACTTGCCTGGAATCTGGGAGGGGAGCAGGCAGGTAGGCCAAGGTAGATGAGGGTGGATGCAGACAAAAAGTGGGGATATTCATATAAAACCAGGCAGGAACAGGTGGTTGAACAAAGGCTCAGATACCCTGCACCAAACAGATCCTAAGGCAGAGATGGCCCAGGACCCTGGACAGTTTCCAGGTGACTTGTTGCTCTGATACGGCAAAAGGCCTTAGTCCCCTTGGTGGAACTCCATTAAAAGGCTGTCATGGGGAATTCCTTGGTGGTCCAGTGGTTAAGACTCCACACTTCCACTGCAGGGGGCACGGGTTCAATCCCTGGTCAGGGAACTAAGATCCCCCATGCTGCATGGTGTGGCAAAAAATTAAAAAAAAAAAAAAAAAAAAAAGGCTGTCATCACTGCAGCCCCTCAAGTAGTGTCTGAGGTATATTTGCCATTCCCCTGGTTCAAACTCCAGTCTTCTTCATCTGAAAGGTGGGCAATGACTCCCACATCAGTGCTTGAATTTGACTCTCCCAGGCCCTCAGGCTAGGCCTTGATCTATGGGCACTAACACTTGTTCACCTCTGTACCTCACCCGATCCTGCACTGTATCCTGCTACTCTGAACAGAGTTCAGAATTCCTCTAGTGGAATCCTGGTCCCTGCCCACCCGCACTGTGACTCGGCCTAAAATCTGCCCTTTCAACCAAGCTTCCCTGTTGTAATGGGGCACTAATACCACAGGCTGGCAGTATCAAGTCAGAAGCATCAAAACCAAAAGCCACATCTGGACAGGCTTAAGATCCTAAGAGACCAGGGGAAAGACAAGAAAATCTAGTTTGACAGGCACAGAATTGTGGATTGTGGTCCTGGCCAGAGTCAAAGACCAGAGGACACTAACTCTTTCTCATTCTCCTTATGGAATTTCAGGGCTTTGCCTGGAATATGGAGTCTCTCTTCCCTCCTAAAGGAATTTGCTCACTCTCTTATTCAGTCAAGCATCTATATTCTCTGAGCACCTATTCTGTGCCAGGTCCTGTGTTAGGACATCGATGAAAAGACTGACCCTTCCTTGGAGGAACTCACGGTCTAACGAGAATACAAGTGAACAGTCCATTATAATGCATTGTACTGTGATAGGAGTAGAATGAGAGCCACAGAAGGCAAGAGGAAGGGCCCCTAGACAGACAGGGGAAGTCAGGGACAACTTTCTGGTGGAGGTGACAGTTCACTGGAAACTTTAAATGAGAATAAGAGTCCTAGAGCTAAAGGCCCCACTCCTTGGGAACTCAGGATTCTTGGCTCGAAGTTGGGGTACTCTCAGCTCTCACAGAGGATGAGAAACTCTGAGTGGGAAATGCTCTGGTTCTCCTCCCACATTTACTCAGCACCACCCTTGCCTTGTGGTGAGACTGACCGTGAAGCCAGACAGTTTCAGATCTCAAGGGTGGTGGCCTCTTGCTGGTGCCTGCTCTCAGGGATATGTCTTGGCCTCACCTTCCTTTCCATGCCTCCTTTCTCAGCCTCACAAGCTTATATTTTTGCTTTTCACCACTCATGACTTCTGGCCTCCCCCTTTCTCCTGACCCTTGGAGAGCCATAGGCAGCCCTTCTCAAGTTCACAGAGGGTATTAGTTCAGTAACACCAGGAACGCAGAAGGGAAGTATGAAGGTGCCAACCTGGACAAGTGAGAGAAGCCCTCCTCCCACCTCCTGGCACCAGGGCTGCCCAACCTCCTCCTCCTCTTCAGGTCCCTTCAATACTATGCTCCTTAGGAGCCAGTCCCCACCATCTACTCTGCACCTGGCCCAGCATCTTCCCTTTCCCTCACCTTAGACACTTCAAGGCAACAGAACAAAGGTGGACTCTAATGTTGGGAGGGGAGGAGATGAGAATCCCACAGTCACAGAGAACTCAGCAAGATACATGTTCATCGTCAAACAAAATTTCACATATAATCTTCCTGCTCGGCATTGAAGACCGTCTTCAGTTCCCTCTGACGGGCTGACACAGATGGAGTGGATCCTAGGGTGGGGAGGGATCTGAAGATACTTGTGGGGCGATGAGCAAACCTTGAAGAAAAAAGTCTAAAGGGGTAGGGATGAGGACTCGTGGGTAGAGATAGATACACACAGCGGGGGGGGAGAGGTGAGAACACCTTGGGGGGAGCTTAGGCTATTTTTTCTTCTTACTTTTCCTTATTACTCAATCCCTCCACACCCAGGTCTCTATATTGGCTGGCGCTGCCCCCATTATCTATGGAACTGTTTCCGGATTGGGGATGAGTCCAAGTGCTTTTGTGGACACTTGTTGAGAGAGCACCAGATCATCTCAGGTGTGGAGTGATAACTGTCCTCTGTCACGTGTTGGGATGTATGAGAGCAAGTGTGTGTGTGTGTGTGTGTGTGTTGGTTTGGGGGAGGGGGTTGACATGGGAAAGCCAGGCCCTGTTAGGTACTGGCCTAACCCTACCATCCATCCCCCTCCTCACAGACATATCCGTGCCCTGCAATGTGGGCCAGTGCCGCTGCCTCATGTTCTGCTTTATCCCATCACGCCCAGAGGAGGTGGGTGAGCTCTGGCTCAAGAGGCGGGCCACCTTTGACCCCAGGGCCTGGAGAGCCCAATGTCGCTGCAAACACAGCCATGAAGACCACGCAGCTACCACGTCCCATTCCTGCAGGGTCAAAGGTACCTTCCAGAGCAAGGGGAGTGCAGGGGTGGGCATGGGTCGGGATAGGTTGCAAATAGTTTGGGGATGCAGATGGGGAGCTGGGTGGAGAGACTTGGGCTTGCGGTTGGTGAGGAAGAGATGAGAATGTAGTCAGCCCCTGGGGAAGCCCCAATACCCTATACTTTTCTTGGCTGCCCCCTTGCCCCAGGCTGTTGGTGCAACTGCTTTGAGTCTAATTTCCTCTGTGTGGCCTGTGACTGGCGCTGGCAAGAACATGAGACTTTCTTTGAGACTGAGGAGACCCAGCAGCGAGGAGGGAGGCCTCACGGTGAGGGGGCAACCTGGGGTAGGGGCCCACTCCAGGGTCTGTAATCAGAAGGCCAGGCAGGAAGGCACTCCTGCCCTACACCATCCCATCCAGGACTACTTCACCCCTCCCATCTGCATCCCATACCTGCAGTGGTTTCCACCCCCAGGAGCAGATTATGTGCCTTTAGCGGAGATGCCTACCCTCTGAGAAGCCATCATCAACAACTCTGACTTCGAGGCCCTCCAGAAGAAGGGGCCCTCTGGCCATCCCAGCCCCCACCCTAGTCCCCCTGGGCTCCCTAGCCCATGCAGTGTCCAGCCTGGCCCCATATCTGACCCCTGTACCTGACCCTTTCACCTGCTCTTCCCTCCTCCAGGGACAGACACTGTCAACACCTGGTGCAGGCCTCAGTGAGCCTGGCCCAGATCAGCAATAAAGGGAAAGCCACTGGAATCTGGCTGGCTCTGTATGAGGCAGATAGAGCCCGGCCCCGGGGCAGACACCCTAGGACCTTGGGGTTGGCACCTACAGGGGGTGAGAGAGAGCACCAGGCAGGAGAGAGGCTGGATCCAGCCATCTGCCTCCACTGCACTCACGTTCAAACTGCTAGCTCTGGCATCAGGAGGAGAGAGTGGCTTCAAGGAAGCCAAGGAGGGAGGGGAGTTCAAGAAGGAGCAGTGATGTTAGACACAGGTAGGGGCTCCAGTAAGACAAAGACTGAAGAGTGTCCATCGGATTTTGCGATCAGAAGGTCTTTGGTGACTTCAGAGGGTGCAGCTTCAGTGGTGCCGTGGACCAAACAGCAGTGAGTGTGAAGGAATTTCTTTAAGAAACTTAGACGAAAAGAGCAGGGAAGAAGTCAGACAATATCTACAGGGGGATGTGGGGTCAAGGAAGCATTTTGTATTTAGGAAAAAGGGAGGGGCCAGTAGAGAAAAAGACCTTGAAGGGTACAGAAGAGAAAGAGAGATGCCTGGTGAAGCCACATCCCAAAGATGGAAGGAGAGGATGGGGTCAAGGTGGAAGTGAAGGGATTCACTCTGGACAGGAGAAACACCACTTCTTGAGACCAGGAGGAGGAAGGAGGATGGAAGAAAGGATGGAAGGAAGGATGGGGCCTTCACTGAGCTGCAGGGAGTAGGATCTGGTGGAAGTTGCCCTGTAAAGTAGGAGACAAGGTCAGCTGCTGGTGGGGGAGGAGAGGGATAAGAGTGGGAGGCAGGAGGCAGGAAGAGAGGTGAAGGTTTGGGAAGGCTAATGAGGGAAACTGCAGAGAAACCTGATCGGTGGGCAATTAGGGATTCAGGTATAGTTGGAAGCAGGAACCTAGTTAGAGAAGCAGAGAAGCAAAATATTTAGATTAATGGGTGGTGACGGGAAGGGTATCAGGGAGGGTGATCAGGAAAATAATGCAAAAGAAGGCTTGAGGATGTGGAGGGAGCTGACCATACAAATAGGAAAGTGAAGCCAGGAAGGAATTGACAGATTAAAAAAGGGAACAGTCAAAGGAACAGAAGTCTCATGAGGTCCAGTAGCAAATGTAGTGGTAGGGATCAAAGTACAGGAGACAGTGGCCAGAACAGGCAGAGTGCTGCAGCTCTCAGATGAGAGCAGCTGCAAGTGATCACAAGAGCCTGGAGTGGAGAAGACTGTGGGCTAGGGGCCAGAGTCCGTGAGTGTTGGGGAGTGACTAGGAAGCCCACTGGTGATTCTTATGGGGAATAGGAGTTTCTGACACTAATGAGCTCTGTGATCTTAGACAAATCACGTTCCCTCTCGGGGCCTCTGTTTCTGGATCTATAAAAAAGGATAACCTCTGTGCTACCTGCCTCTATGAGAATCCGAAGAAATAACCAGTTTCAAAGTGTTCTGTACTCACCTACGGCTCCTGGCTGGTTTCCTCTTCCCAGCACCTTTTATCTCTTGCCCTTCTCCAGAGCAGCTCTAGGGGCTGCTGCTGTCCCAGAGACACACGGACAACGGCAGCCTCCAGGGCACTGAAAAGGCCAATGTACATCTCCTCACGTTTAGGGAGGCCCTCTATTATTCCAAGGAAAGGTATGCAACTTTGACTGCTAGAACTCCTGGGGGAAATAACAGGGTCAAATGTCTGTCCTTTGGAGGAGAAAGGACTCTCTAACAATAATATGCCTATTCAAAAGAAATCATTACTATCTCCAGAAGTAGAATTCCCCATTACTGGTTATTAGGCAATTAGCACCATGATGACCACTCACTAAAACCAACTCAGCTAACAGTCAACAATTACTGTGATAAACTCATTCAAGAAAGTATTATGCAGCCATTACAAAGTATATTTACATAGACTATGTAATAATATGGGAAACTGACTGTAAATGGAATAAGAATATAATATGTAATACATATGTATTATATATTATGGAAAAGGAAGTAAAAAAACACCAAATGTTATTCATTCCACAAATAATTATTGGGCACCTATATATGTCAGGCCATGTGCTAAAATAAAAAACAAAACTAACGATACGGTGGTGACTTTTCTCCTGTGTTAAACCTCAGACTAAAACTTTCCTGGTGTGAGTACATTAGCATTTTGTGACCCCATGTTTCTGATGTCAAAAAATATATATTCCAGCAGAACGAAATATACTTCTAACCTAGCCGTAATACATTTCCCTTGTCCTTCAAACTCGCCCGGCTCACTGAAAATGCCAGGCACGGAGCTAACCGTATCACATACTTTTTCTGATTAGGAAATAACATTGGATACGTATTCCTTTGCTTATTAGTCGTGCAGCAAAGACAGGACACTCCTGGCCCCGCCCGTTAAAAAAAAAAAAAAGGAAAAGAAAAATGCAAAAACCGCCCCGAAAACAAACTGCAGAATCTTTAGTCTTGGAATATTTTAACAAGCACATAAACTAAGGAGGAACTGCCCTCAGATGAGTAAGTTAACATCTTTGAAATGGTCAAGGGGCTGAAACTGTCCTTGTGGGGAAAATGCTGGGTATCTATCCCACCAGTTAAAAAAAAAAAACAAAACCCGTGCCCATTCACCTTCAGGCCAACCGCCCGGCGCCCTCCCCCCGCCTCTTTCTTCCGGGACTCCTATCGGCCTGGAATTCCAGGGGTAGTGGTGGTTCCTGGGGCCAATAAGCGCGGAACGGCCCCTCTCCGAACCCCGCCCTCCTCCCGGCCAAGGCAATGAAAGGGTCCACGGCCTCTGAGCCTCTGCGCGGCAGGTGACGGAGCACCGCCCCCTTCCTCCCAGCCCACCAGTAGGGGCCCGACCCGAATAGAAGGAGCCAATACGATAAAAGCCCCACTACCCCCCCGCCCCCCGAGCCGCAACCTAAGCTGGGCCGGCCTTGTCTTGTGAGCCAATTGGAGGAAAATCCCACCTCCAGGTCTCTCAATCCTTCCAATGGATGAGAAACTATCTCACAGCGCAGCTAGTGAGGGGATCCAATCGTAAAGGAACTTTCACTCTGACTAGAGGACGAAGCCAAAGGAGTAGAAAATTCGCCCTCTAGTTGGCACAAGAAGCCAATGGGATGAAAAGATCCCGCCTCTACCGTGGCGGCGGAGCCAGTGGCGTGCCGGGCCCAGGAGCGTGACCCAATGGGATGATGGGGTTCGCTCCCGGCCGCGGGCGGAGCCAATGGCCGCCGCTCTCCGGCTCCCCGCCTCCCCACCTCGGCTGGCCACAGAGCCCGAGCGCTGGCCGGGGTGGGAGGTTCCCGCGGCCGAGGGGAAGATGGCGGCAGCCACGGTGCTGGCCGCTAGGCTCTGCGTTGCGCGCCGGGCGGTGGCGGTAGCGGTAGCGGGGCCGCGGGGGGCGCAGGTGAGAGGTGGCCGTGGGGCGAGGAAGGGGTCCCGCGGGCTCTGACGCCCTCCAGGGCCGGGGGGCGCGTTCCTCCCCGGTTACCCCCGGCCTGCGCAGCCCTGCGGCCTCGCGGGGCCGGAGCCCGAGCGCCCGGCCGGGAACCTTGCCCCTCCCGAAGTGCAGGCTCCAGGGCTGTGCGGTGAGGTCGGACTGGTGGTCACGGCAGCATCTCTTAAAGTCTCGCCGCGAGAGAAACGAACCGGCGATGAACGACGCCCTGCACAGGCCCGGGCACCGAGGTCGACACAGGGTCAGTGCAGCGTCTGCTGCCATCTCCCAGCCGACCGTTCGAACGCCTACTCTGGGCAGCTCCTCAGTGCCCCCTGCGGGACGTGAGCTTTTTCTCCTGGGAGCCAGTCTTCTGCCCCGTCAGACTCCTGGCTTTTTACTGAGCACTAATGCTAACTTCCCTTCTTCTTCCTGTGTGCCAAAGCGACTCAAGGGGTCAGATTCATTCCGTCCCTTTTCCCCACAATGTGACATCTCTGACTTCAGCCTTCTCTCAGTCCCTGGGAAACGGGGCCTTCCCTACCCTCAATCCCCAGGGGCTGGGGTTGTGTTCACTCAACTGAACTCCTCCCTCCACCGATTCAGGGGACTGGAGTGAAAATTCACAGTAAGAGGTCAGATGTGACACTCAGACACCTTTGTGTCAAACAGGGCAATTGTATTAAAACCTGGATAAGATAGTTAACACGGCTTAAAGATCAGACAACAAGTAATGGAAGTAAATGGAAACATTAACAAGGTGAGAGTAAATGGAAAGAGCTCCAAGTAGTCTTAAGAGATGATGCAAACCACCCCCTTTATATTTGAAGCCGAGAGAAGGGATTCATCTAAGGTAATTCAATAGTAAAATAGGAACTTGGACCTAAGTCTCCAGGTTCTCATTCTGCATCCTTTCCCCTGAACAGTGCTAGATTTCCTCAACCCTTTAGGAGCAGGAATCAATTGCACTGCTGAATCCTGCAGTGAAATCTGCCTGTTATCTAACCAGGCCCAGCACTATCTGGCCCTACTCTCTGCTGCTGATGCTCTGAAAGTGAGGAACTTTCCCTTTGAGTGGGAACCACTAATAGGTTCTTAGAAGGGTGAAGTTAATGGCCAGCCTCTGCCAGCCCCAACTAAGTACATGAGACAGGTATTGCCAGCTTCCTCCCTTGGGTGTGTCTGACCCACCTTCAGGTCCGAGGAGCTGCAGCTGTGACTGATGGGAATGAAGTGGCCAAGGCCCAGCAGGCAGCTCCTGGTGGGGCAGCCCCAACCATCTTCTCCCGGATCCTGGATCGAAGCCTCCCAGCTGACATTCTGTATGAGGACCAGCAGGTGGGGCGCCCTTAGGACTCATCCCCTTAGGAATTTCATAAATACCATCCAGCCTGTTGAAATAACATGGTGGCCTCTGGCCTGTCATTGCTCCCAGTGTCTCGTATTCCGTGATGTGGCCCCTCAGGCTCCTGTGCACTTTCTGGTCATTCCTAAGAAGCCCATTCCTCGCATTAGCCAGGCTGAAGAAGAAGACCAGCAGGTGGGAAGAAAAGGGCCAGGGTTTGGCTGGGGGAGCCCTGTACTCAGCTAGAAATTTTGCCCCCGGTAAATGAAGCCACATGTCTCCTTCCCGTTTCCCTGTAGCTTCTAGGACACCTTCTCCTTGTGGCCAAGAAGACAGCAAAGGCTGAGGGGCTGGGAGATGGATACCGACTTGGTGAGTGACGTTTGGCCCTTGAGCCCCTCACCTATGAATTCTCATACCTACCCCTCGGTATGATCTTCATTCTTTGACCCAAGCTCCATTTCAGTGATCAACGATGGGAAGCTGGGCGCACAATCTGTGTATCACCTGCACATTCACGTACTTGGGGGCCGACAGCTCCAATGGCCTCCAGGTTGAACCTACCAAATGACCAAGGACCTCAGACTTGGATGCTTGGATGGGGGTGGGGAAAAACGGCACCCTGTAATGCTAATAAACTTGCTCTCCCTCAATTCTGGATCCCTGTCTTAAATATATAAAGATTTATACCACAAATAGGAAAGAAAACTGATTCAAGACTATGATCCCCCTTGACTATGGTCTGAGACACTAAGGAGGCCCATCCTGTAGCTAAAGGAGCATTTGCCTATATATCTGTGAGCTCAGGACTCATGGTCCACCTGGGTCAGGCCTCTAGAAAAGTAGCAGCAGGAATAAGCCTGAATGAGTAGGAAGAGACTGAATCCCAAGACTTGCTCAATTCAGATGCCAAGCCATGTTCTAAGGGGGTCTGGAAGGAGGACTGTCAATGTGAGGGCCTTTTATTGAAAGAGAAGTGATCACACCAAAAAAGTCGCTACCCTTTGACTAATTCCCATGTCTCACCATTTTGCTTTTAAGCTGTTGTCTGACGTCTTTTCATCCTTAAAATTTTTAAAAAGATGCCCCCACTTTTGAGAATGAACTACTGTTGCCCCTACATAAACATACCAAGTAGGCTTTCATCTGATATAACAGCTCTGTGCCTGTTCAACGCAAAGAACCACCTTAGAAAGCCTCAGTAAGTCCTGCTTAGGTATGGAGGGCGAGGCCTTAGGCCAGCGGAACCGTAAAAGCCGGGCTGAGGCGGAAGGGAGGCCAGACGGAAGGCAGACTTCCCAAACTACGCCAGGTGCAAGACTTCCGCCCCGCAGAGACCTTGCCCCCACCCCCACCCTCGCCGTCAGCCCAGCTCTGGTTCCGCGCAGTCTCCTGGAATGATTTGCCGTCTCTATGGCAACCCAGTAGCTGGCGTCTGAAGATGGAGACCACTGAGTCTACCGAGGGATCACAGTCACGGTGAGAGGCACAGCTCTGGCTGCAGGCTTAAGGGGACAAGGAAGGTTAACAGACTCGCTTTGCTGCGCTTCTGACAACTTTTCCGCTTTCACTTTTTTTCAGCTCTTTAGATGTACAGCCCAGCCCCGAAGGACTAGGGTCTATTTCGGATCCCTTTCCTTCTTGGGATGGCCGTCATAGGTCAGCCCTGGAAGCTGCAAGGGCAGAAGCTTCAGCAGCTGCTGCAGCCGCCTCCACTATCGAAGCAGCTGCATTACCTACAAAGACCCCAGCGCCCTACTCTGAACGGAGCCTTCTCATGGAGCCCTCCTCTGAGAGTCTTCTTGGGGAGCGCTACACTGGACCCAGATTCACCCACAAGATAGGCCACGGGAGACTTGGCTTTGAGCCTGTCTCTGTTTCCCATATTGCTTGGACTCCCTATACTGCAAATGACCTTAGCTCTAGCCCTGGTCTTGGCTTCAGCTCTGGCCCTGGTCCTGGCTCCAGTTCTGGTCCTGGCAGTGGCTCTGGTCAAGGTCCTGGCAACGGCTCTGGTCGAGGCACGGGTCCTGGTCCTGCCGCTGATTCTAGGCATAGGCCAGGCTCTGGCCAGGGCCCTGGTTTCAGCTCCTCTGCTCCTTCAGGCTTCATAAAACCCAGGGCAGATCTGCTCCCTAATTATGCCTCCTGGAGTCACCACAGCCACTGGGAGCCTCAGAAACAACCCTGGAAATTTTTGAAAGTCTCAGAACCTGTTGCCCGAGGGCTGTGGAAGCCCCCTGAGGTTGAAGGGACAAGTAAGGTTCTCAGTGAAACACTGCCACGGGGCCAGTGCCTTCTCTACAACTGGGAGGAGGAGGTATTAAGGTTTTAACCTGCTCCTTTTTGTTGAAGGCTGCCCCCAGTCGATGAGGGTGGGTACCAGAAAGGATATCATGGTCACTCAACTTGGGGCCCACAGAGAGCCACCAACCACCTGGATCAAGTCCCAAGCATGCAGGATGGCTCTGAGAGTTTCTTTTTCCGACACGGACACCGGGGACTGCTGACCCTGGAGCCACAGTCACCCATGTG
This sequence comes from Neophocaena asiaeorientalis asiaeorientalis, assembly GCF_003031525.2. Lineage (NCBI taxonomy): Eukaryota > Metazoa > Chordata > Mammalia > Artiodactyla > Phocoenidae > Neophocaena > Neophocaena asiaeorientalis. The sequence continues at coordinate 2,378,670 of NW_020175027.1, read as the reverse complement.
CTCCAGCACCACCCAGAAAGATTCATACCAGCCCCCAGGAAACCACTCTCAGCCAATTCGAGGTATGAAACATGAGAGAATGGGCCAGAGTGAGTCTAGCAGAGAAAAAAAGAGAGGAATGTCTGATGAGTGTAAAACGCAAAGCTCAGTTTTTCTTCCTTTTCCCCAATTTTTTTTCTTCTGGGCCTGTTTCTTAACCAGACTCCCCCACTCTGTCCATTCCCTGACCTCCCGCAGGGAAACGTGAAGCCATGCTGGAGATGTTCTTGCACCACCAGATCTGGTGAGAGGCTGGGTGAAGGGGAAAGGGGAGGGGGAGGACAAAAATCAGGGGAGAATGGCCTTGATGCCCCTCAGGCCAATGTAGTAAAGAGGTGCAGGCAGAGCAGGAACCCACAAGGAAGGACTCTGAGGTCGAGTCTGTGACACACCACGACTATGGAAAGGAGCTGGTGCAATCAGGGCCTCCTGCCCCAACAAAGGTAAGAACCCATCCCACCCCACTTGTACAGCTGGGCCCTGACAGGCTGTGGGAAAGCAGCAGGCCCAGAGGTTGAGAGAGGGAGCTTCAGGCCAAGAGTTATTCAGTATCTCTCCCTCACAGCCTCACGACTACCCTAAGGAACAGCCTGAAACCTTCTGGCTACAGAGGGCACCACAGCTACAGGTGTGTGAGGGTGACCAGGTGTTGGGAGTGGGGGAAAAGGACGGGAAGAGGCTGTTCTGTCCCGGCTTGGAGGAGAGAGGGCTCTGTCCTCATTCTGGCACTCCTCCAGGGTGTCAGTAACATCAGGACTCTGGACACGCCATTCCGGAAGAACTGCAGCTTCTCAACACCAGTGCCTTTGTCTCTAGGGCAGCCCTTGCCCTATGAACCCGAGAATTATTCCCACCAATTGGGAAAAATATCTTCCCTTGGCTGTCAGGGAGGAGGGCAGGTGGTGGAGGGAGGGGTAGAACTACTCCTGTCTAAGGGTCGAGGAGGGAAGTAGACGTGGAATATGGAATCTCCTTCTGTCTGTACTGAAGAGATGGGGAGGAAGTGAATTCGGTCTGTACTTGGTGAAGGGGCTCTTTACATAAAAAGGGTTCTCTCTCATCCTGAGACTGCTCATTCAGTGATTCTGTGAGTTACCGTGTCCATACCCCATAACCTTTCCTTGGAGTTGCCCCTAACACAGACTATGTCACCATGACTGGTTTTGTTTGTTTTATATTTGGCCAAAATATTCTGGTTTAGATACAGATATTTACAGAAGGTAGGGAGGAAAGGAACCAGGCCAGAGAGGAACAGGTATATGTACAAGGCTGGGCTGCAAAGGGCAGCAACTTCCATATAAGTTGGGGGTTTTGTGCATGTTGGTTTCCATCTCATGTGACAATGTCCACTTCTGCTATGTGGAGAGATGATGGCCACTGCCTACCCGGGTACCAGCAGCAGGGGATTGTCTGACTTGGGAAGAAGTGGGGTTTACAGGAGCCCAGCAGGTCCTTTCTGCTCTCCTAGGAGCCAGTAAGTTCGCATCTTTCCTTTTCCCTGGAAGCGGAGAAGTAGAGATAATTCAGATTCTTCTATGTTATTCCTCATATCTCCCTCCCTTCCCCCCACAAACCCCGTGATTGTGTTCATCCTCCCATTCCATGACTCCCTCCCCATGGCCTGCCATCACCTTCATCTCCACATCCCCTCGAAGCTCTAGCTGGAAGCATCCTAGCTCATCCAGGGCATCCTTGGTGGTAGAGGAGACATGAATCTTAAGGGCTGGGGTGGGATAGGGGAAATGATGGAAAGAAGAATCAAAGAAAAGGCAACCGAAGAACTGGCAGGATCGGAGAGAGCTTTACCCAACCACCATCCCTCAGGAGGGTCTCAGTCTTCCCAGGGCACATGCGCTAGAACCAAAATATGTCCAAGGATGGGGCAATCAGGAACTGTGGTCTCTCAGAATGAGATTTGGAGGAACTCTGAAAAGAAGAAAAGGCCAACACAGGTTGAGGCTGATGCTGGGGTTGAGGGCTAATGTCTCACCTTGACCATTAGACTCCATTCGGGAAGCAGTGTTCACTGTGTCTCCAAAAAGACAGTAGCGGGGCATCTTCAGGCCAACGACCCCAGCACAGACGGGCCCTGTGAGAAGAAATAGGTTGGGAGAGCCTGGGAAAAGTCGATATGAGGACAGGAGTGAGAGTCAGCCTTACCCGTGTGGACCCCTATGCGTAGCCTCAGCTGGTCATGGGGTCGGTGGCGGATGCGGAAGGAAGAAACCGCATCCAGTAATGCCAGGGCCATACGAGCAATTTCCGGGGCATGGCGCTGACCATTTCTGCCTGGGAGACCAGATACCACCATGTAGGCATCTCCAATCGTCTCTACCTGATTGAGAGGGGGATGAAAAGGTCACCTCTATCTGTATCAGTGGGGATGGGGAAGGGCAGAAGGAGACAAGCTGGGTACCACTATGAGTCATCCTGACAGCCTGGGGGCCAGAACATTGACTAGAAAGTAAGTGCCATGGTCCTGAGAATCTGGGAGAAGGGGAAGTCAAGGGAATCTGTAAATCCTCCTGCCCATCCCAGCACCTGGCGAATACTCTACAAATGTCTGCTGAATGGACACCCTGTCTGCAACAGGACATGGTCAAATAGACTCTGCTGTCAGGAAATGGGAAGCAAGACAACAGGGCTGCCCTGAAGAGCACAGAAGCTGGTGGGGAGGTCAACGAGGCCCAGTGAAATGAGCCTCAGACAGCCTAAAGTGTCAAAGGTAAGAAAGCAGGCACTTGCCTTCGTTAATTGTACTGAAGCTGTGTAAGAGAAGGTCCTTGTCTTTAGGAACTACACACTGACCTGTTTAGGGATAAAGGGGCACTGTGGGGCTTCCCTGGTGGCCTAGTGGTTAAGAATCTGCCTGCCAATGCAGGGAATATGGGTTCGAGCCCTGGTGCGGGAAGATCCCACATGCCGGGAAGCAACTAAACCCGTGCGCCACAACTACTGAGCCTGTGCTCTAGAGCCCGCGAGCCTAGAGCCCGTGCTCCGCAGCAAGAGAAGCCACTGCAACGTGCACCACAACGAAGAGCAGCCCCCGCTCACCACAACTAGAGAAAGCCCGCGTGCAACAAAGACCCAACGCAGCTAAAAATAAAATAAATTTATTTCTTTTAAAAAGGGGGCACTGTGTCTGAAACTTACTTGCAAAAGGTTCAGAAAATAATATATGGATACATAGATTTTTTTTTAAATAAAGCAAATGGGGGAAAATATAAACAATTGGTGAATGCAAGTAAAGGGTTTATGGGAGTTCTTTGTTACAGTAATAACAGAGATGGCAGAGTAAGTCCAAAGGGAAGGGACAGGAGTGGGTAATAAATACTATCTGTACAATATTAGGCATTTTCCACAATAAATTTATTATTCCCATCATACAGATAAAACATCTGAGGCTCAGGGAGCTTCTGTTACTTGCCTAAGGCCACACGGTTGGTCACAAAGCCCGATCATTTTTACTCCCAAGCACAATAAAGCCTACCCTGTGCCAACTCAATGACTTCAACAAAAAGCTTTCACTCCATAGCTTGTCCCTCACCCCAATAAATCATTCTATACCCACATCCTGTATGATTCCTCCATGTCTGGAGTGGATGAAGAGAAGAGAAAAGATGACGAGGCTATGCCTATACCCCCAGGCAAAGAGTGGCAGACAGGGGCTAGATCTTGGGATGGCTCCGATTAGGCAAGCCTTAAGGATTCACAGGAGATTAGACGGGAATGTACAATTACAGTGCCAGAGCCTCATTTGTCTACAAAGGGTACTCTAGCACTAGGATGCTGGAGACCCAGGCAGGAAAACTGACCCTGGAGCAGGTAAGGCATGTGGGATTCAGGCAGACTGGGTTTTAAAAGAGTGTCAGCGTAAGGGCAGCCCCAGCTCTCACCTTGTAGACGTCAAAGTTGTCAATTATGGCATCAAAGCAGGTATACAGATCATTAAGAAGTGTCACCACCTAACAGGGATGGGAAAGTAGAGGCCTTAAGACTTTCCAACTTTCTAAGACTGTCCAACTAAGACTGTCCAACTTTCTAAGAATTCTTAACACACAAGCCATAACAAGATATGGAAACTACAGACCAAGCTAATCTTCCCTATTATCAAGGATCTCTATGCCCCAGTGAAGCTCCTGCAGGTCTCTACCCCACCCTCTGCCCCTCACCTGGCTCTCACCTGCATGGGGGTGCTCTCTGCTGACAAAGCTGTGAAGCCAACGATGTCACTGAAGTAGATGGTAACGCTGTCAAAGGCCTCGGCCTGTACGGTCTCTCCTCGTTTTAACTGCTCTGCCACTGAACTAGGAAGCAAAGGTACAGTTTGAGCCAAACTCAGAGAAAGAGGGTGGGAGGGAGAGAGAGAGGAAAGGAGTGTATGGCTGGAGCAGAGATGAGTTCTAACATGAAAGCTGAGCCTGGTGGAGGAGAAGGAAGGTGGCTGGGAAGACATTACAGTCCAGGGCAAGGTAAGGTGTACAGGTGGTGTGGGGTTGGAAGGGGATCCCTGGGGATGTGGGCTAAAGGTCTCAAGTTGGGATTCTTCTACATACACTTGCTGGAGCAAAGGTCTGGTACAGCAGTGTCCTAAGAAGAAGGGATGGGAAGCCAGGAAGAAGGCAGCACAACTCATTTGGAGACAGAGTGAAAACACACGGTCTAGAGCCAGAATGGGCTCATGGTAGCAAGATGTAACAAAGCAGCATTCTAAGGGTTGGGAAGTGAGTTCTCAGGAGCTTGATTAGGCAGAAACCAACAGAAGAATACCACAGGAAAATTCAGGAAGGGGGACAGGAGTCTCACTGGGGTAGAATTTGGTAGAGCAGAGCCTCAGCCTTGCGTTTCTCCTCCAGGTAGGCCTGTGTGCGTTCCTCCACCAGCTTCTCCAGGTTGTTGGCATACTGTTCCATGCGCAATAGGAGGTTGTCCAGTATGCTGGTGCCACCCTCCCTGGAAGGAGGCCAGGATAGGGTACCTGCTCCAAGATGCTCAAGACCCCCAGGGCTTTCTACCCAACCCACCCTCTCGGCCCCACCAACCCCACCTCACCCACTAAGACTGATGTGGCTTCTAGCCCCGGGGAGCTCCTGCACCATAGTGCCCTCTCACTTGTTAAAGCGGCGAATGAAGCCCTTAATCTGTCCAAAGTCTGGTCGCTCAGCTGCGTCCTGGGCCCAACACCGCTCCATCAGCAAAACCAGCTCTTCGTTCAGTTGGGTCCGGTCGATGCTCGGCCGGAAATAAGGCCGCTGACCATTTCGGACCTTCTGGACAATCTCTGAGGGTGATAAAGGGTTTGGATGAAGAACAGGTCCCCCAAGTAGAGGAGGCTCTGGGTCGTAGATTGACTCTCACCTTTGGGGCTGAGGTCCAGGCCCTCCAAGTAGAAAGGACCACTGCGAAGGGCTATCTCCTGTAAGATGATCCCAAAGCTATAGACATCGGCCTTCTGCATGCCTGTGGTTGGCAAGGGGTTCCCACTGAGCAGTTCTGGGGCAGTCCACAGCTTCTCTGAAAAGAGGGAACAGGCGGCCAGGTCCTCAAAAAGGAAATCCCCCAGCCCACCTGGCCTCATTCCTATAATGCTCACCGTATTACTGTCACTCCGTCTCCCTCTCCCACCCTCCCTAGGTGGAAATGATCAGGGCCGGGGGAGCAATGTAAAAGCAGATTGTGGGGGAAGGCCTCACTGGCATAGAGGGCGTGGTTGTCATCAGGTTCAGCAGTTGATCGGAAGCTGGCCAGGCCATAGTCTGTGATTTTGAGCACAAAACGACTATCCACCACACAGTTGGAGGACTTGAGACTCCCATGGGATGCAATAATGCTGTTATGGAGAAAGGCCATGCCCTGCAGGATACAGATCAAGTCATGGGATTGGATCATATCTGGCTTGGGATACCCCCTCTCCGTGAGATGGACATTAGCTAGCTGTCTAAAGATCTTGGGACCATGGGCTTCCCTGGTGGCGCAGTGGTTGGGAGTCCGCCTGCCGATGCGGGGGACACGGGTTCGTGCCCCGGTCCGGGGAGACCCCGCATGCCGTGGAGCGGCTGGGCCCGTGAGCCATGGCCGCTGAGCCTGCGCGTCCGGAGCCTGTGCTCCGCAACGGGAGAGGCCACAACAGTGAGAGGCCCGCGTACCGCAAAAAAAAAAGAAAAAAAAAGATCTCGGGACCATAAAAACAATAAGCTAATTTCGGAATGCATCCTTTGTACAGTTTCCACCCCAGGAAGCAGGCAAAATAGGAGAGTCGTCTCTTCCTGGTACCTTAAGCAATATATCGGCACCCAAGCACCAGGGATAGGAGACATGCTTAAGAGGAAGGACAAGGGGAGCTATCAGTTATCACCCTGGAAAGGGCGGTCTGTCTTCTGATTAATGAAGGGATCAGAACTCTGAGGGTGAACTCCAAGAATACAACACCCATGGTGGCCTCAAATGCTTGGCCACTACTCAGGAAGACATGGCTTGAGATCCAGGTATCAAGAGTACCTGGATGCACCAAGGAAGACTAGCCAGTTGTAAACTTTAACATACAACCATGTATAGGCAGGCAAGTCGAGATAGAGGAGGAAAGCGATCTACTACAGGGGATGTCGGGCCAGAGAGAAAGTGGAGAAAATAGTAAATTAGAAAAACCTGGGAAATGGACAAAGGTTGGAGGTAGCTACCAAGCCAATGTAGAAGCCTGAAACTTCTGGCCCCCCTGGGGCCAGAATGGAGAGAAAGGCTGCCTGTGAGGGACTCTAAGGCAGGTCCTAAGAAGGCAGAGTGGTGCTTCCCCTGGGAAGTCAGTTCAGGTGGAACCGAAAAAGGATACGGCGTCCTGTATGCTAACCTCCTTTAAATGTTTAGCTCTGGGCTTAAACAACTCAAAACTCTAGTCTCTGTGAACTCTTCCTTTTTATTCGTTTCATCTTGATATCAACAAACCTTTGGGAATCTCCAAACTCGTGAATACAGATGTTAGGCTTCTGGCTTTGTTCTAAATCACCTTTCCATCAAATCACTGTTCTCTCAAGAGTCATGTTTTTCTTACATTTATCATCACACCTCCAGCTGAGCACCACATCAACTTTACCTAATATTTTATCTCTGACTTGACGGCAAATTTTAACACACACACACAATTTTTTAAATAACCTCTTGAAAACTATGCAGAGAAACCAAAGCCAGCTCCAGGTGTGGTACAGGTGATCCACTAGGCTAGGTCACTGGCTAGGGGACTTGCTTCTAAACACCTGTCCCACCTGTGCAAGATTCAAATTTATGCCTTCACAAATCCATAGACCTCTGGGTCACTTGAAAATAGCTGAAACCTAGTATATTAGAAGATACCAAACATTTAGTATAATTTTCCTTGGCTTCTCTTAGTTTTACTAATAAATGTTCATTTCGAATTTCAGTTTTTCTGAACAAAAGAGCAGATACGTGAAATATTGGTTAGAGAGTAAATGATGAGGAAAAAAAATCGAAGATAAATGTTTGGAGACCCCATTAATTTTTCCCTGCTAAGAGATTTTAATATAAACTCTTGGAGGAAAAAGAAAAGATGATGGAGAGAGATTTGAGATATTTGAGATCTGAGATTTGAGCTAGGGCAGGAAGACAAAAGTTCTCTACAAGTACAGGACTCTTTGTGGCAGATAAAACTCATTCCCCCCAATTAAAAGCCCCAAATCCATTGTTTACCCATTATTACCCAACCTTAAGAATAAGGGGAAATGGAGAGATGGAATTTTTAGACTAGGAAGAGAAATCATAAGCAAAGATAGAAAGAGGGAGGCATTTTAAAGTGGATGAACTCAAGGAGGAGTGGGGAAGACTCACCTTAACGAGGTCATTAATGAGTGAGTAACGAAACATCCAATCCAAGTTGATGCTATCATTTTCCAGAATATCCTGGTAAGTGACATGGAATAGATTATGTGACTTTCCTAGCCCCACTATTACCTGCACAGTCAGTGTAACTTTGGGCCTATCTCCCCTGCCCCTATAATCCCCACCTATATCCGTCACCTGTAAACTCCCACGAGGACAATACTCGGTGACGATGCAAATGTTGGGAGGGTCTATGCAGGCACCAATGAAGCGAGTGAGATGGTTGAACTGAACATCTCTCATCTAGGAAAAAAAAAAAAAGGAAGAAAAAGAGAATTGAAAGAGCTAAAAATTAGATACAGAAATCTACCACTACATGAGAGGACCTTTCTCTTAATTGTCTTTACAACTTGAAATCATTTATAAATAAACCCATTGCCCTCCTAGCCAATTTTATTGTTCCCTAGTCCTCCCCTTCCCCTTCCCCTTCCCCTTCCCCATTCTTATTTACCCCTGGCCCTCAACCCATACACCATGACTTACATGTTTGAGTTCAAACAGAACCTGCCGGGTCAGCTCAATGCGCTTCTTATTCACATGTTTGATGGCAACAACATTTCCCTGATGGTGGGAGTGAAAGGGGAAGAGGGACATTAATATCAGAAAGGGCCTCTGGGTGCTGGGAAAGACTGGAGAACTGTGGGAGCATCCAGGAGATCAGCTGGACAGAGAGGAGGGTTATGAGGAGCAGATGGTCACGGGAAGAGGTGATAGATGTGGATGAGACAGAATGAAATGGTGGGGACCAGAACAAGTGGACGACTGTTCACCTTGAAGTGACCGGTGTTGGCAAAGATCTGGTATTTCCCATGGGCTGTCATGAGCGAGCCGTAACTGGATCCCCGCTGGGGCCAAGGGCAACATGGAGGCGGAAGGATGAAAGGAACATTAGATGGTGGTGGTAGTGCAGGTGCTATCATTACAGGCTGATGTGCTGGGAAAGGTCCAGGGTACGAAAGGACAGGCACTCAGAGGGAAGCAGAGGGACAGCTGAGACGAGGGCTCACCAGCGACAGTGTGAGACGACTGCCTGCACCTTTATGGTATCGCTCTGAATTGCCAAATTGCAGCTCCTCCCAGCGAATGCGCCACAACATGCTAGCCAGCTCTTTCTCCAGCATCAGTTTTCTGTAAGGACTGCACACCTCAGTTGACTGGCAAGCCCAATCCTACCACCCCAGAAGCCAACAGCGGGGTTGCAGAGACTTCCCGGCAGCTCCTGAAGCTGTGGTTGTCACGCCCCAGACACAGGACTGAGAGAGAGGGATGCATTCCCTCCCCCGTGTTCTAGGGGCCTCCTGGCCTCAGCCAGAAGGCTGTGTGGAAATGGGAGGGAGGGAGTAGGTCAGCGGAAAGCCCAGAACTCACCGGAAAATGAGGAAGCTGGAAACGCCAAACATGATGAAGGTGATTCCTGTGCCCAGCGCCACGATTGCCAGAGTGGAAAGTGGGGCTGAAGGGAGAGGGGGCCCTGAGAAAGACTGTGTGTGGTGCTGTGAACGGGGAGGGGGATGCTCTTAGGTGCAGGGAGCAGACAGATCTCGAGAGGTAAAGAAGCAGGCAGGGGGCATAGGAGAACAGGTGATATAGAGCTAAGGGTGGGGGAGCCCGTGAGGAGGAGGTGAAAGAATGGAAGGTCAAGGGAGGAAGGATTGCTCCCAGTCCCTGCACACACCCACTTTTATCACAAGATGGGTCGTCCAAGTCAAAGGCACAGGGGGGATTGTCCAAGGGGGGGGCCCCCTTCACCCAGGGGATGGGCCGTCCTGTCCACCAAATCTGCTTTTCGGCTCCCGAGTAGTGGGCTGCAGGCTGTGAGGAAGGAGAAAACAGGGCCCACAGGCCTGCTCCCACCAGCCTCCTCCCCCCAAACCCAGCTACTTGGGTGCTTTTCTCCCCATCCTACCGCCCACCCACCAAAGCAGCTCCAGCAGAGGAAATAAGTCCCTGCCTCTAGAACCTGTGATTCTGCCCCCGTTGACCCCCTGAAAGCTGGGTTTGCAGGCCCCCCACTCTCCTCCCTGCCTCATCCCCCATCACCTGAAAGTCCCCAGAATCCAGGTCTCCCATGGCCCACAGGACAAAATCAGTCTCCCGGTCATTGTTCTTGTCCATAACAACCAGTCCAGTTACACCTAAGACAGAAAGGAGTACCCCTTACTTTGAGATCTACCCTAGGCCCCTCTCCTATCCTCCCAATCCCTCCAGTCACCTCACAGTCTGTCCCTGCCCCCATTCTTAATATGTGTCCACCTCTGCCATGTTCTCTGACCCCTACTAACTCTCCCTCCTGCCCCTGGTGTCTGTGTTTTCTTCTGCCCACTCCACTCCTGAGCGTGACAGCGGCACTCTGGCCTCCAACTGACCCTCTCCATTACCATGGTATCTTCTTCCTTGCATCTTCTCGACAATTCGAAGTCCATCTTCCCGGGTGCCTCCTTCCTGTATTGTCTCATTCAGGACTTCAGCATATAGCAGGATCCCATCGTAGAAGCAGCCAGCAATGAGGTTCATCTGGGGGTGGTAACTTCAGCAGTGCTCTCCAAAGGTCCTGCCAGGCCCCTTCCCCAGACCCCTTTTCCATCTCTGGGGTCTCCTTCTACCTCTCCTCGCTCTGGTTTGCTTTCTTCCCTCCTCTCATTCCTAAGGTGCCACCCCTACCTCACTGAACACTAAGGCAGAAGAGAAAATCCTGAATGGAAGTGGACAGCCCCCAAAGTAGGGCTGGCTCCATGGCCAAGGCTTGATTCTGAGTTAGGGAGAAGAGGCTTTCCTCAAAGTCTGGCCTGATTCTCGGGGAAAGAGAGATCTACTTACGAGGGAAGGGGCCAGCTCCACACCAAAGTCTTCCCGAGCTCTTATCAGAAGACGATTCTGGAATTCCTGATACTCAGGATTCGGGGGTTCTCGGTATGTGATGACCAATACCATCTGTACCAACAGCACATGGGAGAGTGGAAATGATTCAAGATGGGCATTAGGGGAAGAGAGGAAGCAGGACAGGGAAACTTGCTGAAATATACATGATATAAAATGTACATGGGTGACTCTGAAGGCCGAGAGGATACTAAACTCGTGTGTGTGTGTGTGTGTGTGTGTGTGTGTGTGTGTGTGTGTATGTTTAATGCTCTGGGGACAGCAGGTGGCATACCTCCATACAAGATAGATAGATAGGATGGTTCTGGGAAGGTGGAGACTGGGAAATACATGAAGTCAACTCCATCCCCCAAACTGGGCTCCTCATCGTCCTGAAGCCCCTACTACCGCCCAGGCCTCCCAGCAGGGCTGCCATAACACTCACAGCTCCTCTGTCCCATCCTTTCTGGGTACCTGTTTACTGGCAAGGACAACACTGAGCAACAGCTCCTCTCCCTGGTGTTAATTACTGCTAATGTTATCAGTAAAATGTTTACATTTTCATTTGGGCCACTTGAGCACAGTGCCTCCACCCAGTGAATTAGAGAGTTCAGGTCCTATGACAACTGGGGGAAATCCTTTGAGAGAGTGATTCCATCTGTAAAAAGCCATGAGCCGGCTCCTTTAATGTGCATGGAACACCCACCATATGCAGTCCTGCATACTGGCATAGTCCCACACATCATGAGTCACAAGGAAAACACACAGTCACATGCCCACACACATCTCATAGATAAGCCAGTGGCACACACGGTCTCAGTCATGCACACTTCTCATTGGCCACAGTCAGCATGTCTCTGTCTTTCACTGGGATGCCTGCCTGGCTCCCACTGGCCCAGTGGCCTCACACACTTCCCACTTCTTGGCCTCTGCCTCCACCTCAGGCCTCCACAATCACTGAGACCAGCCTCTGCCTTCGTCAGGAAACTGGCACTGCAACTTTGGGGAAAGACTTCAGATCAATATATTTTGTGAAACATGACTTTGTGAAATGAGAGATTAAAACTAGTCGTTTGGGGACTTCCCTGGTGGCGCAGTGGTTAGGAGTCCACCTGCCAAGGCAGGGGACACAGGTTCGATCCCTGGCCGGGGAGGATGCCACGTGCCGCAGAGCAACTAAACCCGTGCGCCACAACTACTGAGCCTGTGCTCTAGATCCCGCGAGCCACAACTACTGAGCCCGCGTGCCACAACTACTGAAGCCCATGCGCCGAGAGCCCGTGCTCCACAACAAGAGAAGCCAACGCAATGAGAAACCCGCACACCGCAACGAGGAGTAGCCCCCCCTCGCCACAACTACAGAAAGCCCATGTGCAGCAACGAAGACCCAATGCAACCAAAAAATAAATATAATAAATAAAATTGATTCTTTAAAAAAATAAAACTAGCCGTTTCTACCAGTTGTGTTAATTCCTGTCATAGAAAGCACCATAGGGATACTAGATATATCACTTACGATCTATTATAGATCAATTCATTCCAGGTAGGAAATAATGAACTCAGTCTCTAACACACATTGATTATATTAGACTGGAGTCTACTTCATGATGTAATTATTCTTACTGGAGCGTTTGGATGCTGGATCACACACTGCTAATACTCTCCCACTGTCAGGCAGAATTAAAAAGGAGAGGGAGACTGAGGGTGGAGCTGGAAGGGTTCGTTCAGTAACACCTATTCAAAGAGATCTTTATTCAAAGAATAAAAGAAAAATAGAAGGGTAGGATATGGTTGACAAAAAATGTAAAAAGTTAGTTAAAAAACTTGAAAAGATCAGGCTTCACACAATGTCTATTTCATTATAAAGGTTGATAATAGGTTTTCAATGCTTTTTAAAAAGTAATTGCCTAGGTTTGTTTCTTTGCTAGACTAGCAGTTCTCAATCTTTTTGGTCTCATGACCCCTTTACGCTACTAAAAATTATTGAGGACCCCAAGGAGCTTTTGTTTGTTTGGATGACATCTACCAATATTTACCATATTAGAAATTAAAACTGACAAAGTTTTAAAACACAAGAATACACAAGCACACCTCCTATAGCTGCCAGAATGATGACATCATCACACATCACATAACCTCTGGAAAACTCCACTGTACAATCATGGAAGAATGAGAGTGACGGAGGCAAATAACACCTTAGTATTATTTTTAAACTAGTTTTGCCCTCATGGTCCCCCTAAAAAAGGATTCCAGGGGCCCCCAGGATCCCAAGACCACACTTTGAGAACTGCTATGCTCGACTCTGTTTTGCTGTGGTTACCAGCTACTAAAAAAAAGAGAGAGAAGCAGAAGAACTTCCAAAGAATTTCTGTTCTTGCTCAGGGACTAGAGAGAAGGTAAAGGTAGGTAACTGTGTCCCATTCCACAGGGGACCCCAGGGGGGGAAAAAAAAAAAAAAAAAAAAGCAAAGGCTGCCAAGATGGGTACAGCGGTGGGTGGAAGCCAGGAGGGCGCCTGGGAAATGTGCGAGGGCAGCAGACGCCTGGCTCTGCCCGTGGGCCCACCCACACCCAGACCCACTCTGGCTGCCGCAGGAGGCGCTGTTAACAGTGGCCTAAATTAACAGAATGGTCTCCACAAGAGATGCTGCCTTCCACGGCCCTTGGTTTACTGCTTACTTCCGTTCTAGCCGCTGGTGTCCCCCATCTGTAACCCAGTCTCATGCTGGTCACCTAGTTTGTGGCTTCTGCCTGGGCTTCTGACCCTGTAGAATGTCCTCAAATGTCCAGACAGAGCCTCTGGATCCTTAGAGCCTAGTCATTTGGTTAGTTCCACCGTATCTACTTATTCTTCCCTTTCCTGGTTGATCATCTTGGTTTACAGTACCTGCCAGCTCTACTCCTGTCTAAATGAATTCCTAATCCCATCCCCCCTCTTCCCAACACACACATTGATTCAATTCCACAAACGTGCTAGGCACACAGAATACAAAGACAAGCAGGATCCCTGCCCTCAAGCGGCTATGGTTCAATGAGGGAGAAAAATCATAGCAACATATTTAATTTTAGAGTCCTCTCCCCCAGTCGCTAGTATCCAGCATGAGCTGGGACCCCTTCCTTGGGCATGACACCCTCCTGGAAAGGCTGCGGGCATCTATATCAGGGACTCCTCACCTCTGCCGCCACCTTTTCCAGGCTGGCCTGCTCTGGGACCCCAGTGGGCCAGGTATCTCTGGGGTGTGGGCTCTCTGCTCTTTCACCCTTGTCTGGAGCTGACACAACTTCCCTTTGATTTTCCCCTCAGCATAGTCTTGACTGCCCCTTCTCTCATATTGTAGCAAAACCTCCCTCTTTGTTTTTCTGTCTGAGTAACGCCTACAGTGAGTGGGAGAGCTGAGAATTAACTTACAGTTCGCCCTGGAAAAACCTGGGTTTGAACTGCACGGGTCCACTGATACGCAGATTTTTTTCAATAAACGCAGACCATGGTACTACATGATCTACACTTGGTTCAATCCACAGTTGTGGATGGAACCTCCAAGAGGGAAGCCTGACTGTAAAGTTATACTCAGATTTTCGACTGCATGGAGGGTGGGTGCCCCTAACCCCCACAGTGTTCGAGAGTCAACTGTATGTAACTAATTGTTAGCAGACTAGATCCCTCCTCCTCCTACCCTAAGTGCTGGGGCCCCTTGGCTGGTAGGAATTCTCCCACAGGAAGAGAGGTGTTCCCTCCACAAAGAGAGTATGGCCCAGAAGCCTGTGGAGTCTTCCCATCTGGGAGGGTTAGAGAGACCCTCCTTGACCACACTAGCTAAAGCACAACCCCCCTGATACTCTCCTCTCATACCACGCTATGCTTTTTTTCTCTTTTTAAGTAACACATCACAGTTTGTTCTATGTTTGTATCTATTGCTTGTTTATGTCTGTCTGTTCTACTGAATGTAGGCTCCAAAAGGCAGGGACATCTGTTATGTTCTCTGCTGTATACTAGCACCTCGCACAGTGACTAGGACATAACAGGTGCTAGCTAAGTAAATACTAACAGAATGAGTCAGTCTTCAGATGAATCAAACATTGACTGAATAATGTTGTAAGTTCTAGAGGAGATAGAGATAGGCACAAGAGTGGGAAATTCAGTACAACCTGAGGATTCAGGGATTGTTTCCTAGAAGGGAAAATAACTGATTTGAGTATTATAGAATACACAAGCATTATCCAGACACACAAAGGTGAGAAGGTCGTTTTAGGCAAAAGTTCAGCAGCAACAAGACCTGTCCTGCCACTGCCCAAGTGTGACGGTCACAGACTTATACTCAGGCATGCAAACAGATATGTCATTCACAGTCAGACACTACCAAATATATAATCACAGCCACATAAAACCTTACTCATTGGAGAAGGTGGCCACCCAAGTCCAGCCCTTTATACACATCTACTTAGAGTCAAAGAATCTCAGGGCTGAAAAGACCTTAAGGTTATCCTACACACCACCTCAAATCCTTTTTGGGATAAGAAGGGGGTATGCATAAATAAGTTTTAAAAAGTACTTATGTACATAAGTAAGTGAAAAAATGGTGGGAGAATCGGGGAGCAATTCATGGGTATGATTTTGAGAGGGAGAGATTTGGGGTAAGGGGAGGAAGACCACTGTGGACAAAAGCAGCAAAGAGCCCAAAGGCAGGGGGGCAGGGAGGCCCGAGGTAGCAGGTCTGAGCAAGGTCTAGCCGGCTGGAGTACTCAGCAGTACTGGGAGGTAAGATTTTAAAAGTGGGTTGAGGACTGTATAAAATCTTAAATGTCATGATAAGGAGTCAGGACTTTATTCTGTAGGAAATAAGTCATTGAAAGTTTTGAGCAGAGAAGTGAAGTGAAGACAGTCATGTCAATTTTCCCTACGAACTGTTTCTCATGTCCATCTCTTTTCATTCCTGCTATCATCACCATAGTTCAAGCCCATACCTCCATACCGCATTCTAACCTATTGCAGGTGGCCTCACTGTCTCCTCCTCTTCTAATCCAACCTGAGTTCTGTCAGTATATTTCTCGTCACAAAAAAACCTCAAAGACCCCACCATTCAAGTCCAAGTGCCTCAGTCTTAGGTTCAGAGCTCTCCTTAATCTGAATCTACCTCTGCAGCATTATTTCCTATAATGTGCTCCTAGTGAACCATTCTTTCTTGTCAGGTCAGTATCTTCTTGGATCCCCAAACATGTCCATTCCCATCTTTTTTTCTTTGCTCCAGCTGCCTGCATCCTCTCTCCCACTCTGACTAGGAACATGACATCTATCTTTAAAGTCACCATAGAGTCTTGCTTCCTTTATAACAGCTTTCCCTAAACCCAGTCCACAGTGACTCTCTCCTCTGAACCACTCAAGTTCTTAGTGTCTGCTCCAGGACACATCATCACATCCTTTCTTGTACTTGTATCTAACTGCACCACAATCATGCCTCGCCTCTCCAGAAAGGGTGGAAGTCCTCCCAGGGGCGGGGTCTAGATCTTTTCCTGAACTTTCCCCCCACCCCACGGTATATCTACCATTGGTACTTAGGAAAAGTCAGTGTTCCAGGATCTTGGGAGGTAGCCTTGGAAGACACACTGAGAAAGAGCCACGAAGGTGAGACTAGACTTGGAAAACCTCCATCCATTTCACCCCTGTGGTTCACAATTCTTGCCCTCTTGCTGGGGTTTCTGTGGGGTCTTGTGACAGACAGAGAATTCCCAGAAAAG
The DNA here is from genome assembly GCF_003031525.2 of Neophocaena asiaeorientalis asiaeorientalis. Lineage (NCBI taxonomy): Eukaryota > Metazoa > Chordata > Mammalia > Artiodactyla > Phocoenidae > Neophocaena > Neophocaena asiaeorientalis. The sequence continues at coordinate 2,362,156 of NW_020175027.1, read as the reverse complement.
CTCCTCTCCCCTCTCCCTTCAAGTTTGGCTCAAAGGATACCTGAAAAGCTTCTCTGAGGGCCTCAGCCTGTTCCCAGGTGCGATTGTCCTGCCACGGCCGGCCTGTGGAGCGCGTGGGGCCCGCACGGAGACTCTCCCCAAAGACATCCAGGTAAAAGAAGACATAATCTCCGTTGGTCAGGTTCTCCCTCTGGGCCTGAAGCAGGATCTCATGCAGCATCTCCAGAGGGCCGCAGATATACACAACTGGGAGCAGGTACGTGACAGAGGGGCACTCTGAGAAAGCATCCAGGACCCTAGACAGCCCCCTCTCTGACCATCTGCATTCCCATCTTTAGCGAGGAAGAGAGGCCCTAATCTATCAACCACCCAGCAGATGTTCCCCATCCCTCCCCCCTTGGACTCTATGTCATAAGTACCCTGAGACCGTATGGACCATCTGGCAGAAGTCAGAGCCTGACTCCAGACCCCAGAGGAAGGGAGCTATCCTTCAAGCCCCTCCTCTTCCCAGGGCCCTGCCTGCTGCTCCCCGCCAGCCCTCCTCACTCCCCCACTCTGCCCTGTCTTTCCTTAAGCTCAAAGGCACTGACTGCTCAGAACTTCTCTCAGTGGGAGCTCTACCTGTCTTTCCCAACCTAATCAGCTGCACCGCAAAGCCCATTTATGGAGTCTTCACGCTTTTTATGCCACCAAGGGGTACTGGCGGCCCAGTCTGAGAAGTCTCTGCTCACAGACAGGCACACATTTTGGAGTGACCATCAACCACACTCACTACTCCAAGGAACTCACACTGCTGCCCAAATTCAACTTCCCCCAATCCCACACTCTCCCCGACACAAGCTCCTCCCCTCAGGCCATCTTACTCCTTGTTCACATCTGTCTGTGACATCCACAAGCCCCCCAACATAACGCCTTAGCCCCTCCCAGGGGCTCCATCCACACGTGTTTCTTGATCCCAACCACCACATTCGGCTCCTCCACAGCTATCTCCATCTACAGCTTCCCAGTGCTCAGCTCCAGGGACACAGCGACCCTCCTCCCCTGACCCTAAGTAGCCCGGGCCACACTCACTGCGCCCGTTGGCCCGGATGAAGTGGGTGGCCTGCTCAGGGCCCCCCGGCTCACGGGCATACACCTGGTGCTGCACACTGAGGTTGCTGCCCTGCAGGGCCTCAAAGACGCCCTCGATGGTGAAGTAGTGAGGCCGGTCATCTGTGCGAGCATCCAGATACAGCAAGGCAGCACGGGCAGTCCAATTGAAGTGCCCATGTAGCGTCACTACAAACTCACCCAGCTTGGGAGCAGAGGGACCAGTGCGCACCAGGGTACGATAATGCTCATTCTTAGCCGCAAAACCAGAGGCCACAGCACCCGCAGTCAGCAGGGGAAGGCGCCAATGTGAGGCAAAGCGGGCCACAGAGGCAGCGGGGTACACGCAACCGGGGCCCAACAGAAGGTCGGGATCGTGGTAGAGCTTGAGGTCCACAGCGCGCAGCGGGGCCAGGTACTCAGAGCAGGCGCCATCTAGTTCAGAGCTGACGAACCGTAGGTCCACGGGCAGCGCCCGGCCCAGCGCCTCCACAGCGAGTGCCACAGCGGGACCCACCCGTGGCCAGGCCCAGGCATAGCTCAGGTTGTGTTCTGGCAGCACCACCGCCAGCGTCAGGTTCCGCGTCCCTGGAGGACGCACCCCACCTGCCAGGGCCGCCACCACCAGCAGGAGTGATGGCAGTGCCATGGGGAGAAAGCAGCGGCCCCACCCACCCCAGAACCTGGGGCCACTCTGGCCTACGGGGGAGCCACAAGCACCGCCCAGCCTGGAACCTGGGGAAGGCCGCCAGGGAAAGAAGTGAGGATAAGCTAGGTAGGCTGGGATACAGAAAGTGGCAGGAATCGGGGAGGAGGAGATGGGAGGAAGCCCTGGGGAGTGGGTAAGGAGTGGGTCCACTAGCCTAGGGCAGGGACGGAGGAGGGCTAAGAGTAGGGTGGCAGGAGGAGGCAGGGACCAAGGGGGCCTGTGACTGGGATGGGGAGAGCGAGAGGTGAATTCGTCTGATGAATCTAAAGCTGAGAAGGAAAAGGGGATCCGAGACTGGGATGGGGTGGAGGGGGGGGGGTTGGCTGGTACAAAGAGAAGGCCTGGGGGGACCTCAGCGCTGAAAGGTCTAGGAGGGCAGAGAGCTGCGAAAAGAAGGACCAAGGGGATAAGGTGGGAGGGGGCCGGCGCGGCGGAAGGACTGGGACCATGGGCAGGCGGGCAGCGAAGCGAGGCCTGGGCCGGAGGAGAAGGAAAGGCAGGGGTAAATCTCCCTGTGAAGGCTTCTCCCGAAGCTCCTGCTTGGACTAACGGGCCCAGGGCGCTGGTCCCATCCGGAGGTGCGGCGGCCCCGCCCGTGTCCCCGCTCCTCTCTGCTCCGCTTCTCCTGGGCCCGGGCGGCCGGCGCTGCCCCGCGCTTCCTCCAGCCTTGCTGTCTTCCCCCCTCCTGACTCCCCACTCCCACCCGGGCGCCCGGGGACCTCCCAGGTCTCCAACCCACCCGGCGACAGCCCGGGGGCTCCGCGCAAGGGCCTCTCAGGCCGGCGAGGTCCCGGGCGTCCCCTCACTTTAAGGCCTACTCCGTCTCCCCCAGGCCCCTGGGCCACCCCGCCGCGCGCTCTCCATCTCACACACTCCCACGAGCCCAGGGCCTCCCTACCCACCCCTCGCGTATCCCGCTCTTCTTAGGGTCTCCTTTCTTAACTCCCCTGAGTCCCTCAAACACTCCAGCCTCCAGGAAACAGTCAGGGATCCCCACATATTCGGTATCCTCACTTGTCCTCCACCTAGTAAACGACAGCACCCCTCTCATTGACGGGAACCTCTCCCTCCTTCACCAGTAAGACATGCCTGCTCCCTGGAAGATAAGCCCCTCCGGGACCAAGGCGCTCTGGTGACCGATTTTTCCTGAGTCCTTACGAAGTCCATGAGTCTCCTTCTTCCTTAGGACTCAACCCTCCAATCTCCCTCTTCCTGTCCCCACGACCCCAATGTGCCCTCCCGTGTCCTCAGAGGCCACCATAGTCCACTGGGCTCCCACCACACCATCTGCTCCAGGGTGGGAGCCCAGAGCAGCCTCTTCTCTCTTTTGTCTTCCTGCACAGCCTGGGCTTGCACCTGATAAAGGCTCAGAGACTGATTACGCAAAACGTTTCCCCAGTAGTGGAAGCCCATTGTGCCCCCCTTGGGTTCCACCCCACTCCCAAGCTTCCATCCTAGAAGGCTCACCCCAGACACCCCATATCTGGAGTGCTGATCTGATCCCGAGGAACAGCTTGTGAGGGATGATATCATGGTTGCTGGGAGGGGCTGCATGGGACCTTAGGGAGTTTTCCTTAAATTGTCATAAAGGAGATGCACATAAACCCATTCTCCTCCCCCTGCCAAGAGCCACAGTTTGTCTCCTGCTTCAAGCCACTTCTCCAGAAATCAGAGTGCCAAGAAGCTGAGAAATCTGGAGTAGAGGGAGGAGGGTGGGCGGGCAGGGAGTGGAGGGGCGTAATTTCTCTGAGATGAAGGCGACACCTAGTGGTTTTGGGGGAAATTAAGGACAATGCCATTTTATTCTTAGGTACGATAGTTTATTGAACACTGGCTGCCTTGCACAAGTTATGGGGGTGAATACAAAAAGCTGAATGACAGACTTACCTTTGAGGAGCATACAATTGGAACCCCTGGGGCACAGAGGCCAAAGGCAAGCCCCCCAACAACGTCTCTTGCCCTCAACCTGGTAGAAATGAAAACGTTAGGGCAGCTCTTTCTTTAACACAGATGGATTAACTCCAGTTCCAGCTCCTGACACTGTTAGTGTAAAGAAATTTTGTCCTATCTGAGCAAGGAAAAGAAGGATACAGACCAGTCAAAAGGGTGATGGGACAACCTGAAAAAGACATGGCTCTAATTTCAGACCCAATCCACCAAATAATACTTTTCAAGCAACTACACACAGTTTAATGAGAGAAGCAAATCCAAATGACACAATCTCTGCCAGAATTACAGAATTTCAGGGCTAGGAGGAATCTTATAAGTAATATTGTTCACTCCCCTCATTTAAAGATAATTGAAAACTGAGTCTCAGAGAGGGAAGTCCCATAGCTTCCTACCCCGCCCCTCTCCCCCAATCCTACATGGCTTTTTAATAGCAGAGCAGAGACTAGAATCCAGGTTTCCTGGTCTCTAAGGTGGGGCTCTGTACAGATATTCTGCTGACTCAAGGAATTTACCATGTGAGGCTGTGCTTAGAGTGTAATGGCCACTAAAGACCCAGAAGAGTCTCTCTGGAACACCTGCAGACCCAAGTGAGGACCAGACACCACTGTTGCCCAGACTCCCCAGACAAGTTTAAATGCATGACATGTCATTTCAAGCATCTTGCCCCTTCCCTCTTCCTTCCAACTGGCCACTAAGACTAGAAAGTGGGAAAGGTCAGGGAAATAAAAGTTAATCACTTAATGCTGTTTCTTATTAACATCCAATGAAAGTTTTTTGTTTTGTTGGTTTATTTGTAGGGAGAGGCTGAAAATATTAGATAAATGAGATCAATTATCTATTTATTCCAACTATCTAATTATGTCCTCACTGATATGGACAATAAGATTTTGTCTGTATTTGGTGGCCCTACTGCTACCCATACAAAGCCTGGGAAACCTAAAGGTCCTGCTGGCCTGAGCAGCACCCAGCTAGGAGCCAACTTTATCTCTGTAGAGTTGGTAATGCCTCTCACTACTTCACAGACACCATCTATAATTTCTTCTGGGACAGGGCCAGCCCAAACACCTCATACCTGATCCAGAACTAAACTGTGGAGCATCAATTAGCTAGCTGCTAGAAGCTATGGTAGTTTCCAAGTTGCCCTCTTCCTTAGTGCAAAGAAGTCCTGAGGCCTGTCACACTCAGGCCAAAGGATCCTCAAGACTCTTGCTGAGTTCTGAGACTGACATGGGATTCAGGCTCATGCCAATCTCCATGTCAAGCCCTGATGCCCCAAACAAACTCCCAGTTCAGTACTGAACTTGTAACCTCCCTGATTTCACAGCTAACTCTGGACCCTCCGGTTTGCTCTACACCAAGACTGTGCCTCCAAGCCTATAGGATTCCAGAGAAACAAAACACCTTCCAGTCTTCTCTCTGCTTAACCAACCTGACTTGCAGAAAAAGGTTTTGACTTACATGTGATTGTCTCCTGCATACAAGACAGGTCCAAGAGAACCTGCCAACAGAGGGCAGAGAGCAGCCGCGGAAAGTAAGATAAAATAAGGCAGAAAAGATACATTTTCAAATGCAGCATTTCAGTAAGGGAGAGGGAGAGGCAGTATAAAAAAGAAACACAGTGGGAATTCCTTGGCGGTCCAGTGGTTAGGACTCCTCACTTTCACTGCGGAGGGCGCAGGTTCAATCCCTGGTGAGGAAACTAAGATCCCACAAGATCCCACAAGCCACACGGCTGCAGCCAAAAAAAAGTTTAAAAACAAAAACAAAAAAACAACATACTGAAACATATTAAAGGCAAAAAAAAGACCTTACTAAAATTCTGCATTATTTCTTTTAGCCCTAGTGAGGGAAAGAGAGACTCCTGGAAACAGGTCAAACCCCCATTATTGCTCATGTGGCCCACTCCCCTCCCCCTCCCGACTCCCCTCACCTTCCACACAGCAGCACACAGCATGGTTCTAGACCTTGGGTTCACCTTCTCATCATGTTCAATATCCCCAAAGAGCTGCTATTATTGTTTACAGGGTCAAGGGTTTTTCACTTTGAATTCACACACAGTTTTCTTGTATAAGTTAAAAAAGTTTTAAAATTTAAAATATTTTCAAATCAAATCCCAGCTTCTAACTTACCTGTCTGGATATGTATTCTGAAAGTTGAAATGATACATACTGTGAGGGCCACAGATATCAGTTTTGTGAAAAGACGGTCCGGAAGAGCAGTGTTTTCCATGGAAAATGCTTCCTGGAGAGCCAACGATGCCTAGAAAGCAATTTAAGAATTGTCAGGAGAAGCCACCATACGCATTTATCTCCATGATGATTCAAGCTCCAGGTGAACCCATTTTTTCATCCATCTGCTCCCTCCAAGCCTGGACCAGCACCTCTGTGAGTGTCCAAGAAGGTCCCAGTGGTTCCCATTGCTCTTCCACACTTGGCCTGTTCTCCCAGGTTTATATACCATTTCCCTATGTTCCTGTTCTCACCCTTCACCATTGTTAACATCCCCAGTAATGACTTACCACCCCTTGGGAGCATCTGATGCCATAAAGTCTTAAATATAATATTCTCGGTTATATTTCCTTCTCTACTCTACTTAAAATTATACTTTCTTCGCAAAATCTTTCACTGAGAAAAAGTGGCAGGTGTTCCCTCACCTTTTAAGTCCTGCTCAATTTACAAATATCTCACATAAAAAGAAGCAAAGGAAACATAATCTTCTAGATCTAAACAACAGCTTCTAGAGAATGGAAATGTATTAATCCCTATTTTAATCTTCTGCTCTGCTTAGAATTTTCTAGAGAAGCCAAAGACTGGGACAGGAGGAGAAATCTGAAGCAAGATTTGACAAAACTATACTCATTTTACATGGTTGAATTACGTCATAGAAAACAAAAAGAGTAGCTACAGTGGCAAGGTAGGATTGGTTGGCAGACAGACTGAAAGCAAGAAGATAAGTTAAGAGGCTCCTGGAGAAATCTAAGCTTGAAATGCTAAGCACCTGGTCTAAGATGATGGAATAGTAATGGAGAGAGAGAAACAAATACAAGATGATTTGAAGGAAGAAACAACAGGACTTGGTGGCAGACTGGATCCACAGGTGAAGAGGAAAGAGTCAAAGATCCCTCTAAGGCTGGGGTCACAAAGGCACAGGCCCTCCAGGGCCATGCAGGAAGTGTAAATGTGAGAGGCAGCTGGATGGGGATTCACAAACCATGAAGGCCCTGCTCCATCTAGAGTGGATGCTACCACTCTGGGATGGAGCCCAGAGTCGCCAGTTCTTACAGTTTTTCCTTTGGACTGTTTTAATGCCTCTGCGACAGGTCTCTGGACCTCCAGTCCCACCTCTCTCTAATCCATCCTCTGTGATGACAGGTTCAGATGCCAGAATGACCCTTTTGAAACAAAAACCTAATTATGTCACTTCTCTGCTTGAACTTCTTCAATGGTTCCCCATGGAAGCTGTGCTTTTCACAGTGATATTTTTAGCAGCAAAACCCTTCCTTCAAACAAAAGTTTAAATGTAAAACAGAAAAGAAGCCCAGGTGCTCCAGGAAAAGTAGTAGAAGTGAGCCCAGAAATCCACAACCCCTGCCCTTCATGCCCTCTCAGAGAGAGCTTCTGAGCCCTGAACCTCTGGGCGGTAGCCTTCAAGCAAGGGGAGTACAGAAAGATTTTCCAAGGGCTATGTATATACAGATCGTTTCAAGGGAATCCATTTCCAGGCCCTAGTCTTCCATATGTACTCTTTCCTAAAATTCATCTTCTGGAGAATGAACTTGGGCTCACATAGTCCTTCCCCCGCTTTACAAAAGAAAGGCATGTCCCTTGCCGCCAAACCTTACTATGATGAATTGTTCTAGAGTGTAAATACTGGGGCACACAACAAAGGGATATATAAATGAAGATATTGGTTAGGGAAATGTTTAAAGATTAATCAAGGGGCCTTAAACTAATGGGGCTTCTTGCCTTCCTTACCATATACATATTTCTGTTAAGGGTAAAACGTGGCATTGTTAATGGGGTGTTTAGCCCATGCTGGGATTCTCTACAATTGGCACAGCCAAAGGAAAATACATTAGTGACATACTTTCTTTTAAAAGTAACTGGTACCATTGTAAAGCAATTATACCCCAATAAAGATGTTAAAATAAATAAATAAATTAAATAAAAAATAAAAGTAACGAGTACACATTTGAATTTTACCATATATAAATTATACCTCAATAACCTGACTTAAAAAAAAATGTAATTGGAAAGTCTTACGGGCCACAAAAAAATTCAGATACACTGAAAAAACCCATGGATAAAAAATTCAGTAACTTATTTCGTATTTGGCGTGCTCTATTCAATAAGATAGTTCAAAGTCTACTTTGTCAAATCATCGTGAAATATTTTTTATGATTATAGTCAATCCTCAGCTTATTTCAACTTATAAAATGATTAGTATTTTCTATCTCCTGTTAACAATACATAAATGTAAACTTGGATAATAAACGTTAGGTTTCAACTTAAAACTGTGTGAGGAGGCTATTGTTATTTTAGGGAGCTCATGAGCAAAACATCTGAGCTCTGTGGCTCCAAACAACACTTTGGAAACCAATGGCTACATAGTGGCTCTCGATCCTATCAGACCTAAGTCTCCATTCTTCTAATAAATATTTTAAATAACAGCACCTTTACTAACCTAAAACGAAATTCATAGATAATACAAGCTATCTATACACATAATTTCAAAACACCAATAAAATGTCCTAAATCTAATATAAAAGAGAAATAAAAAACAATAACTTATAATAAAATAATAGGCATTTCAATACATAAATGATTGGACATGACCATCATAGAAGACTTACTGAAGCACTCAGATTCTTGCACCTAATTGTAAGGAATGAGTAAGTTAGGGTTTAAGAGAAGTAAGATCAGAAGCCATTCCTTTAAAAAAAAAAAAAAAACAGATTAAACACCAGTGTTAGGATAAGTAACAACAGACCAGATTTATTTATATATGACACCCTATACAAATGTTTAGTGGAACATTCAAAAATCATGCAGAACTCAAGTCATTTGACATCCAAAATGTATTGCCAGTGTTGAAGTACAAAGATTAGCAAGATAAAAAGCCCTTCTCAGACTTCCCTTCGTGGTCCAGTGGTTAATACTCTGCACTTCCACTGCAGGGGGCACGGGTTCAATCTCTGGTCAGGGAACTAAGATCCCGCGTGCAGTGCAGTGCAGCCAAAAAAAAAAAAAGTTCCTTCTCTCATAAAATACATGACCTAGTGGGGTACACAGGTATCTTCTTAAAGACAATATATTCTTTTTTGTTTTAATTTATTTTATTTATTTATCTTTGGCTGTGTTGGGTCTTTGTTTCTGCACGGGCTTTCTCTAGTTGCAGCGAGCGGGGACTACTCTTCATTGCGGTGCGCGGCAGTCTCATTGCGGTGGCTTCTCTTGTTGCAGAGCAGGGCTCTAGGTGCGCGGGCTTCAGTAGTTGTGGTGCGTGGGCTCAGTAGTTGTGGCTCGCGGGCTCTAGAGCTTAGTTGCTCTGCAGCATGTGGGATCTTCCCAGACCAGGGCTCGAACCTGTGTCCCCTGCATTGGCAGGCAGATTCTTAACCACTGCGCCACCAGGGAAGCCCTAAGATGTCGTTTTTAAAGCAGGTAGTTACTTTCTACCCTACCCGGCTAGTTTGTATATTCTACAAGGGAAAATTTTCTTTCATGTTTAATCTTTGTACGTCAACAGGGGCAATACATTTAAGATGTCAAATAAATGTTTTCTCAACGAACAAACAAGAGTACAGATGGAGGGATTCACTTTACAGAAAAAGAAATATATCCTCTTAGACTGCAGGGGAAGATGGAACAATGAATTCAGCGATGGATTTAGTGATAGATAAATGTAACTATTGGTTGAGCATTGAACTCAGCTAGGTATAAACATTGCCACCCACCCCATCACAGTCTTCATCTGTGCCTTGACATGTCTCCTTCCCACTCCTCACAATAGCACAGACAGATTCCACAGCTCCCCGCTCCTTTTTAGTTATGTGACAATTCAGTCCAATCCAATTGATTTAAACTCCAATCTCAGGTCCAACCCAGAACTCGTCTCCTTCCCTCTTCCAGCCCAAGCCTGAGCCATGGCTGAAGGAACCTGAAGTGGGCAGGAGAGCATGCTCCCTCCTGTGGCTTCTCCTCCTCTTCTACTTCTCTAGAAGGTCCTCTACAAGGGGTCTAGCTCTACAGGGGCTGGGAACCAGGAGGAGAGCAGAAAGGGAAGAGATAACTGTCTCCTCACTTAATAAGGTATCTGTCATCACAAACCACTGTTGGCTGTGGATGACAGGCCACCAGAGCCTGTTGTTTGACAGATGTCAAAATGCCAGGTCTCTTATAGGGCACTTGTGAGGCCTCTCCACTGAGCTGTGCCCTAGTGGAAACAATCCCGCTCCAGGTCACCTCCTTTAACCCTCCTAGCTTCTGTCCAGCAGGCAGCCTCTTGCATGGACTACCAGCAAGATGGCTCAAGCCCAGCTATCTTCCTCAGTATCCCCGGAACCACGAGAAACTCACATGTCCTTGCTAAGCCAAACAGAAGGAATATAGGCTATTCTACCGCTAAGCCCCTGTCTTTCACGCCTAATTGCCTTTCTTCTTCTCAGATAAATGCAGAGCTAAACAAGTCCACTGTCTAAACACAGAGTCTAGTCTAGAGAAATCAGCCTCTCTTTCCTGTAGACTCTCTTTTATACCCTCCTGCTTGGTTTGGGGAGCAAAAGGAGGGGGAGGTACTCCCTGGTAGGCTCATGACTCCCTCCCTTGAGTCCTCTTACACCTCACACAGACTAGGAACAAGGTGAGGTGATGAGGGATGGGTGGGGTTAGTGGTTAGAGGTACCAGGGCCAGTTCTGCTATCTCTTTGTAAGCCCTCGAGAGGGTGACTGACCCCAGCCATTAGCTGCTCTCTCCAGAATGTGTGGTGCTTAGTGTTTCTTTGTCCCCATTTTTAGACCCTAGTCACCAATTCCAGGGCAACAGGAAAAATTCGACTCAATATCTTCTATAATATGACAAGTTCTATGAAATAAGGGGCTCCACTGCATGCCTTAATGAAGATGCAAAATCATCTTCTGAGTGAGGGAAAGAACTAGGAGTTGAAGGTTCAGGCAGAATAAAGAAAGAAGACAGAGACAGGCTGGGGGTAGAACATTGAATGAAAGCCATGGACACGTTCTCTCCCTACCCCCCACCCCCAAAAGGCACATACATACATTACACACAAAAGTTTGCATATCGTTTTGGGGACACATGGACCCAGGATCTTCTGAGACCCTTGAAGGCCAAAGGACCCCAGATTAACAAGTCTTAGGCTAAGAGAAAGCAAGCAGGAGGTGAGAGTCCAGTGTTCTCTATGTAGGAGGAAGGGGTGGTATTTATGCAGATAAGGCAAATCCTGAAAGGTCAGACATTTAGGGACGTGCATACACCCAGAAGCAGTCCACACCAGATGTCAGTTTTCTAAATGACATGTTTTGTCCAAACTATTCTGATTGGTTAGCACTGTTCAACTTATTTTTCCATATCATGCCATGATACCCACTTACACACAGATTTTCTTTTTCGATTAAATAGGTACTACAGTACAACGTGGTTGGTTGAATCCGCAGACGAGGAACCACGTATGGAGAGCCACCTCTACAATTATACATGAATTTTAAACTGCCTGGAGGGCTGGTGCCCCTAAACCCCATATTACTCAAGGGCCAACTGTACATATATACATATTTGGATGAGAATAGGGCTCTAAAAACAACAGGTGTGCTACATATGACTGCAAAGACCCCATGTCAGTAGATGAGATGGTCACTGTCTTCAAACACCTGCTAGGTCCCTGAGAGAGAAAAATGGAGCAGTGATGTGATGCCAGTCTCTGCCAACAAACGGCAGCTGAGAACATGTCCGTCAGCTACTGAAAGTAACTAAACTGTCTAACAAAAAGGGCCGAGAAGATTGCCCACTATCTGCGATTCAGAAGAGAAGAACCCTGATGTTTTTCTTTCAAATCTAAGCTTTACGCTAGTCTGACAGAGGACAAAGAAACGAATTCCAGGATCCCCAGATTAAAACCTACTTATGATGAAAATGAATGTAAAAGTACTTTGTAAGTTGTAAGGCATTATATAAATGTTAATTATTATGGTAATTATTACGGATATTTCCTACCCAAAAAGGAACTAGACCCCACCATCAGCAGTTTGAGGTCACAGCCCGGAAAGGTGAAATGTTTGAAGACAATGAGTCTGCTTGTTTTCATAGCAACTGTGCAAAGGTCTTCAAAATTTTCATCTCCTCACTGAAAAGTCTAAGAAGAGGAGCCAGTCAGTGATACATGCCCAAAAGAGAGTTTAGGAATTCGGTTAAATTCGGTTCAATATAACAAATATTTATTGAGAGGACTTCAGAGGACACAAAAATAAGTCAGAATATAGTTGCCTGCCTCACCCACCCTCAAGAAGTGTACTACTAACTAGGAAGGGACAAAAGCCAGTTTATGTGGCAAAGTGGTGACGGGCTCCTTCCTGCGCCCACTGGCCCAACCCACCCATTCAGTCCTTGGCCTGTTTCTTATCAGATCCACACCGCTCCCTCTCCAGCGAGGCTGACATTCACAGACTGAGCCCTTGGCTCCCGGATCCCTGCTGAATGCTGTCAGCGAGGGGCACTGACAGAAGAATGTCAGAAGGAAGCCAGAGCCAGTGTTTCCTCCGCTTCTCCCTCTGCCTTGGCCAGCATCTCCCGCAGAAGCTGTGTGTCCCCTGTGGCTGCAGCTGCCCTCAGGCAGGCGCTCCCCAGTTCCAGCATCTAACTCATCCTTGTTCCTTCAGCCCAGGGATGATAAGACGATTCCTGCTGTTGCTAATCTCTGGGTTGCCTCGCCTTCCCTTGAATGGCTTCCCAGCTCTTCCTTCACATTTATGGCTAATTTTCTGGATGAAATTCCCTCTGATTTAAATACTTAGAGTGATTTCTGTTTTCCTGGCTGGACCTCGAAATGTGGCAGCTAAGCCAAAAATGAACTGACTGCTATTGAGAGCAAAGACCCCGATTCCAACATTGCTAAATTCAAAGCTCACTGCTATTGGTGTGAGTTCAGACTGAGTTACACAGAGGAATGAAGAGACAGAATTGATTTTCCTCTTCTCCCAAAAGAACACAGGAAATCAGGAGAGAAAAAGAGTTGGGGAAAAGAGAGAGAAAGGAGCATTATGGACTCACTTCCCTGTCATCAGGATAATTTGGGGAAGGGGCCGCTGACAAGGGCAAGGACAATCCCCCCCTTAAAATTCGGATGAGTCAAAGAGGAGACTAGACCTGTACAGGGCCAAATTAGGGTCTTTAGAAACCCCAAACACTGAAAGATTATGGTATTCCACCCGCCAAAAAAATTAATAAAAATAAAATCAGTCCTTTACACTTATAATATAATACAATGTAAATATAAAGAAGTACAATAAATTTGATTTTTTTCCCACAGTAACTACTTTCACATTTAAAAAAATATATCAAAATCTTTTCCTCCAAATCTATTTTGTGGCCCTGCTTTGCTGGTGCCCTAAGCACACATCTAGTCTACCCATTGGATCATCCAGTGATGGACCTGGGCAGCCTGCCTTGTCCAGAGGTCCAGTGGCCAGCCTCTCAGGGATGGTGCATGTACTCTTATGGGGGGTGCAGGATGCTGGAAGGCTGAGTCTCCTAAGGACCCGGGAGTGGAGAGAAGGGATTCTTAAATTCATATGGGCCCAGAGGGAACTGTAGGCTTTAGAAGGGAAAGTGAGCTGGAGTGCCAACCCTAAGAGTCTCTGAATGAGCAAGGGGATGTGCAGGGTTCACCTGCTGGCGGTGAGGTAGACAGTGGACATGTCTCTAAGGAGTTATCTATGCATCCATCAAAACCACCACTGGCCATCATCTTCTCAGAACCAGCTATTGGTACTCAGCCATAAAAAAGAACGAAATAACGCCCTTTGCAGCAACATGGATGGACCTAGAGATTTCCATACTGAGTGAAGGAAGTCATACAGAGCAAGACAAATACCATATGATATCACTTATATGTGGAATCTAAAAAAATGGTACAAATGAACTTATTTACAAAACAGAAATAGAGTCACAGATGTAGAAAACAAACTTATGGTCACGGGGGGTGAAGGGAAGAGGGATAAATTGGGAGGCTGGGATTGACATATGCACACACTACTGTATATAAAATAGATAACTAATAAGGACCTACTGTATAGCACAAGGAACTCTTCTCAATACTCTGTAATGACCTGTATGGGAAAAGAATCTAAAAAAGAGTGGATATATGTATATGTATAACTGATCCACTTTGCTGTACACCTGAAACTAATACAACACTGTAAGTCAACTAGACTCCAATAAACATTAAAAAAAAGGACTAGCTATGGGGAAAGGAGAACGTGACAATCTGTTGCAGAGGGAGGAAATGACCAAGATGAGACTCATAACAAGGATACAAGCCTCCCTACAAGTGCCTGGCTTGCATCCTTGAATTGAAATTCTGAAGGATAGAACTAAACTGGTAGAATGCCCAGAGATATATACCTGAAATGCACAAGAGTAAGTTTTCCTCTCTCAGTGGAGAGGGGGGGATACCAGTTCTAAAAACAAAAGTTAAAATCTCTACACCTCCAAGTCTGTGACTTGTGCAATCTATACCAATTACACATTTATCCACTTCCATGATTTTAGCTAGTGCCAGAGGTTGATAATACCTAGATTTCTATGTCCAGCTTTACTTGCCTTCATGCTCAGGTGATTCCTTCTGCCAAGAAAACCCTCCCCACTCCCATCCCATATTTCACAAATTCAAATCCTAACCCTTCTTCAAGGTCTGGTTCAAATATTGCTGCCATCTGTTAGAGAACTGTCTTTCACCTGAACCCTCGCGGTGCTCTATCTGACCTCTTCTGCGAGGCTTTCGCTTTCTGCCTCATATTAGAGTAATGAGGGTACATCTCATCCCTCCTGTGAGGCAGTAAGCTACTTGAAAACAGAAGACATGTTTTATTCGTTTTTGGATCCTCTCAGCACCTACGGTATTTGTTGATGGAAAGAACAGTATCCTTCGGAGTCTAGATGATCACTCCCAAGATGATGCCTTTAAAAAACTGTTTCTGAAACTTCACTTTTGATGCTGCCTTCAGCCAGTTTGAGACCACACGAGAAAATCAGGCTCATCAATGACTACTGCTAATATTTATTCTGTGCCGTATGCCAACTACTGGGCCATGCGTTTTGCATCTAGTTGTCTCATTTAATCTGCCTAACAACTCCCTAAGACAGGTACTATTATAGTGCTCATTTGGTAAAGACTCTGAGGCCTAGAGGCATTAACCAATTGCCCAAGACTATCCAGTTAGTAAGTGACAGAACTGGGATATGGCCACTTCAGGGTCACATCTACATTCAGTCAAAAACTGTACTACCAAGATGGATCATTCACCTTGTTAAAACACTTCTGTTTTAATAAAATTTATCTTCGAAGAGTATTTGCCACCAACAAATATATATATGCACACACACACACACACACACACACATATAAAATGGCTATAAAACTGAAATAACAATGAAGGACTATTTTTTCACCTATAAAAAAGGTTTTTTGAAATAATAATACCTGACGCTAGCAAGTGGGTAGGAAAATGGTACTCTCACATACTACTAGTAAGAGTACAATCTGGAACAAATTTAGAGAGCAACTTGGTGATTTCCATCAAAAGCCGTTAAAATATTTTTACCATTAACCCACCAATTCCACTTCAAGAATTTTAGCTAAAGAAAACAATCATAGATTTAGCTTCAAAGATACTCAATACGGCACTGTTTGTAATAATGAAAAATTAGGAAAGACCTTAAGTTTCTAATAATAGGACATTGTATAATTAAATTATGTTACACTCATACATTAAAATCCAAGCAGCCCACTAAACATGGTTTCAGAGATGTGTGATATCAAAGATTGTTCATGATATAACATTAAGTGAAAACAGAAAGTTGGAAAATGTATGGAATGAGCCCAGTTTCATTAAACACACACATACACACATATAAATACATAGTAGACACCTGGGATGATATAAATCAAAATGTTAAGAATCACTATCTTTTGGGGATGAGTCAGAATTTTACATATAACTGTATTTTCAATGATTATGTATCACTTTTATAATAAGAAAAAATTAGATAAGGATTAAAAAAAAAAGGTATCACAGGGATGAAAGGATACCAAAAGATGTTTCTTCAAATGTCACTGAAATAGGTCTGTAGTTTCCATTTAACAAATATACCATTCCAAACTGATGGAGCTTTTTTTTTTTTTCGGTATGCGGGCCTCTCACTGCTGTGGCCTCTCCCGCTGCAGAGCACAAGCTCCGGACACGCAGGCTCAGCGGCCATGGCCCCCCGGCCCAGCCGCTCCGCAGCATGCGGGATCCTCCCAGACCGGAGCACGAACCCGCGTCCCCTGCATCGGCAGGCGGACTCTCAACCACTGCGCCATCAGGGAAGCCCCTGATGGAGCTTTTATATACAAATTAACCAGTATATTTATTTAAAAAGACATATTACTTTAAAACACTTTCTACCTCTTTTATACAACCCCACCACAGTTAGTATTGCGCAGGCTCAGCGGCCATGGCTCACGGGCCCAGCCACTCCGCGGTATGTGGGATCTTCCCGGACTGGGGCACGAACCCGTGTCCCCTGCATCGGCAGGCGGACTCTCAACCACTGCGCCACCAGGGAAGCCCTCAGTAAATACTTGTTTTATAGAATTGAATAGTCTAGTGTAAAATTTTTATAATCGAGATGAGGAAGAACCCAGTGAAGCTCCTACTTTACAGGGGACAGTAAGTTCCTCTACTATACTTCGAACACATTTGACACTGTCAGCCAACACCTTCTTCTTAAATCTCTTACCATGGCTTCCACCACAGCTCATCCTCCTAGTCATCCTTCCATCTCAGTGTCCACTGATCGCTCACTGTGGTGTAGATCCTCTTCCTCCTCTGAACTGTGGCCATCCACCCCAACCCCCATCTCCCCACCAACGCTCTGGTCCTCCGCTTTTGGCATTCTTCTTCCCATAGTCATTTCCTCGGAGAGTTCATCCACGATCATGGCATGATCTATCACCTCAATGGAGATAATTTCAGGTGGAACATGACCTTGTTTCCCTGGGTGTGGGCATGTGTGCTGTCATTGCTACATGTATAAGGCATTTTGATATTGCACAACAGTAATGATTAGAATTTTACAGTAAAATTTACCAAGGAAAAGACTGCTTGGAGGAACTGAGGAAGAGTTGTTGGCATCGATGGCCGTAAACTACTTCCCCCGTCCCATAAAGTAAACCAAATAAAAATACACAAATGGGGACTTCCCTGGTGGTTCAGTGGGTAAGATTCCACGCTCCCAATGCAGGGAGCCCGGGTTCAATCCCTGGTTGGGGAACTAGATCCCTCATGCATGCCGCAACTATGAGCCCGTATGCCACAACTAAGACCTGGTGCAGCCTAAATAAATAAATAAATATATTTTAAAAATACAAACAGAAAAAGTCAGCAAAGCATGTGTTTAAAATTCTCAGGTTAATGGTATCATACTTTGTTTGGGGAAGGAAGAAACTAAGTAAATGAAATACTTAGCCTACAAAATATTTTTTAAAGGTCCTAGATTCTATATTTATAAAACTCACTTATATGAACAAAGCACATATTTTTATTAAGCATATCTTTGTTTTTTATTTTTCTGGTGATCAGTCCTAGTCAGCTGGTCACATTACTCTTTGGACTCAGCTTCAAGATGAATCTTCTAACCGCTTCCCTCCCCTTCCAATCAGATTTTTGCCCTTAAGCTTCTGTATAGAAATTACAAGCCACCACTGGGCTTACAGATTCATTATTTAGACCCAGGGCATGTTAATCATGGGTCCTGAAATAAGCTAAGGGCTACAGTCATCCCTCAGACCCCATACATGGAACATAAGGTTACAAACTTTTGGAATAGGAGGGTAACAATTTGGGGCTAATTTTTGACTAATCCTGGCAGGAAAGAAAGCACATGGTAGAAAGCTCCACAGAATATTACTTCACACGGAAAGCCATCAAAAGCCTTAAGGCCATGAACAAGACTGGGCCCAGATACTAGCCCAGAATAATAGATATAAAAGTTTCACTGAAAATCTAGCTAATAAATATGCTTCAGCCAAGCAAAACAGAAGAGAAGGAGATGACTGAGAACTGAACTTCCAAGGCTCAGAGCAACTAACACCTCTAGAGGGGTAAAGGAAGCACCTACACTTATTTAGGCCTATAAAACTGGGCTGTGCTTGGTGGTGACTGCTTACTACAAGCACAAGGAGGCAGCTTCCACGGCCTGTCAGTCAAGCAGAGGGGTTATTAGAAGTATGTATATATGTACACACTGCTGCATTGAAAATAGATAACCAATACTGTATAGCCATGGAACTCTGCTCAATATTCTTTAATAACCTAAATGGGAAAAGAACTTGAAAAAGAATAGATACATGGGGGGCTTCCCTGGTGGCGCAATGGTTAAGAGTCTGCCTGCCAGTGCAGGGGACACGGGTTCGAGCCCTGGTCCAGGGAAGATCCCACATGCCGTGGAGCAACTAAGCCCGTGTGCCACAGCTACTGAGCCTGTGCTCTACAGCCCGCAAGCCACAACTACTGAGCCCGTGTGCCACAAATACTGAAGCCCGTGCACCACAACTACTGAAGCCCGTGCACCTAGAGCCCATGCTCTGCAACAAGAGAAGCCACTGCAATGAGAAGCCTGCGCACCGCAACGAAGAGTAGCCCCCGCTCACCCCGCAACTAGAGAAAGCCCACGCGCAGCAACGAAGACCCAATGCAGCCAAAAATAAAATAAATTTTTTAAAAATTAAAAAAAATACTTAAAAAAAGAATAGAATACAAGTGTATGTATAACTGAATCACTTTGCTGTACACCTGAAACTAACACATTGTTAATCAACTATACTCCAATATAAAATTAAAATTAAAAAAAAAGAAGTATGTATATATGAAAGCTACTCCTCAGAAAGGGAGAGCAAGCCAAACTAAATCAAAGATCAAGAACCAAGGGGTACCAACTGGGCAGCAGAACCAGAGTGGCAAAGACAGAAAAAGAAAAAAAAAAGGTGAGGATACACTTATACACTTCTAAGAAGTGATAAGAATGCAACCAAATCTGTGGGAGGGCTCAGGTCCATAGACTGGGATTCACACTGATCGTTCCAAACCTCACCAGGTTAAAGGCAGAGGCTTGACGGTAATACACCTGTGTGAGAACCGTTTCCTTCCTCTGAGCCCCTGCTACCTCCTGGAGTCCAGGTTTCTTCAGATTCGACAGGCAGAAGGCTGCTTGGTTATTAAGGTAGGTGGGGAGCTCCAGGTGTGCTCCTCTGGTCCTCTGTAGCCCACCCACCCCATCAAACATTATAGGTAACTTCAGCACCATCAGGAGTCCAGCCAAACGCTCTGACACATCTCTAGAGCAAACTGTAGTGGCACACCTTCTGTGACACCACACTGCCGGTTCCTTCCAACCAGTTCTCTCTGTCTCTGACCGACTTTTCCTTCTCTACCTGTCCCTTGGGTTGACTGGTGTTCCTTGAGGCTCTAGATTTTCTCCACCCAACTCTCTTGTCTACAATTATATCTATACGCATAACTCCAATGACCATTTCTACAGGCCAAGAATGAATCACCAGTCCATTTCTGTCAGCTCTAAACTAATATATCCAATTGCCTACTGGATCTCTTCACTTGATGGCCTTGCAAGTACTTCGAACTCCTGTGTCCAAAACCTGACACATGATTTTCCCCCCCAATATCTTCCCACCCCATTGTTCTCTTACTCAGTAAATGACCCACCATCCACCCAAATGCTCAAGCCAAAAACCTGAGTCATCCTTGAATTCTCCATCTCCCTTACTCTCCACCCATGTCTTGCTGGATATACCTCCAAAATATGCCCTCAAGGCCATCCACTTCTCCATTGCCTCTACCCTATAGAGTCCAAACCACCATCGTCTTTCATCTGGACCAATGCAACAGCCCCTTAAGTGGTCTCCCAGCATCTAGTGTTGATCCTCTCCAGTCTTCTGTCTATAGAACAGCCATCATGCAGTGCTGGCAACGTCAGTCCTCTGCATAGAAACACTTGAATGGCCTCCATAGTAGGATGAACTACAAACACCTTATTATGGATTTCATGGTGCTCAATGATTCGGTCCCTGCCTATCTCTTCAGCCTCATCTCACATCACATCCCTCCCCTCCCCCTCTAAGCTCCAGATACACTGAACTTCTTTCATTCCTTTCATATCTGTCACCTTTGCACATACTGTTCCCTCTGCCTGAAACATTCTTCCCACCTTTCACCTGATCACCTCAAAATCATTCTAAAGGTCACAGCGTAAACATCACTACTTCCTTTGTAGACGAGGTCCCCCCAAAATGTGTATTCCAATAATGTTCTGTACTTTCTTAGTAATATTTTTCAAACTTAATATTGCTCAAACTTCATTATAGTTACTTGTGTTTATTTCCTTACCGCTACAAAATACTGTATCCTCAGTGCCTAGCACAGTGTATGGCATAACAGACTCAACTAATATTAGAATAAATGAGAAAATGAGTAAATGACAAAATCCAAGAAATTTGGATGACTCCCCAAAAAATGGTCTCCTCAGGATGAGTGAGGTCAGATAAAAGGTAGATGCCAATGGAAAGAGCAGATCACAGGAATCTGTCCTCACAGGTTTGACCGGGCCAGGTGTAGTGGATGTGTTCCAGTCACATGGTTCTTCCTTGGCCATGGGTCCAGCCAGTGCTGGGACATTGGTGGTGCTAAGGCAGGTACACATGGGTAAGCAGTCCCCCTGAATCTGAGTGCACTGAGCATCCATCCTAACCTACCTCAGATGGGCCCAATTAGCCCCTCTTGGAAACATGTGCACAGGCCTGCATCATTCCTCATTCACTCCTGCCTTACCTCGTCAAAGGTGGTAGATGAACTGACTGACACCTTCTACTCACATAAAGGTTTTGTACATCTTCACAGCTGCTGACACCACATCCTTCAGAAGCCCCTGAACCAGTCTAATGTAGTCAGGTCTGATCATTTAAACAGTCTTTAAGGTACTGCTCAGACTCTCTTGAATAAAACTTGCTCAGTCTCT
The DNA here is from genome assembly GCF_003031525.2 of Neophocaena asiaeorientalis asiaeorientalis. Classification (NCBI taxonomy): domain Eukaryota; kingdom Metazoa; phylum Chordata; class Mammalia; order Artiodactyla; family Phocoenidae; genus Neophocaena; species Neophocaena asiaeorientalis. Next base: position 2,341,104 of record NW_020175027.1, on the reverse strand, counting down.
CACATAGCCACCTCTCCCCTGCTTCTCTAGCTGGAGATGGATCTGGATGTACGAGGGGAAGGGGACTTTGTAGCAGCAGGAGAAAGCTGAACTCCTTGAGCTGGTGGTCCTCTGGCTTCCTAGATCTCCAGAGCAATGTTCCTTTGCCCCTGTTTGCTGCTTATTCTGCTGGCTGGTAAAACTCTAGGGTCTCTCCCAGCCTAGAAACGGCCTGAATGGCCCCCTCCAGCAAACTAAATTGCACTGTCTTCCCCGGCACCATCTTTCTTCTTCTTCTTATTTTTTTGGCTGTGTCGGGTCTTAGTTGCCGCACATGGGATCTTTCATTGCAGCGTGCAGGCTTCTCTACTTGCGCTCGGGCTCCAGAGCGCGCGGGCTCAGAAGTTGCAGCGCGTGAGCTCTCTAGTTGTGGCACACGAGCTCCAGAGCGCATGGGCTCAGTAGTTGCGGCGCACGGGCTTAGTTGCCCCACAGCATGTGGGAATCTTAGTTCCCCGACCAGGTATCGAACCCATGTACTCTGCATTGAAAGGCAGGTTCTTAACCACCAGACCACCAGGGAAGTCCCCTGGCACTATCTTTCTGAGCCTGGTTGTGATGCCCATCACACCCCTCAGATGCTTGTATTTTCAGCACAGATGCAACAGAAACCCTTCACAGTCTCTGTACCAAGGGCTTCCCGGTTGCACATGGGAGATGCCCCACATCTTAACCTCCAGGGTCAGACATTTTCACTGATAGCTCTTTCAAAATATCTCTCCATTTAATGTCTACGTTTTTTTTTTCCTATTATCTAGTTCTAGTCTTACCGGGCTGTGTCCAGGCTCAGTAAGAATGAGTGCCACGATGAACTAATGACATTTGCTATGGCTAGATTATAGGGGAGTTATACCATGAATGGTGTATGTGCTGGTCCTTAATCTCTTTTTCCTCAAATCCATTAATCCAAATTAATCCACCCTCCTTATTTAATCCACCCTCTTTATTATCAACCAAAATCCTACTTAACTTTCAGGACTAGTTCAAGCTTTATTTCTTCTTTAAAGGTCAAGTGGGCCATAGTGATCTCATCCTACTCTGAATTAACACCACTTATTATCTGGTTATCTAATATTAGTACTAGTTTATAAATGTTAATAGTAAATGGCACTTATACTTGAAGTGGCTTGAACAATGGTGGTATATTTAACACAAATAAATTATGACTGGTTTTAAAGAACATACGAATGGTTAGTTATAGAAGATATCTGGCATTCTGGCTATCAGGAAAGAGATCGAAGAGTTCTCTGAAGATACAATCAGTGAAGTCTTTTTGGCAAAAAGACATCAAAAACAGGATTAGAGACGAAAACAAAACGCTTAGCTTAAACCAAGGAAGAGAGCATTAAGTCCAGTCACTATACCTCAGCAGTAACAGGAGCATGAGACCATTTACTACCATTTTCCATCCTGTACTGCTACACCACTTCCCCTACTGCATTATAGGCGGCTGTATGCAGCCCAAGATCCCTTTTCTCTACAGATTAGTGACCCTTTGTGGAAGGAGGTTCCTGCTCTATCATACAATAAGATTAAGCAGATTGCCAAGGATCTGAAATACTTCCTTCAATTGAGGAATCACAGATAGAGGCAGTGACATCTTCTTGACTTTGCCATGCATACAATGGATGCTCACTAAAACCCAACCTCTCCCATTAACATGTAAACTCCACAGAGCAAGGACAGTGTCTAGTGTGTTCATTGCTGTATCTCCAGTGCCTGACTTACAGTAGCTGATGATACATATTTTACTAATGAATAGTTAATACATAGTATTAGATGAAGACAACAATATACAGAAGAAAAGTTTAATATTTTGTTCTACAATATATCTTCTTTTGAGAGAGGTAATCATCTTTATTTTAGATTCCCCCTTTCCTACTGCATCTGTTGTGCAGTGAGTACAAAGTTAAGGAAGTGACCCAAATGGATCATAAACATAAACAGACCTAAATGTGAAAGTCAAAACATAAAACTTCTGGATTGGGCTTCCCTGGTGGTGCAGTGGTTGAGAGTCCGCCTGCCGATGCAGGGGACATGGGTTCGTGCCCCGGTCCGGGAAGATCCCACATGCCGCAGAGCGGCTGGGCCCGTGAGCCATGGCCGCTGAGCCTGCGTGTCCGGGGCCTGTGCTCCGCAACGGGAGAGGCCACAACAGTGAGAGGCCCGCATGCCACAAAAAAAAAAAAAAAAAAAAACTTCTGGATATAGAGGAAAACACAAGAGAAAATCTTTGTGACTTTGATTTCTTATGCAGGGCACAAGAAAAAAGTAAGAAATTACACTTCACCAAAATTTAATACTTCTGCTCTTCCAAAGACACCGTAGAGAAAATAAAAAGGCAAGCCACTGAATGTGAGGAAATATTTTCAATTCATATACTCACAAAGGACTTGTATCCAGAATATTTAAAAACATTTATAATAACAAGAATATATAAAGAACTCTTACAATGCAATAACAAGAAGCCAAACATTCTAATTCTTTAAATGTGCAAAAGATTTAAAAATACTTCACCAGATATAAGATACAGGTGGCAACTAAGCACATGAAAAGATGTTCAGTATCATTAGTCTTTGAGAAAATGCAAACTAAAACCACAATGAGATATCACTACACAGCTACTAGAATGATTTTTTTTAACTGACGATACCAAGTACTGATGGAGATGCAGAACACTGGAATTTTCATACAATGCTGGTAAATGTAAAATTGAACAGCCACTTTGGAAAAGTTTGGCAGTTTTTTCTTTAACAAGTTAAAAACATTCAATTAACACAGGACCTAAGATTTCACGCCAAGGTATTTATCCAAGAAACATGTGTACATATCCTCAAAGACTTGTATGTGAACGTTCACAGCTCGAAGTGGAAAATAACTTAAATGCCCATCACCAGGTGAATGGATAAACTAATTGTGGTATATCCAACAATGAAATACTACTCAGCAATAAAGGGATGAACTATTGGTATACACAAAACCATGGATGGATAGAAAAAACATAATGCTGAATTAAAGAAGCCATACACAGGATACATATCATATGATTCCATTTACACGAAGCTCTACAGTAGGCAAAACATCTACGGTGAAATCTGATCAGTGGATGTCTGAGGTGGGGTGGGGAGAGACTGACTGCAATGGGCAACAGGAGAATTTGGGGAGGGTGAGAAAAATGTTCTACATATTGACTGCAGAGATGATTACATGGGTGTAAAAATCTGTCAAAACTCAGTGATTACACATTTAAAATGTGTGAATTGGACTTCCCTGGTGGCGCAGTGGTTGAGAATCCACCTGCCAATGCAGGAGACACAGGTTCAAGCCCTGGTCCAGGAAGATCCCACATGCCGCGGAGCAACTAAGCCCGTGCGCCACAACTACTGAGCCTGTGCTCTAGAGCCCGTGAGCTACAACTATTGAGCCTATGTGTCACAACTACTGAAGCCCATGCACCTAGAGCCCGTCCTTCACAACAAAAGAAGCCACTGCAATGAGAAACCCGCGCACCACAACAAAGAGTAGCTCCTGCTCGCCACAACTAGAGAAAGCCCGCGCGCAGCAACGGAGACCCAACGCAGCCAAAAATAAAATAAAATCTTAAAAAAAATTTTAAAAATAAATAAAATGTGTGCATCATCTTGTTATTTCAATAAAGTTGAAAAAATAATTATTCTGCAACAGTTAAGGAGCTATTTAAGTCTTTTTTTGTTATTAATGGTAGCTGGCCAATAAGTCTTTACAGAGGTTAATCAGTCCATTGTGGTATAAGATTATCCCTGGTCCATCAGCCTTCTGAAACATACCAGAGGAATGGACTCTCTAACCAGCAGAAACAGAGTTCGGTCAGGGAATTTGCTTTCCAGTTCACAGAAGTTAGAGTGTAAATTTGCACACCCTCTTGTGATTAACTCAAGTTAATTTTCAAAAAGTCAGGCCTAAGCTATGTTAAGAGGTGAAGAAAGGTATTTTTTATCAGAAGGTTAATGCTTCAAAAGTGAAGAATCCCCCCTGTGAGAAAACAAAATACTTTTGGCACATAACTCTGATTGGGGTCTGGACCTTCCAAATATGGCAGACAGTCATCTGGTGTGTGTGCTGGCAGGGACACATACGTGGGAGAGGGACAGAAATGCCTCCCTGGCCACAGTCTACATGACACAGGGGAAGAATGGCTCCTCCATCAGAGGAGCAGGTTGTTAGAACAGCCAGAGGGATAAGGGTTTTATTTGTAACTGGACTCACAAATGTTTATTATGATCATTTTTTAAACTGTCAGTCACTGAAAAGGCTTTCTGTGCAAGCATAGGAAGGGGAGAAAGCAAAGTAAAACCTGCTAACTGCCCTCTCTACCTGCCCTACCTTACCCTTCTCCTCTGCCCCATCCCCTTAACTCACTGCCCCTCATTCTCTAGTAAAGGTTAAAACCACACCAGAGGGACTTCCCTAGCGGTCCAGAAGTTAAGACTTCTACAGCGGGGGGCATGGGTTTGATCACTGGTCGGGGAACTAAGATCCCACATGCTGTGCGGCGTGGCCAAAAAATCTTCAATACATAATTGAGAAGTAAATGCTTCCATCTTAAAAAAAAACTAACAAAAAAACAAACCACACCAGAGGGCTTGGTTGAGCCAAAAGAAAAGGCAGGCCTAGGATCCAGATGCAGATAGGTGGGGGAGGGGTGATGAAGTCAGTGGACATTTGTCATTTCTAGCCCCCAGCATCCTAAGACTACTCTGATGTCCTTTCAGGCTACTGACTCTCCAGCTCTGTGTACAGCCTTGTTGGGAGAGTAAAATCAAATGTTTGCCCTCCCTCGACAGAAACCAAGGAGCTTCCCTAGGGGGTCCTTCCCCCAGATCCTTTCTCTCTATATCTTGATAGGGCCACAGATGGGCCATGACTTAAGCTTGACCAATCAAATCGTCTCATGCGACTTTTATTTCTTTCAAAGAGTGATGCAAGAGGCAAAGAAATGGCTTGCAGTGGAGCCAGGCAAGACAACTAAGCAGTTCTTTCTCTTGTCAGTTCCAAGCCTGGTCCCTTAGGTTTCCCTTCCACTCTGTGAGGCTTTCCTCAGTGGAGAAATACATATTTTAAGTTCCCACCTTCCTCCCCTACTTCCCAACTTTTCTTAATCCCCCTCATCAGAGTTAATGTCTGCCACCAGTTTGATGTGTTTTTTTCCAGTTTCTATATACCTCATTTTTGTTTCTAAAAAATGCATGTGTCATATAAATTGGATTATATTATACGTATTGTTATACAACTTGCTTTTTATTAGCTGTGATCTTCTATTTCTTTTGTATCTTATCATCATCCCTGATTAAAAATGTACATAAAAATTCTACCAAAGTTGGAGTCTAGCAGTAGGGTGGGACTTGATTAATCTCACTATTACACAGCCCATAAGAGAATGGGCTCAAGTTCAGCTGGCTGAACAAGGATCCTAAGGAATGCTAACTATGTGCCAGGCTGTAAAGTTCTCACAGGCAACATAAAGGTTCTTGAGCAGGGAAATCTCATGATGAAGACAATGTTTCATGAAGAGTAACTTGGCGACAGTGAAGATAATATAGACAAGAAGTAGAGATTGGACAGCAGGGAGACTAGTTCAGTGGCTAACAGAGAAGAGTAGATCTGAAGAAATAAAATTCTGGATTACTGCGGTGGTCAGAAAAATGGAGAGAAACTTTTCCTGAATTATAAGGTAGACTAGTAGAGTGGAAGAAACAAATGATTGGAATTAAAAGAGTTAGATTTGAATTGCAGCTCTGAAATTTATTAGCTGTGTGACATTTGGTAAGACACGTCCCTGCTCCATATCTTTTCCCCTGCCAATAAGATGAAGAAACTGGAATATCAGGGCCTTTAAGTGTTGGGGTTTTTTTCCAGCAGAACCCCCGCTCCCTGCACAGGTAAAGGGCTCAGAGCCCCAGCTCTCCTTCATTACACCTCTCAGCCACCTCTGAGGCATTCCTGAGGAATCAACAGAAGACTAGTGCACAGCATTAGAGAAGTCTCTAAACACTCTACTACCAAATCTAATATTCAATGACTCACGTGGGTAAACTTGGCAGAAGTGTCTCGGAAAATCATACTGACCACAATAGGTGCCACAGAATCATATTAGAAAAGGTGAATTGACTTCTGATAAATCTGCCTGTTTCTCTTTACAGGTCAAATCCAATTAAATGTCCAAAATCTCATCCAATGCTTCTGCAAATGGTAATCTGACCTCTATATAAACAATACAGTCACAAATAATTCATTGCCTAACAATTCAGCTCATTCCAATTTGAGGTCCTCTAACTATTCAACTGCTCTTCCTTATTAAGTCAAAATTTGTCCGCCATCACTGCCATCTGAAATAAAGGTCCTCATTCCACCTTGTGAAGCTAAACCAAGTAAATCTAACCCCTCTTCCACAAGACAGTCCTGCAATTGTTTGAGAAGAGCTCTCAAGTCTACCTTATCCCCCCTTATTCTCTCTTGCTCTGGCCTACCAGGAATGTTCCACAGAAGTGGCCTGCTCCAGTTTTGGATCAATTCAACATTCTCTGAGCATGTAAGTACAAGTAGATCTGCACTTATTCACAGCTTTAAAGACTTAATCAAATCAGATGGTCTTCCTTGAAACAAATGACTAGCTTTATAATGAAGTGTAAATAGAACCTAAATTCATTATCTGGTAACCATTATTTTCTTACTAAACATTAACTGGTACCAGTGTATCAGAAGTAGATTGCTAAATCTTTTAACCCAAAGCAAATAGTGAAAACATCTACTCAGGGATCCAAAAAGATCCAAGACTCAAGGTGCAATGTAGCAAGTATAAATAACATAAATAAAGCTTATACTCTCATCAGCTCTCAGGGGAATGGAATTCTCACTGGTACAAAAGTTAATTATCACCAAGGTGACTTGGAATATCAGCGTTAGTAAGAAAGCTTCATTCACCATTCCTCACCCCACCCACTCCACATTGCACCACCAGGTCTGCAAAATCAGGGGTCTGTGGCTTAGGCCTGGGTATCCTCCAGTCTGGGTAACTTGGGGATGGGGATTAGGAAGTGTGACCGAGTCCCTAAGGAGAAAGCGAGCTGGCACAGCCAGTCTGTGATGCCTGTGGGAGTGCTGAGCCTCTACGGTTTCCTGTGCCCTGGTTGTCCTAGTAACCTGAGGCCTCCCTATTTGTGTTGGCATCGTGGGGTCAAGAGCGGAAGCAAAGCTGAAGCACCAGGAAGACTTGCAGGGAAAAAATGCGGGTAATGCAGCAGTTATGCCACAGGAAGGTCAAGCCTAGGGCATAAGAATTACCTCTCCCTAAGGGGAGCTGGAGGACGAGAAGCACACCCAAGAACCCTTCTCCAAGGAGCAGGGGGCAGAGGGGTGCTCAAAGAGCATGGACGAGGAAGGCTCAAGGAAGAGGGGGAAAGACGTTTCTGAGAAGGAAGGGAAGAGAAGGGAGAGGGACTTTAGGGACTCTCAGGGAGAAAGATTAAATGAGGGATTTTTTTTAAGTGTTGCTTTTGAGATATGGGAGATGAGATATAGCCTTCATCTTCTACCCCTTCTAAGAAACTTCCAACAAAAACTGACATTACTCATCAGGGCTTTGGGGGTTGGACTTGTGTTTTTTTCTAGTTGTGACAACATGTAAGACTGGCCTCCAGACAGATCAAGAGCCCAGTTACATATGTTTTTACCAGGTCTGAGGTGACCATAAGATTTCTGGAGCAGCCAAAAGACAGCCATGTGACAGTGTACTAACTCCCAGAGTTTACAGCTATGCTAACACAAGACTCACTCACCTCCTCCAGCTATTTAAATTTAAATTAACTAAAATTTAAAATTCCATTCCTCAGCCACACTAGCCACATTTCAAGTGCTCAATAGCCGTGGCTAGTGGCCGTTTAGACAGGACAGGTAGAGAACATTTCCATCATCATAGTAAGTTCTATTGAACAGTGCTGGAGTAAAGTAAAAAGCTTAGATAAACAGCTAACAAAATACAAACCCTTTCAAATCTTTAAAGAGCTGCCACATTGAAAACCAAGTAGACTTTTCCCATATGTTTCAAGGAGCAGAACTACGGGGAAAAAAATGAGATGCTATAGCAAGGCAGATTTAGCTGAACAACCTCTAGTACCTAAAGCTAGATGACAATAGAATGGGCCACCTTCACCACAGGTGGCAGTAACCCATTGCATTCAGTAGAGACAGTTAAGCAAAGACCTCCTTGGTCATATTTCAGAGATAACAAAGAACTAGATGCCTTCTCAGTATCGTTTTGAGTCTACAATTTTAAGAAAAGAGCAATTTACAAATGAGATAAAAGTGAGAGTCATAAACGGCATTTTAAAAGTCACTACTACTACAAGTAGACTGTGGGGCAGGCAGGCAAAATTAAAGCATATAAGTAGATAAATAACTTAGTCAAAATTAATGATGGTTAGCTGGGGGTTAATTATTAGTGGTAGGGCTATCATTTATGTACCGATTTATAAGCAGAAAAAAATTAAAAAGAAAAAATTGGTAAGAATGGTTCTAATGGTGCAGAGACAAGGCCGGAAAACTTCAATACAGGTTATCAAGAGAAACTTGACTGTAGTTGAAACCAGTACCACAACCCAAGAATCTTTTATATTCTCTAGCCAGAGAGAATATGAGCTGTTTGGGTACAGCAACTGTCTGTTCTTAGGACTCTGCCCCCTTCATCCCATCCTCCTGCCATTCACCACAGCCTTACAAGTCATCTCTCTCAACTCCTGAAACTCAGCCACCTTCAAACAGTCTCTTGATCTCCACAGGCAAGACTCTCTCCTCTCCTTCTCGTCTGAATACGGAATGCCAAAGGATACTGTCTCTTAACCTTCTATCCTAGCTATGAATTTACTCATCCTCATCTTCCACCCCAAAATGTATTTGGCTTGATTATAATGTAATATACTGAATATACATATTCATAGTCATTTACTGACTTATGGTTCTGTTATCTGTGTACTTTGGTGTGTATACATATGTGAGAACATTCATGCACACACATGTGATAACATCCATTATTGGTAAGCATTTAGGAATCTGGCACCAGGATTATGAAATGCACTATTACAGTGCCTAGCACGACACCAAGCTTAAGTGGTCACTCAATGGACTTTACAGTAATAGCCACGTCATGACTCTGGATGCAAAATGTTGGAAGACGAGACTGAAGTAGATGTGAATTTGACTTTTTTTTCTTGTAGGAAACAGAATGGAAGCATAAGCATCTTGTGTTGTATATAGAGGAAGAATGTTTAATCACAAGGAGAAGGTTGAAGCCTTGCTGAAAGAAAGCATAATAGAGTATACAAAGAGTCCAGAATAAGAAAAAAGTGATAGAAGAGGAAGGAAGACAGAAGTGGATCATGCAGAATAAATAAAGCCTAACCTTTTAAAAATCCGAGGTCTTACCAAAGAGAAAGGAAGAAAAAGAGATTTCAACATAAGAGAGTTTAAGATGGAAAAGAGCCAGAAAGGGCTGTAGGCTTAAAAGAAACAAGATCAATGAAGAAGCAGTGGTGTATGTTGGCAAAGAGAAGTGTAGAGTTGAGGGGAGGGAGAGAATTTATGGTAGAGGAAATTGGTGTGCAGTTTTCCTCTAAAGATGCCCAGCAGAGCAAAGAAGGAATGAAGGCAAAGGCCACTAGGAATAAGGTAAGGCTGGGGCTGAAACAGCACAGGAGAAAACAACAGGGCCCAGAGTGGGAAACTATATTCTTTCTAAAAAATTAACTGACCCAGATTTTCTTGCTTGGGGCCAAAGGCAACTGGAATTTAAGGATCTTGAAAATAAATTATTATAACAATCCTAATCTTTGCAATTGCCTTTGGCCCAAGATAACATCAATTTAAAAGATCATGATAGAATTAGTGTCAGTTTCTGACACTGTAGAGTTGATTTTAGAACATAAATAAGACTAATAAATTGCTTTGTTTATAGAAATACTATCCTGAATAACAACTTTAGCTGTATCTCTCTATCAGCCACAGGGTAAATATAGAAACTTTATAGTTACATAAATGTCCACAGACGATAATAAGTAACCTAACATATATGGTAAAGCTGGTTACTTATCTTTCTATACTATAGCCCAATGAAATGTTTTACTGGATTTAGGATACATAGTGCAAGTTAAAGGGCTGCACAGACAAAAGTTAACGTTAAAAGTAAAGACCGTAAGATGAGGGAGAGGAAAACTAGAACTGCTATGCTACTGACATAGAAGTGAAGCATTAACAACACAAGAACTCCCACGCATCAGTGAGGGGAAAATGGCACAAAAGCAAGACAAAGGAAAAGACTCCATGCCCTGTAACTAATCTTGGTAGCCTCACTTTTGGGTTTTAAATCAAATACTGAATCAAGATTCTTCAACGTTTCTCTTTTTAAAAATTCAACGAAATTACTTAACTCGTTTGATAAATGTAGTCATCCAATTTTAAATGACTATAAAAATTAGAGGATCAATGCCTAATCCTTTGGCAAAGACTGAAGGCAGCAGTAGTGCTAGACACAGATAACCTTGCGTTTAAGCTCCTCACTACTGCTTAGAGACCATCGATTCTGCCTGCGAGGCCAATCCGAATTCCTCATCTCGGCATTCAAAGCCTTTAGTGACCTCGCCACAACTGTACCCAAAGAGCCCTAACTCCCGCTACTCCCTAATCTACCTCTCACTCTCGGAGCGCACCGGCCTCTGGACAGACCTGATCTCTGGGGGGGTGGCCATTTCCCCTTTCCCGCCTGGGTGGAAGTCTCCTTCCATCTAAGGCTCTGGCTGGCCCAGGCCTATCCAGCACTCCAGCCAACCGCGCTGTCGCTCCGCAGCCACGCACTTCTCCCGGCCCTTTCCGGGTCTCTCCTCCCCGACTCTCTCGGTGTTGCCCCGGGGCCCCTCTCCCTCAGCTCCAGTGTTCCCCTGGGGACTCGCCCGCCTCCCCGGGCAGTCACAAGCTCTGCGGGTCGGTGGGTGTCTGTTAGGTGCTTCGAGCCTGGGCGAAACCCAGACCCGGACCCCTCGGGGCCCTCCCCACAACTCTTTCGGGCGCTTCTACGACCCTCCCCCGGCTCCCCACGCCAGCCCAGCTGCCCCTTGGGGCTCCGGCCCCCAGACCTCCCCGCCGCCGCTGCCAGTCCTTCCTATCCTATCCGGCGGGGGTCGGCGGTGACTCACCGAAGGGCCAGCGGCTGGGGGGTCGGAATGCGCTCACTTCCTCCCCGCGCGCACCTGCCCGGAGCTGTTGGAGCGCCGCCCAGCCGAGCCTCCGGCGGATGTTTTTCTGTCCCCGCGTGGGCAGCGCTCGCCAGCCG
>NW_020175027.1:2290566-2329508 GCF_003031525.2 Neophocaena asiaeorientalis asiaeorientalis | reverse complement strand
AGCGCTCGCCAGCCGCCCCCTCCCAGCCCGAGAGCCAGCCGTCGCGCCCGCCCCCCCGCCCACCAACTGGCATCGCGGAGTTGAGCGCTGACCACAGAACCCCCAGCCCCCAACACACGCGCCAACAAGCGTGGCCTCTGGCCCCAAGAAGCTAGGCAGATGCACACGCGAGCGCGCACACCCGCAGGCGTGCAAGAAACGGGTTCAACCAACACCTCCCCGCCGCCCTCTCCCCCACCCAACTTCTGGGAAAGGGCTCCTGGCTCCACCCCAGCCTTTCTTTCCAGAAGACCCCTACTCCTGCCCCTATATACCTACCTCATCTTCATTACAGGCGGTTAACTCTCACCTCTCCTGTCCCATGACCTCACACACACCAATCCCCATCGGGCCGCCCCTGCCTACAGCATGACCACCACCACCACCTTCAAGCTCCCTAGCTCCCCCCTAGGGTCCGCCCCCTATTGGTTTGGCTCCAGGATGCAGGAGCAGAAGGTAGTCTATGGTCCAAACATCAAGGGTGTCAGCTGGTGCCCACAAAGGCACCAGCAGAGCTACTGACCACTGACAAGACTTCTGGGCCCTTCTATTAGTCAGGCCTTCTAATCCACCTGCTCCAGCCCTGAGCAGTCCAAGGCCATGCCTCCCACACGCCAGCCTACATCCAGGCACCTTGCTCCTCTGTGAGTTTTCTTTTCTTCTCTTGGTGCTCCTCTGAAATGGAACGGATATCAGACCTGACTGGGGGAAGGTGCGGTGCAGTCCGCATCTCCAGCCACTTAAGCTGTCTTCTTGGAAGAAAACAGATAGGGAGTTTGGGGTGGACTGGCGAAGTTGTTTCTGAATGGTGAGGAGGTGAGAGGAAGGGTATCCCTCTGGAAAAGTCAGCCAGAAGTAGTTGGATCTGAACCACTGGGTGGCAGGGAGTGGGAGTCTTGGGGTAAATGGAACTAGAGACTTACAAGGAAAAATAGAATAAATGCCAAAGTGATTGGCCCTGTGGGTAGGAGGAGAATAGCTGGAACAGGGGTCTTTGAAGTGTGAAAAAGGGAAAGAAATCCAGCTTGATTGGGGCAATTAGTACCAATGAGATGGCCAGCATTAGACTGGTCAGAAAGGAGAACTTGAGAGTTCACTTGAGTGAGGATGGGAAGAAGTGGATCAAAATCCTTACCAGAAAAAGCAGGAGTCCTAAAGTTAGCTGGAAGGATGGAAAAAGGATACCTCTTCCCAGGGTAGAAGTGAGGGTACTGACCTAGGAAAAGTAGGCTTATTAGCAACACTGTTTCTCAAAGCAGACATTTAGAATTTCAAGCATACACCAACCAAAAGCAAAATGTTGCTGGAGGCAGGTCTTGAAAGTGGTAGGGATGACAAGAAGCTTAAGTGTGAAAGAGGCAGAAGTCTGTGCCAGGAGATAGCAGCCTCAGCAGAAGCTCTCAGCTGTGCACACAGAGCTGCTCACCATCATTCAAAGAAAGGAACGTCTAGCACCAGCCACAGTAGTCACTCTTTTCGGAGGGCTATGTGCCAGGGACAGTACTAGGAGCATTACACGCATTATCTCATTTCGTCCTCTTGACAACTCTATGAGTTAATATTGCTATCCCAATTTACAGATAAGGAAACAGGTTTAGAGAGGTGAACTAACTTGCCCAATGTCACACAGCTCTTAAGTAGAATCAGGATCTATATCCAGAGTCTGACTCTATAACCTATACTCTTGTGGTTTTTTTTTGTTTGTTTGTTTGTTTGTTTTTTGTGGTACGCGGGCCTCTCACTGTTGTGGCCTCTCCTGTTGGCGGAGCACAGACTCCGGACACGCAGGTTCAGTGGCCATGGCTCACGGGCCCAGCCGCTCCATGGCACGTGGGATCTTCCCGGACCAGGGCACGAACCCGTGTCCCCTGCATCAGCAGGCGGACTCTCAACCACTGCGCCACCAGGGAAGCCGTATAACCTATACTCTTAATCACCCATCTTTAGGTTCTCCAGAACCTTCAGGAAACCCAAAAAAGGATGTCAGAGGATAAGTTCCTGAATTCTCATTCCATAATGTACAGGAGATAAGGGCGGTATCTCTGTGAAACTGGAGTGACCCATACCATTAGGGCATTTAGAGATGTTCTTCTTTGAAAGAACCATCCCCAGACATGGGGAGAACCTTTATTTGCAGTATGTTTAGGGGTGATGAACAATGGATAATCTCTGGGATGCCTGTAAAAAAGAGACACCTGCCCCCTAGCCCTAATCTCTGAGGGGCAGCCATATCTCTAGGATACTGCAAGGAGACCCTGCCCTAGGGTCTGAGAGAAACATTCTCCACTCCAGGTGCCCGTTCGCTCTCCTGGAGCCTCTGGCTGTCGCACCCTACTGCATCTCCTCGGTTTGGCTGGGGCACAGGATTAGCCATCCCCAGGAAATGCCTCCCTCCGGTCCAGGCAGGGATCCCAGCGTACACACCCCTGGAGTGAGAGAGAGAGAGAGAGAGTGGCTGTCGCACCCTACTGCATCTCCTCGGTTTGGCTGGGGCACAGGATTAGCCATCCCCAGGAAATGCCTCCCTCCGGTCCAGGCAGGGATCCCAGCGTACACACCCCTGGAGAGAGAGAGAGAGAGAGAGAGAGAGAGAGAGAGAGAGAGAGAGAGAGAGTGTGTGTGTGTGTGTGTGTGTGTGTGTGTTACAGGGGCTGGGGGGAGATGGTGGAATGCTTCCTCTCCAGGCCAGGGAGGAGTTCTGGGGACCACCTGGGGGCCCCCACCCGTCCCACCTCCTTGCTGGGGAAGTGCCCAGTCCAGTGCCCCTTCCATGGCCACCTCCCTCCCCCTAGCTGTGTGGGGCATGAATCAGCTCTCACAGCTTGTTAAAGCTAGACCTCTTGTTTTCATGCCCTCACCTCAGGAAACAGAGTTACAGCTTTTCCAGCTCTACTCAGCAGGGGGCCAGGGTCCTCACTTTATAAACATCCCCAAGCCTGTGAGAGGGCACGGAGATGGTGCGAGACAGGAGCCCAGGGGAGAAAGACAGAAACTAAGACTCAACGAGAGAAACAAAGAAAAGCCAAGGAGACAAGACCAGAGTAGCCTGAACAGAAGCCAGGAACGGTCTGAAAGGGCCGTACTGCAGGAATGGCCTTATGGATGCTATGGGCTGGACAGGCTAAGGGGACCCTGGGCGGCTGGGGGATCACCTGCTTGGTGATATCTCTGCTCCTCCAGCACCCAGGAGTCCACAGCAAGTGCTACTTCCAAGCTCAAGGTAAAGCAGGGTGAGGCGTTAGGGAAGGACAGGAGCAGAGGGCACTGGGAGGAAGGGGGCTCAGGGGTGATCCTGTGTCAGAAGACCCAGACCCCCCGAGCTGGGAAACAGGAGAGGGTAAACGCGGGGGCGGCAGCACTTACTCCCTGCGCTCCAGCACACTAACATTTCCTGCTCTTCCCTAGCGCCCTGCCACCATGAAGGGAAATATTTCACCCTGGGCGAGTCTTGGCTCCGCAAGGACTGTTTCCACTGCACCTGCCTGCATCCCGTCGGTGTGGGCTGCTGTGACACGTGAGTGACCACTGAGGGCCAGAGAGAATGGCTCTGATGTGAGTGACTGAGAGATGGCCAGGGCATGACTAGATTGCTGTGGTGTGAGAATGAACAAAGTAGCAGTATGAAGCTGGCCGAACCTGAAGGTACCAACAAAAATGTGAGAGAGAAGGCTTCAGGCTACAAAGTAAGGGGAGCTGGGGTGGATCTGGAGGGAAAATATTCCTGCTATGAAACGAAAAAAATCCATATACGGCAGGCAAGAGCTCGGTTAGGGGGGACAGGGGCACTGGGGGAAGATATGGGAGGAATGCTGGGAGGGGGGATGCGAGGCAGGGATAAAGGTGGACCTTCACTGTCCTGACTCCTTCCCCGTCCTTTGGTTCCCCAGGTCCCAACATCCTATCGACTTCCCCGCTGGGTGTGAGGTACGTCAGGAGGCAGGAACGTGCCAGTTCTCCCTGGTGCAAAAATCTGACCCCCGGCTGCCCTGCAAAGGGGGAGGGCCCGACCCAGAGTGGGGCTCAGCTAACACCCCTATTCCTGCGGCTCCTGCTCCCCACTCCAGCTAAACTCAACCGACCACCCTTTTGCTGACTGCCCACTGCTGCTGCCACTTCCAGGGAAACCACTAGAAGCTGCCCATTTATTCTGAATAAATAAATTAATGCTACAGCTGAAAGCCTGCCTCTCATTATCTGTGCCACTGGACCCCAGGTGGAAAAAATGGGCCCTACTAGAGTCCAGGTGCTGAGTTCTCAGGATCCTGAAGAAAGCAGTGCCACGTGGGCCAGTTTCAGATGGTTATGGTGCTGGTGCTGGGGCCTGGGGCCGCATATGAGGCCAGGGTAGGGCTTGTAGGCAGCACCTTGATGGGGAGGTCCCAGCTGAAGGTGTCCACGGGCACTTGCTCAGGCCCTGTCCAGGTGACAGGCTCGGGCTGTTCCATGGGAGGGAGGAGCACCAAACCTGGTTCTCGGGATGTTACAAATTCAAAATGCAAACGCCACTTCAGGGATACTGTGGGAAAAAAGATAAAGGTAGAAGCATTAGAAGCCAGGAGTAAAACCCAATGACAGGATGTGGTTAGCAAATGAGAAAAAAAAACCAAACCTGTATTCAGGAAGAGCGGGGAGGTGTGGGTCAGGGAGCTAGGATCGAGAGTTTGGCTGAAGAAATCTAGTGTGTAAACTGGAACCGTGACAGTAAGGATGATGGCATCAACTACCTAATAACCCAAGTGTGAGACAGTCAAGACTTCGTAGCTTGAAGTAAATGCAATGGCGAGTCAGAGATCAGTGCATCACAGGGTCCCAGTGGGTAGAGGGAGTGAAGATGTGCAAAACTGTTAAGAATTTAGGGGTCAGTGCACCCAGGAAACAGGCTGAAGGTCTGAGAAAGTGTTGAGAGTCACAGACTGGATATGGGTATGTCTGGGAGTGTGTTAGGAATCAGGATTCATTATACGCTACCTAAGCGCAGCATCTTACCGTGCCCCCCCACCCCCGGTAATAGTCAGGGTCTCACCAACGGCTGTGCAGAAGCCTGG
The DNA here is from genome assembly GCF_003031525.2 of Neophocaena asiaeorientalis asiaeorientalis. Taxonomy (NCBI): domain Eukaryota; kingdom Metazoa; phylum Chordata; class Mammalia; order Artiodactyla; family Phocoenidae; genus Neophocaena; species Neophocaena asiaeorientalis. The sequence goes on along the minus strand of NW_020175027.1, from coordinate 2,324,424 downwards.
TGTGGAGCTGAGAGGGATGGGGAGGGAGAAGCTCGTTCTGGTTGTATGTAGGCAGGACTCCTGGTGCCGGGCATGAGTGACATGAGACACAGAGGGGGCACCTCCTGCCCCGCGGCGCCGCTGGTACTCAGGCTGCACACGCTCCTCCGTCTGTAAGCTCACTGAAAACTGGGAGCAAGAAGAGAAGTGCGTGCTGGCAGGCGCTGGGATGCGCTGACTCCGGGTGGGAGGGCAGCCCAACCTCACGCTGTTTTACCAGAGGGATCCTGGGTGACCTCACTGCCCATTTCTACCTGCCACCCCTCTTTATGCAGGCCCTCTCTTTCCACCCAGACCTTCAGACCCAGTTCCCCCAAAGTCCCTCTCCTTTCTCACCTGCAAACAAGCTACAGTTCCTTCCCCTAAGTTTAAGGTCCCCACCACGTCCTCGCCAAGTCTGTATACAGATTTGAAGATGCCAAATGTCCCAACTTTTCCTCGGCCATCACTGATGTTGTACAGATCTGGGGAGAATGGGACACAGTAAGCCTGGGGTCTGCACTGGGGAATGTCTAGGGCTGGAAGCCAGAGGCCAAAAGGTGTGGCTTTTCCTTTAGAATCTGGGGTGAGGTACCACTGGATCCTCAGGAGAATGTGGCAGCTAGGAGACTCAATCTCTGAGACAGGAATACTGAGGGGAGGATGGGGTGGGACAACGTGAAGGGCTTCTCACGGAGGCTGCGGCAGGATGTGGCAGCCATGAGGCGCTCCCCAGCCAGCTCAACGAGCCATGAGTCCTTCTTGCCACATTCATCCTCTTCCAAGAATGGACTGGATGGGGCAACTGCCTCCTCCTGGGGAAAGCGGACATCTTGAAGGCCTGGAGAGAAAATGAGTGGAGAGGTGGTGGGAGAGAACAGAGAGAAGAGTAGTGGGTAGGGTTTTAGACTCCAACCTGAGAGGGCTGTAGGTAAGGGACGCCACAGCTGAGGTACACATCTCACCTATGCTCCAGAACCTTCTCTCCCCAACCCCCTCACACCTTCACTAAGACCAGGAAGCTTCCCTCCAGCCCCTCTCACAAACCCTCTAAGGATCATTTCTGCTTTGGTGAGGCTCTCCTCCAGCCCTTCCCTCCAGGAACCCTTACTTACCAGTCAGCACAAGAACCCTCAGAGGGACCCTGAGTAAAGTGATGGGTGAGTTGACACGCTGGCAGCCAATGGTCAGTTTGTAGACATACTTGACTGACTGACCCCGAAAGGAGGGTGGTCCCTCTATAGGCAGCACTTCGCTGTAGGAGTCTGGTTGGGAGGTAGTAGTCAGGGCAGCCAGAAGCAGCCAGAGAGGTCCTCCCTCCAGGAGCCTTAGAAGGCAATCGAGGGGTCAGGGGGCAGTCACTCACATGACTTCGACTCTCCAGGGTCTAGCCTCAGGTCACAGAATAGGATTTTTGGTGGAGTGGAAAGGATACACTGACCCCTCTCACCTAGAAAAGATAAAACTGCAACTTAATAACCCCATTGTCTAGTACTGGAGAAGGCTAGCACAGCAAGTGGGGGCAGTAAGCACTGCCAACAAAGGGCAACCCAAACCAAGCCACTCCTCTTTTCTCGTTGTGAGATAGGAACAGTTTTACGCCGCCAAAGCAATAACTACACTCTTCCACATCCCCAGTGCGACAAAGACTATAATGACCCACCAGAACAATCTGACAATTTCACCCTTGGGTAACAATGATTCCGTCCCCCTCCAAAGGCAAATGCCCCATCTCTAACCTCGGTGTGGTAGAAAGACAGTCTGGCTCTCAGGCTGGACATCTGGCTGATTGGAGTCAGGGGGAGGCAGTGCTACTCGACTCTCACTGGCATGGAACTGGCAGTGGATTTGGGCACTGGCCCATGCCAGAGCCTCACTGTGGGAGGAGGAAAAGAGGACATCAGAGGGCAGTTCCTGACCTCACAGATGCTCCCCCAAACTTCCTACCACTGAGATGACCAACAAACACAGTGAGGCGGCTGTCCTCTGGATCAGAGAATCCAGAACCCCAAAGAGAAACCATTAAACAAAGAGAAGTATACTGGGTAAAAGGGGGAGTGGGGGAGAAGAGAGGAGAGGAGAGTGGAGGGCTATGTCACCCACATCTTAAATGTTAAATAGCCTTTCCTACAATGAGAGCTCAATGAGCAAGAAGGTGGTGCTGTAGTCACAGGACAACCTGAGCTCTGGCTCAGCACTATAGATACCAGGCTTCCTCCCAGAAGGACCACCTTCTTCAGTACCGGCATCCCCACCTGGATGCAGAAGTGGCCGTGGGGGGCAGGGGGTTGGTGACGGTCACCACACACTCCAGCGTCTCCCCTGCCAGAAACACAGGACCTCTGCTCAGCTCGGCTACCACTTCAATCATGGCAGCTCCGGAATCGGATCTAGAAGGAAACAAGGGGTATCAGAGGTCAGTACCACGGCCCGGAGGGGTGTCTCAGGTGACCCTGGGGGTGAGGACCCGGGGAATGGGCGTTCAGCACCAGGGTGTCAGAGGGAAGCGCCCAGATTTGGGATGCGGGAAGGCGGAAGGGAGGTATGGCGGCAGCTGACTCGGCACTGCGGAGAGAGAGGGAGTCGTTCTGGATCCCAGCCCCCAGCCCCGCTCAGCGCCGAATATTCCCCCTACCCCGCCGGGACCCCCAGGCCGCCTCCGCCCCCTTCCCTCGAGGTTCCACGTCCCAGCCCAGGGCCACGGCCGCCCGGCATCTCGCGTCCCTAGCCCGGACACCTCGCACGGTCGAAACTGGGGGCTCGGTGCACCGAGGCCCTCGGTCGCCCGCCCCACCGGGCCGGGACCTAGTGCGTGGCTGCGGCCGCGGCAGAGGCGGGACTTCCCTCGCCCCCCCCACCCCCCGACCTCTTCCCCCTCGGAGCCCCTTCCGGCCGGAAGCACCCGGCCGGCAGGGCCGGAAGGGGCCCGAGTGGTCCCGGTGCCCTGCGTCACCTTCCCACGGGCTGGCACCCGGGTGCGAACGCCGTCCCGGATACTGGCCGGCGGGACCCGGCGCCCACCCCTGGGGGGGGCCTGGTGCCACGGCCCAGAGAGTGGGCCGGGGCTGCCGCGAGCTCCCAGGCCGGCCCCGGGGGCGGTGCCTGGCGGGCTGGTCCCGAGGGCTCCTCCCCTCGCCGCGGGCCCAGTCGCCCTTTGGCAGGGCCAGCTAATCACCGCGGCCCAATGACGTCGAGGCCCGATCCTTCCCGCCCAGGACCCAGAGAGAGGACCGAGGGGGAGACCGTGGCGGCTTTATTGCTGTCGCCGCCACCGCAGCAGCAGCAACAGCTCCCCGGCTCCACGGAGACACTAGCTCACCTCAGCTTTCCCCAGAGGCCGGCCCTCCGAGAGAACACCTAACAACAATCCGCGCCCACATCTGGGCTTGGCTGGCCAGATACTTTGTACCAGAAAGCTCGGGAACCGAGACCACCGAGGTCGTGGGGACCCAGAATCCAGGGAATATGAGAACCGGAGTCCCAGCCTCGGAACAGACGAGCTGTGCCAAAGGGGGTCCACAGGCTTATTGCCCTGAAAATACTGAAGGCACTGAGGCTGTGCAGGTTACAGACTGCCAGAACCCTGAAGACAATCAACCCCAGAATGAGCAGGGCTACAGCAATCCGCAGGACTTTGGGCAGCTGATGGCTTCCTATGAGGGTAAAGCCAAGGGCTACCAGGTGCCTCCCTTTGGCTGGCGCATCTGCCTGGCTCACGAGTTTGCAGAGAAGAGGAAACCCTTTAATGCCAACAATGTCTCGCTAAGCAACCTAATGAAGCATTTGGGCATGGGCTTGAGGTGAGTAGATCACATTGCCTAGACTACCTTATTATACCTCACTTTGTTCCAGCAGCGGCAGGAAAGGGTGAGAAATAGGTGGATACCTTGTCCTAGTCAGGTGGCCCCCATTCCCAACGTAATTCTTAAGCCCATGGTTTTGGAGGGTGAGACCAGGTCACATCTCTTTGCAACCCCCTTCCTTCCTGTAACTTGTCTTTTTAGCAAGAAAGAGCAGGAGCATTTGGGCCTTGTAGTCATTTAGGCTCCCTCTCACATACACCCTCTTTTCCAGAGATTGCTCTTTGGGATTAGCTATACTTTGTGACAAGGTAGGAAGGGATACTCTGGCAGCTGTGGTACTGATACAATGTTGTTTTCTGGGGAGGGGGCGGGATTCTCAGCCCCAGATTCTCCTGAGCAGCTGGAGTATTCATTGAACTTTTTTAGGCACAGCATTTAATAGTCCCAACACCCATCAGCTTCTTTCCTCAAGCTTTGGCTCCAGGGAAAGGGTGAGAGCCTTCCTGCTCTCAACCATAAGGAGAGAGCGATAAGAGGTGCTGTTCACTCTATTCCGGAATAGACGGCCCGTTATATAAAAAGCAAAGACCTTTGACCAGAGAGGCACTGCCTTAGGTGTCCCCAGAGCTCAGTAATAATCTTCTAGAGCATTTCCTGGTCTCCCCCCACACAAGGGTGGCGGACACTCCAAGAGCTTATCCTGGGCTGTAGAACTCCTCCAGATCCCTCTAGATCCCCACTGAGTTCAAAGACTAGTGATGGGGCCAAGACCTATTAACAGGAGCAGGTGGATGTGAGAAGAGAAAGCATCACCCAGAGGTCATCCTGAGTCAGTCCACACAGTAAACACAGAGCTGGGGAGGGAGGCTTAAAGTTCGGGAAACCCAGGCCTGGCAACCTCTTAAATAGGGGCTCCTTCTCTTCCACAGTCAGTGCTCTGGGGCTGGGGTGGGGAGCCCGTGTACCTAACCCAAGCCCTAGGCAGTGGGAAGGGCCTGTGGCTGCCTGGGTATCTGACTCCTTTGCCAGTTCCCCTGGGTGGCCTGTACCAGACAAAAATAATCCCTCCAGGCTGCTTCTGAAATTGACCCTGCCTAGTTTTGACCCCCAAAGGCTTTGGGTCAAAATAGGATCTAGGGCTGGGGTACTGAGAACAGCACATTGGGGTGCATGTGGTGGGGACGTGGAGGTCAAGAACCCATCTGTAGGCATCCTACCCACCAGTCCCTAAGTATGAGCCGAATCACAGAGGCCTGAAGCTGTGCTCAGCCCCCTGGACTTGGCTCTGCATCCCAGGACAGGGTGGGGATCACTGACACAGGGGTTTGGGAATGAGATGAGGTCCTGCATTGAGGAGAAAGCAGAGGTGAGACAAGGAAGAATTCTGAATGATTATTCTTAAGTGGGGGCTGAAATTATGGAAAAGGCCAAATAGGTCAGGAATGGCCAGCAGCTAAGTGGAGTGAGAGAAAGGTGGGCTCTGAGAGGGAGCTGAACTGGGGGTAGGTACTGTGATTAGGAGCTCCAGCAAGACAGAGTTCTCTTGGCCTTAGAGCGGTAAGAACTCAATTTTGGTTGCTCTCCCTTTCAGCCAGAATCCATTCATCCAGTAAATATGTATTGAGTGCTTGTTCTGCGCCTGATACTCCTTTGTTCTGCCTATCTTCATATCTTGCATTTCTCCCTCACTGCCCTAATCCGCGCTGTGCCCTCCCTCCCTTCACCAATCCTTTGTGGCCTCCAGTTTCAAAGTCCAGTTTCCTCTAAGCTGGCAAAGAAGATCTGCCTTCCAATCATCCCATCCTTCGTCTTCCCTCCCTCTCCTCTCACCCCCAAAATGTACCCTCCCTGTTCTTTAGTCAGATTTTCCCTCCCCTTGCTCCTGTCCCTGTTCATTTCTCTTATGCCCCATTGTCTGTACATAACGTTCTTTGTAAATTCAGCAAATAGTTACTGACTGCAGACCATGTGCCCTGCCCTGTGCTTGAAGCTGTGGGTAATAATCAACTAGTCTTTGTCACTGTCCCTTTCCCCAAGAAACTTAAAAGTATGTCAGACTCACATGAGGAACACTAAAATAACAGGACAGTGTCTGATTGGGAGTTGAGACGGTGTATGCACAGATATTCCACTTTGTGGCTTTCCTATCTGCTGTGCCATTTGCCCTTCCAACCATTCCTTGAGGTAGGAAGGGCAATAGGTATCCCCATTTTGTAGATGAGGAAACTAAGCCTCAGCGGGGTTACCCAATTACATGGTTACAAGTGGTGTGCCTGAATAATGTGTATAAACTAGCTGGTGAGGGAGAAGAGTGGAATTGGGAGAGAGTTTGGCAGGGCAGGGGTTGCTTAATGAGGACCCACTCTGAATGGGAATTTGTAGGAAGGAAGATTAGAAAATAGACTTGAGAGAGATGTCAAAGCCTTGAATCCCAAACAGAATCTTTTGCCTATTGGATACAGAGCTGTGATAAGACCAGGAAAATGTTGGGGTTTTTAGAACGCTTTACTGGGATATTATGAGAGAGCAAAATTAGAAAGCTTACAGTTTAAATGCTGAACTTAAAAGAAAAAGGAAAAAAAAAAGAAAAAGACTTAAAAGGAAATGCCCCAAAATGTAAACACTGGCTGTATATGGGTGGGATTTTTTTCACCTTCCACCTAGTGCATTCTCCAAATTTTCACCTTTCATAATCAGGAAGAAAATCATCATTTTAAAAAGAAGAAAGTTATCGCAGCAGCCTATGCCTGTATGTGGGGTGGGAGTGATTATAAATCAGGAAACCGTAACTGGCCCTTTCAGCACCTCAGACGAAAGTTCCTGGAGTAAATTAAAGCAGTCGTGTTGGAGTTAGTGGTGTGAAAAGATCAGAAAGCCCCTTCTAAGGAGAGTAGAGAGGAGAAACAAAGACAGTCCCGTACTGTGACCTGGGGTGACTGGGAAGATGAGAGGACCTTGAATTGTAGAGATGTTGAGAGTAGGAGAGGTTTGGAAGTGAAGGCGATGGATCCTCGGGACATTTAATGGGAAGTCACAGCTGGGTGTCCAAAGAGAGGCCGGTGACTGCCGCCCGCTGCCCCTCCACTCACACTGCCCCTTGCTCCTTAGGTACTTGCAGTGGTGGTACCGGAAGACCCAGGTGGAGAAGAAGACACCTTTCATCGACCTCATCAACTCTGTGCCCCTGAGACAGATCTATGGTGAGCCTCACTCCAGCTCTCCCCAGTCACAGAGGGCCCAGCATCCAGGCCTACTGCAGAGCTAGGCAAAGAGGCTTTCAGCTTATTTAACTTGCACTGACCCATCCCCTAGGGTTTTTTCCCCAGCTTTATTGAGATATAACATATAGCATTGTGTAAGTTTAAAATGTACAATGTGTCGATTTGATATCCCCATGGTGTTTAGAGGAATCCATCTTTATAGTCTAAAAAGGGAGAAATGGGCTCGTTTTCCTCTCCCATGCCCCACTAACCATCCTGATTCTTTCTCTAGGTTGTCCCTTGGGTGGCATTGGGGGAGGCACTATCACCCGAGGCTGGAGAGGGCAGTTCTGTCGTTGGCAGCTTAATCCTGGAATGTACCAGCACCAAACAGTCATTGCTGATCAAGTAAGAGCCAGGAGGTGAAGGAGAGGTCCAGGCAGTACTTCCCAGGCCAGGAAGGGTCTCTTTGCTAGTGTAGGATGTGGCAATTAGAGATGTACATGATTCAGTCCAGTAAGTACTTTCAGGATGCTTTCTGTGTGCCCAGCCCTGTGCTAGGATGTACTATAGGAACGAGACACTCAGAGCACACGTTCCCTGAAAGAAAAAAGGTACCCCTGTGCCCTTCATTTTTCTAGTAAATGCTTCCTACCTACTTTGCTGCCCCAGTTCCACTAGCTGAGCCAGTAGCCAGCCACAGAGAGTGAGGGAATTCCAGGATCAGTTAACCTGGTTGAAAGATCAGAAGGGAAAACAAACCAACAGTCTACAAATGCACAGGAGGACAGGATGCACAGAGCGCCCACTGCTCACCCTGATTTGCCAGGCTTCAGCCAGAGGCCAGCTTCTCTGCTGGTGGTCACTCCTCTGGAGGTCTCTCTGGCTGGGGGCCTGGGAAGCCCCTCTCCCAGGCATAGATCTCCAGACTTCTTCCCTTTTCTGAAGCTTCACTTCTTTTCCCTGTGTTCCTTCATCACGGAGTGATGAAGGCCTTTGATTGCCAGAGGCATGTGTCCTACCTTTCATCATATCTCTCTAGTGCCCTCCCATGTTGAGTTGTCCACCAAGTTCCTATTTCCTGTCTGAGGGAGGCCTCCAGCTTTCAGCTTATCTTCAAAGGAGAAATGACTAGCAGACCTTGAGTCCTGTTAATGATAATGCCCTTCCTAGTTCAGGTTTACCAGCCTTGCCCAATGGCCCAGGCTTCCTCTGTGGCTCATCCCTGAGGTATCCCGGGGGAATGTCTTCCAGCCTTGTGACTCTTTTGTATAACATTTAATATTTAAAGACAGTCCTACAAGGGAAGTACCATTATTAGGCCCATTTTACACATGAGGAAATTAAGATTCAAAGAGATTTAGTAATGTGCCCAAGGTCACATGGTTGGTAAATGGAAGCACAGGGATTCAGAACCAGTTTTCTCTGTGGTTAAAAGCCTGTGGTCTTAACCATTACCTACTATTCCAACAACATAAAAAAATTATTTGATATATACATTAAAGATAACAGACATATATACATTAAAGATATCAGGCATACTTTGAACCAAGGAAGAGATATTAATCCCTCATAACCCTCCCTTCCAGAGGAGTCAGAGAGTCAGAATGTGAGCACATTATAACATGCTAGACTAGAGGGGTAGGGGGACACACAGCAGAATGACTCACTGCTTGAGGAGAGGAGATGGCATTTGACCTAGGCCTTGAAGGATGAGGGGTTTTACCAAATGGAGAATGAACATGAGCAAAGGCATGGAGAAGGAAATGTAGTGCTCTCAAGGAACAGTATTTGATATGAGCAGAATATAAGGGCTCGAACAGGTAATGAGTCTGATGGGCGGGGAGAGGCCACATCAAGAAGGGCCTTGAAAGCCAGGTAGATGAGTTTAGGCTTTAGGCTGAGGGCCACGGGGAGTCACTGAAACTATAAACACAGACTAACATATCTTGATTTCTCTGTAAGAAAGATCAGTCTGAAATCCAAATTTCAGAAGAGGCAGAAGAGTAAAAGCAGAGATGGTGAGGGCCTGGCTTAGGGCACTAAGACCACATTAGTGAAGGGAGATAGATGGGGGAGGCACGACTCGGTGGTCACTCCGAGCCTGGGGGAAAGGCCTGGGGGATGAGAGAGGCTGTGGTGCGTTGGTCGCCACTGCGGGCTCTGGCAGGGCAGGAGCTACTCTGAGGAGAGGGAGACTTGTTTGTGGTACCTGTAGGTTACCCCTTTCCAGCCCACGTACCTTCTTGGTTTAGTTCACAGTGTGTTTGCGCCGGAAAGGGCAGACTGTGTACCAGCAAGTCCTGTCTGTGGAGCGCCCGAGTGTCCTGCAGAGCTGGAACTGGGGCCTGTGTGGGTACTTTGCATTCTACCACGCCCTGTATCCCCGAGCCTGGACTGTCTATCAGCTTCCTGGCCAAAATGTCACCCTGACCTGCCGCCAGATCACACCCATCTTGCCCCATGACTACCAGGTGAGGCTCCCCTTCTGTGTTTCCTCCATTGCTCTCCCTTCCCCAGGATCTGTCTCTCCTGGAAGTTCCATGACCTATGCAAGAGGGGGTGGAGAGTGAACATCACACTGGTTTCCCAGGACCACTGCCCAATTGGTCTTCTGTCTCCTGGCAGACAGCCTGCCAGGCAATATGGGGAGATGCAAGTGGAAGACAGAGTATATTGCCGGGTATTTGAGTCAGATCATCGGTGCCAAGGACTGATCCTGGGGAGTGGGGCCAGAAGGGATACGCTGGGACCATCTGAGTCTGATCTTCTGCTCCCAGGACAGCAGCCTGCCTGTAGGAGTCTTTGTGTGGGATGTGGAAAATGAAGGGGATGAAGCCCTGGACGTGTCCATCATGTTCTCCATGCGGAATGGACTGGGGGGTGAAGACGATGCCCCAGGGGGGTTGTGGAATGAGCCCTTCTGTCTGGAGCGTGATGGGGAGACTGTACAGGGGCTGCTTCTGCATCATCCAACCCCTCCAAATCCCTACACGATGGCTCTGGCTGCACGACTCACGGTATGGAGGAGGCTGCCCCATACCATAGCCTCTGAACCCCTACTCTCAGCCTGGCCCTAGCCCACCCCCCATGCCACCATGGTCTCTTCACTTCCTCACCTCCTGAGTCCCACCCTCACCACCCTAGCCTCTGGAACTTGGAGGCGGGAATATATTCAGGGGAGTTAGTCAGGAGCCAGTGTACCTGTGGAGTTTCTCCTCACAGAGTCTTTGGTCCCTTAACAGGCAGATACCATGGTAACCCACCTCACAGCCTTTGACCCTGACAGCACTGGGCAGCAGGTGTGGCAGGATCTACTTCAGGATGGACAGCTGGACTCCCTCGCTGGTGATGGGGGGTCTGACAGGGAGGTGGTGGGAAGAGAGGTTGTCCCTGTCTTGGGAGCGGGGGGGGGAGGCCTGGTAATAAGCAGGCTTTATTCCCATGTTAGGGACCCCTGCGGCTGAAGGGGGTGCCTGTGCTGATTCATCTTGCGCTTCTCTCAGGCCAAAGCCTCCCCTCGCAGAAAGGAGTAGGCCTCGCTGGGGCAGTGTGTGTTATGGGCAAGCTGCCACCTCGAGGCCAGTGCCGCTTGGAGTTCTCACTGGCTTGGGACATGCCCAGAATCATGTTTGGAGCAAAGGGCCAGGTCTACTACAGGTGATGGGAATGAGAGAGCACAGGGTCCATGGTGCTGGGGCTCTGAGCTGGAGCCCACATTCTCATCCCTCCTCTTTCTCTCCACCCCAGGCGGTACACAAGGTTCTTTGGCCCAGATGGTCATGCAGCACCCACCCTTAGCCACTACGCACTGTGCAGATATGCAGACTGGGAAGAGAGGATCTCGGCTTGGCAGAGCCCGGTATTGGATGACAGGTGCCAACGGGGCCCATCTCTTGCCTTTCTCCCAGGCACTCACACCTCAGCTGGGACTCCTTGATTCAGTCTCCACCCACCAAAATCAGCAGAGTTGGGCTGGGATTCACTTGGGACCCCTACTCTGCTGAACCCCAGAATCCGTCCTTTCCTGGGAGGTCCACACTCACTGGACTGTTCCCTCCTCCTGACTCCCCAGATCCTTGCCTGCCTGGTACAAATCTGCGCTGTTCAATGAACTATACTTCCTGGCTGATGGGGGCACAGTATGGCTGGAAGTTCCTGAGGACTGCCTACGAGAGGAGACGGTGGGGAGCATGTGTCAGCTCCGCCCCCTCCTACGAGAGTATGGTCGATTCGGCTACCTTGAAGGTACGGGCCGCTGGTGTTCGCAGTATGGCAGGCCATATCCATGAGGCCGGTTGGTGCCCTGCCCCCAGGCGGGATGATGGGTTTTGCCTATCCCAGGGTACTGGTTGGGATGAGGGGTGTCAGGTATGGAGTGTGACAGTGCCCCACCCCCAATGCTAGAGGAGCAGCTAGGCAGGGCAGTATGAAGGAGCAGCAGGAATCCTGGCAACAGTGTGTCTCCCTCATTCCTCCAGGCCAGGAATATCGCATGTACAACACATATGATGTCCACTTTTACGCTTCCTTTGCCCTCGTCATGCTCTGGCCCAAACTCGAGCTCAGCCTGCAGTATGACATGGGTGAGGGTCCCTTTTGTGCCTCTTCTGCCCTCTTAGCTCCCCACGCCCCTGAACCTTTGTGGTCCCTCACACTGTCTCTTCCACCCAAACATAATGTGGATCCTGCTTATTGGTTCCCCTCTGGAGTCATACACACACAGTTCTGTGCCCTACCCCAAGCCTACCCATTCCCTGCCCCGCGCCCCCCGCTTGTGTATCTGCTCCCCCAGCTCTGGCCACTCTCAGGGAGGATCTGGCACAGCAACAGTACCTGATGAGTGGGATAATAGCACCTGTGAAAAGGAGGAACGTCGTGCCTCATGATGTTGGGGATCCAGGTAAAAGTCCTTCCACAAGTGAGCTTCTCTTCCTCAGTTTTTGCACCCTCTACCCTACCCTGCAGTGCAGATGAAACAGGTTTTCTCCCCTCCCCAGATGATGAGCCATGGCTCCGGGTCAATGCATATGTGGTCCATGATACTGCGGACTGGAAGGACCTGAACCTGAAGTTTGTGCTGCAGGTTTATCGGGACTATTACCTGACGGGTGACCACTGCTTCCTGAGGGACATGTGGCCTGTGTGTCTGGTAAGGGATGCATGTGCAGTGGTCATGCCAGGGGCATGCTGCCTGGTGTTTGGGGAGAGCCCGGCTGGCTACTGTTGTCTTTTCTTAGCATCTAGGTCTTCAGTATCTTGGTCCCTCTCTAGGCCGTGATGGAGTCTGAAATGAAGTTTGACAAGGACCAAGATGGACTCATTGAGAATGGAGGCTATGCAGACCAAACCTATGATGGATGGGTCACCACAGGCCCCAGGTTGGGGGGTAGGGATTTCCAGGGGCCTGAGGTGGGGAACTGAGCATCAAGGGATTGTGGGCTTAAGGACAAGTGACTGCCTATTATTTCTACATGGGAGTGGCTAGAGCTGCCAGGCTAATTCCCTGAACCTGTGTCTCTGATCAGTGCTTACTGTGGAGGACTGTGGCTGGCAGCTGTGGCTGTGATGGTCAAGATGGCTGCTCTGTGTGGGGCACGGGAGGTCCAGGATAAATTTTCTTCCATCCTTAGCCGGGGCCAAGAAGCCTATGAGAGACTGCTGTGGAATGGTGAGTTGGGAGATCCTAAGGAATCTTAAGGCAGCTCTGGGGAGGCAAGGAGCCTTACTTTGTCCTTCCCCTCCTCCAGGCCGCTATTACAACTATGACTGCAGCTCTCAGCCTCAGTCCTATAGCATCATGTCTGACCAGTGTGCTGGCCAGTGGTTCCTGAGGGCCAGTGGCCTAGGAGAAGGAGACAGTGAGGTGAGAGACTAGGAGGAGGAACCGGAGAGAAAGGTAAGGGTTTTTCCTGGAGGTGGGAACCAAGTTTAAGAGACTGTGTTTCTTCCCTTGCCCCATTAGGTATTTCCTACCCCACATGTGGTCCGTGCTCTCCAAACTATCTTTGAATTCAATGTCCAGGGCTTTGCAGGAGGGGCCATGGGGGCTGTGAATGGAATGCAGCCCCATGGTGTTCCTGATAGATCCAGTGTCCAGTCTGATGAAGTCTGGGTGGGTGTGGTCTACGGGCTGGCAGCCACCATGATCCAAGAGGTAATTCACTCCCTTCCCCAACTCTCTGCCATCTGTACCTTGGCCTAGCAAACTTCCTCAGCCATCAGACTTCTGTACAGCCTAATTCAATGTCATCTTATTCATCCAGAGAGCCTCCCCCTTTTCCCTGGCATGCATTCTATCTCCTGCCTTCAGGCTTCTGCCTGTGAGTCAAGTTTATCTCCCCCACTGGCTGGGAACTCCCTGAGGGCACAGACCCTATTCTCTCCATCTGTCCAGCTGAAATAGCTACTCAGAGGTTGCCAAGTAATATGACTGCCATCTCTCCCGACAGGGCCTGACTTGGGAGGGCTTCCGGACAGCTGAAGGCTGCTACCGTACTGTGTGGGAGCGCCTGGGCCTGGCCTTCCAGACGCCTGAGGCGTACTGCCAGCAGCAGGTGTTCCGCTCGCTGGCCTACATGCGGCCGCTGAGCATCTGGGCCATGCAGCTGGCCCTGCAGCAGCAGCAGCATAAAAAGGCCCCTGGGCCAATCGCCAAACAGGACACGGGACTAAGCACCAGGCCCAGACTTGGACCAAAGGAAGCCGTGGCAAACCCAAGCCCAGAATGCGCCTCGTGAACTGTGGAAGGAGGCGCTAACAGCCCAGCCTTCAGCCTGGCCCTTCCTCCTCCTCCACACCCACCCCAACTCTCCTGCAGCCCTGAGCCACCAGGACAATCATGCCCTCCCTTCTCCCCACCCAACCGCGCCAGTAAAGAGGGGTTGAGGGTGACCCATGCATCAGAATCACTTATTTATTTCTTTCTTCACCCCATCCCCTCACTGCATGAAGTGTTCAAGGAGGTCAGTTGATTCCCCCAGGCCCATTCATGGGGTGACAGACATACATGGGTACAAATAAAAGACCCAGAAAGCCAGTAAGTGTGGTGTGTTTGAGTCCTCAGGCTTCCTGACAGGGCACCAGGACCTGAGGCGAGCCCCCTCCCGTCCCTTTTCCTCTGAACACAGACTGGGGGCTGCAGACCATGACTGAGGCCCCCACATCCTCACACCTAGCCTGAATATCTACCCGGCAAGATAACAGACGTGGAGCCGTGGGTAGGGAGCCATCCTCCCTCACTTGTGAGATTTGCATGCAGGGGAGAGATGGGACCTGGGCAGGAGGATGCTGAGAAACTGTCAGGCAGTGGCAACTTCAGGGGAGGCTCTGCGCTAGGAGCTTGAGGCATGTGATAGAAGAGGCAGCAAGAATTGCTAGGAGCCTGGAGCTCATGGTCCAAGCTGTCCTTTGGTACCTCTGACTGAAGGGCAGGCAGCTCCAGCTGGGGAGGGTCCTCGCTGGGGAGGGCACGAAGCTGGCGGGACAACACTGAGGAGACAAATGCCGTTCAGGGCAGGCTGGGCTTCTCCCCTAGCCCTTCCTTAATGGTATCCTCAAGGATCTCACCTCCACGCTCAGCTGGCAGACTCCCCCTTGTGTCCGATGAGTACATCACAGGTACGAAAAGGAGACAGAAAGAGAACAGCAGGACCTAGAGCACAGGAGAAAAGAGATGAAGAAGGGCTTTGCATTGCACCCCTATCCGTGCCACCTGAGAAAAGAATCTCTCCTTCCATCACCATCCTCACCAAGACACAGGTGCTGCCGCTGCTGGCTTTGTTTGCTGTCTGAATCATCATGGCCTGGAGTTTCCTCAACTGATCCAAAAGGGACCTAGAGGAAGAGAGGGGACAGACAGCAGCCCCTGGCCTGGCACCCTGACATACAACAAAACCCTCTTGTTAAGTTCATCTCCTCCACCTGTGCACTGGATCCTCTCTTACTTTTGTACCTATTTTTGCAAGTGATCTCTTCCTCTCTGTGAACAAAATGCCTGACCTCACTAAAACAAACACACACGTCTCTGCCCTGATTTAAACTCCTTTTGCAAACCCCTTCAGTGGTTCTACACTGCCTGATCAGCTCTGCACACAATCCTCACTAGGGATTATACGTTCTCTACCTTCCAGCCCAACTCACCCGTGTTAGGGTTCCAGCCAGACTGGACTATGCTGTGTTCTCTCTGCCTAGAATGCTCCCCACACCTCCACCCAAGAATCCTATCTACTATTAAATGCCATCCGCCACATGAGGTCTTTCTTATTCCCTCCTTTCTCCTTCTTGATACTTACCCATAGTTACTTGCAAATTTATTCCCTGCTATTATGAGCTTCTTAGAATCAGAGACCCACTAAAGGCCAAGCACCAGACCTTACACGTGGGAGCTGCCTAATTAGAAATCAAGTGTGGAGCAAGAGAAAGACTGAGACAGTATTAAATGGGAGAGATGAGAAAGGATTGATGTCGAAGAGTTGCTTACAGATTCTCCTCCTCCAGGAGCTGTACTTTGTTCTGTAGCTCCAGATTCTGGGCTGTGTATTTCAGAACCCTGGAGGAATAACAGGGATGTGGGGGCATGGCCTGTATCCACCCTTAAAAAACCTAACACTTCCAATTACCTCTGTTCTCTCCACCCCCGAGTTCCACTCCCTTTTATACCTGCTCTCTAAACGCCCCACATACACCTTCTTCTTCCTGCGGCTCTCTTGAGCAGACTTTTTGTTTCGAATCTTCCTCCGCACTCGTTTCAGAACTTGTTCCTCCATCTGAGAGAAGACAGGAAAAGGGGTATCATCCGAGGAACATTAGACCAAAGAGTTTGGAGGCAACTGAGTTCGATCTTCCCAATGTGGAAATTCCTTCTACAGCTTCCCTGACCAACAGGCACTCTGCTTCTGTCTGAGTGCCTCTGAGGACCAGTTGTTAATGCCGTCATAAGCCAAGCCACTGTAACAATTTTATTAACTAAAAAAAACCTTCCTTATCGTGAGCCAACATCTGCCTCTATTATTTCTACCTATTAGACTTACCTAGCACCTGATCTCTGGGGCTGTAATAGAACAAAGGTCTTTAGCTATTTAAAAGCACTTGACATTTCTTCAGAGTTTAAAAAAAACTGGGCAAAAAACAACTCATCATCTTATCTGCTCTTCGCAGGATGGACTGCATCCTCTTAATATCTGTCAAAGATCGGGGCTCAAAACTGGACACTAAGATGCTTTCTGGCCAGTAAAAAGGAGAGCAAGACGGTTACTGCCCTTCTAGCAGCAACACTGTTAGTTTACTGGTATCCGACGACACAGCTTCCAAACTCCATTCACTTTGTTAGTAGCCATATCACACTGTTGACTCAACCTTTTCTTTTTTCGCAGCTTGTGGAATCTTAGTTCCCCGACCAGGGATTGAACCCTGGCCCTCAGCAGTGAAAGCACAGAGTCCTAACCACTGGACTGCCAGGGAATTCCCTCAACTTGTACTTTTAAGAACTTAAAATTCTTTTAACCTTTCTGTTAATGAACATTGATTTCATCACAGTATCACAATGCTGTGCATGTGAGGCCGCCACTCACTGCTTGACAATCGGGATTTTACACTTATTCTTGTTATACTACTCAATCCAGCCTTGATGAACCCTAATACTTAATTCTACTATTCAGCTATAGGTAGATTAGTGCGAAACCAGTGAAATATAAGTGTCAGGGACCCATGCTTGCACAGTACTTTCCAAATCCCTTTACTAACATTACCCTGATAATTCTGAATTTTTACTTAAAAAGAACACCAAACTTTGTACAAGCCCTGCAAAACCACCATCTGCCCTTGCATCCAGCTTCCTGGTAACAACAAATGTGCTAATCTCTCACCTCAGTTCTTTTTCAAGTTACTGATATAAAATTAACAGAACTGGCCTACTTGGGACTCACAACCCTCCTCCAATGGGAGTCTTACCTTAGTAAGAGGAAGCGTCCCAGGCAGGGTAAGCCCCTCCTTCTCCAAGAGCCTCTTCTCCTCTTCAGTCAGTATTAGCCTAGCAATCTCCTGGGGTTCCTGAGAGGTGGGCAGCAGAGTTGCAAAGGGATGTCAGAAACGAATGGGGAATCCTGCCCCAACCCGTGCAATGCGGGGAATAATCCTCCTGTAAATCAAGTCAAGTACCTGCTCTGCCGGCTCCTCCACATGCAATGGAGTCATCTGAGCCCCCTCTTCTCCATATCTCTCAGTATCTGAAAAAGGGAAAGTATGAATAGCCAGGCCCGTGAGTCCTCTCCTCCCCCAAAACTTCACTTATTACAGACTTACCTAGATCTATGGAGACATGCTCCCGTGAGAGAGAATAGGTGTGATCATGGTGGACAAGACAGGGGTTAGAATTGCTGAAAATGGTCAACGATGCTGGGGGACTCGGCAGGCAGCTCAGGAAATCCTCTACGTCCCAATTGCTCAGAGCCTGCATAGGGTTCAGATTAACAGGCTTTAACGTATCACCTCCCACTGCCTCAGGGACACACCCCACAACCGGCCCCGGGCCTCCCCGACTCAGACCCCTACCTACCTCAAAAAGTGGCAGCTCCCAACCCAGCGGAGCCTCCAAGGCCTCATCGGGCGCCGCCACCAAACCTCCGCTTTCCTCTAGCAAGAAGCCCAGCAGGTCATGGTCACCCGGGTCCAACGCCAGCTCCATATGAGACATCTACGGAAAGGATGTGCAGAAACGCAGGAGTTCACCCCTCCACCCGGCCCCAATCCCCAACCCTACGCGCGACCCGGACCGTCAGTCGACCCCACCTATAGGTTCCTCAGCGGGGTTTTCCTCCTAGGTGCTAGCAGGGTCTCTGAAAACGGACCCGCCTCCCAGACTCGATTCCCCGCAACTTCCAACACAACACAAGTGACGCACCTACCCGAGAGGCATTCCGGGACTTGGAGTTCCCCTCGACGCGGAAGCGGCGTCGGTGCGCGCCACGTCCCGGGCGCTATGCAAATAGAGGGTACTTGCCTGCCGCCCCCTCACTCCCTGGGGGCGGGCATTCTGGGGAACCGCCCTCGCCTTCTCCCCGGGCTAGAAGAAGGAAGGATTAGAGCCTAAAAGGGAACTCCGGCGCAGTTCGGGCGCCTTCTCTGGCTGCGCCGCACCCTCGCTTCCTGCCGGGGAGGGGCTGCCGGTAGTCGGCGGGCTCCCGAGCATCGAGAGCTGGAGCCAGAGCAGCTTCCTGCAGACCCCGCGACCATAGAGCGCGGGCCCAGGGCGCCGCCCGCGGGTGGGGGACGTTCCCGGGACGGAAGTGGCCGAGAGAGTGTCGAAGAGAGGGCGAGGCCGGAGCCTGAGAGCCACCCGGAGAACGAGAGGGTTAGCGGACCAGCGGGCGGGGCACAGAGCCGGGCAGCGCAGGTAGGGAGGACCGGGCGAGCTGGGGCTTCAGGGTGGGGCTGCGAGGCCAGGTCCGGGAGGCGGGTGGGCGGTCGGGGCCGCTGACTCTTCTGCGTCTGTTTCGGGTCCTGTTGGAGAGATCAGCGTCCAGTGTATCTCCGCTTGTGCTCGGAGTTAAATAGGCCGTTTTTCGGGAGCCAGGCCCTTCCTGGGAGCAGATGAGTTTGGGGGAGGGTGAGGAGTGGGTGGCAGTGTGGCGCAGGGCGGGGATCGGCTTTGAGGTTAGTTGATAGCGGGTGAGTAGGAACACATTGGGTGAGTTGCGGATTAGGTGGAGTTGGGTTTAGGAGTTAAGGTTAGCTTTTGGAGTTATAAAACCGGGGTTAAAATTTAGATTTATTAGTGTGAGTCAGGTGCGTTTTGTGTAGGTGAAGTTTGGATTAAGAGCATTATTTTGTTTTCTAGGATGGCCAACATAAGTAAAAGTTAGAGTTCAGGGTCAGGTTAAGGGTCACCAACAGGAACTAGGTTAGAAGTCCAGTTTTAGGGATTAGAGAAGGTTGGCATAGTCAGTATTAGGGATAAACGGAAGGGGTGAATCAGGAATCAAGTGTCAAATGAGCTTTAGGTTTAGGGGTCAAGATTTAGGGTTAAGGTCGGGATTTGGTGCTAAAGGTAAAAATTTGATCAAAATTAGGGATCAGGGATTGGATTCAGGTGTGTGCTAAGAAAGGGATGAGTGTCAAAGCCAGTACTGGGAATCAGGAGACAAAATAGGGTCAGGGTTAATGTTAGGAATCTCGGGCAGTTCTCGGTGTTGTAGTTGAGGTCAGGGTGGTTGACCTCGGGCAGGTAAATTTAAGAGATTGGCAGTAAGTAGATGCCCTTGTTTTGTGGGGAGGGCTCTTATGCCTCTGTAGTCACAGGGGCTTCTTTGGCCCAGAGAAATGACAAACTAATTTCAGGCAAGGGTTCTGGGCTTCAGCTAGAATTGCAAGCATCTGGGATTCCAGCTTCATTCTACTGTCTAAGCCTAGGGCTCTTGCTGTGACCACCACAGTTGAGGGGCAGGGGTTCCTGGACCATGCTGTTTAAAAGATAGGAGATGCGAAAGGGTTAGAGACTCAGGAGGTATACAAGGCTTAGTAACACGTGGGGGACTGCCTAGGGGAGACGGGATGGTGATTAAGGGGGAAGCAGACCAAGGAAACTGCTCCCATGGGAGAAGGGGATGGCTTAATCCTCTGAAAGTTCAGCCCTACTGCCTCCGTCTTCCCTCATTCCCTGGATATTAAACCTTCCCCTCCAACTCTCCTCCCTGGCCCTGCATTTCACACCCTTCAGGCCTACCCACTTACAGAATACTTCCCTTGCCTTTAATGCTCCCGTGTTGTTCACCTTACCATCCATTCTCAGTGTCAATTCTGCCTCCCTTCCCACCCCTGAATCCGCACATCCTTCTCTCATGCAAATCTGAGCTTTCCCATCATTTTAAAGCACTCTCCCACCATTTTCACCCACTCATTCAAGTGCATACCTCCTGGTCATCTGCTGAATACCCCACCACCAGTCCAACACTACTGCCAGGTCTTTACGGTCCCTGCTATGTGCCATTCCCTGATTCTAAGCCTCCTTAATTTCTTGGTCTAGTTATAGTTCCCCTTCCCCCACTGCCCCAAGAGAAAAGAGGAAATGAGACCCAAAGAGGAAACTGGATCTTGCTGATCCCACGCCCAGCCAGGCCACTGACCACACCCCCATTTCACTCCCAGCCTGACCCTGCCACTGACCACAACACTATCCCCTACTCAGCCTGACCCGGCCACTGGCTGCATCCCATTCCCCTCAACTCCATCTTTACTTAGACACTGCCAACGTCCCTTCACTCTCCCCCCATCCCACTAATGTAGCCTAATTTAGCCACTTACCACATCTCTTCTCAACCTCTTGCAGCCTGACTTGGCCTCTGACCTCACTCCATCATTCCCTGTCTTAGCCACCATCCACATAATTATTCTTCCTCTTCCCCCAGCCTGATCCAGTGACTAACTATAGATGTATTTTTCCTACTGTTACCTTCCCAGTCTTTCTTTACACTTTGTCTTCCCCATTTCCAGCCTGATAGAGTCACTAACCCCATCCCTTCTGCCCCTACCTGGCTGCTAACCACATCCCCTAACTGCAGCCTCATCTTCACATTCTCAGCTCCATCTGCTCCTTTCTTTCCCCCTTTCCCAGTTCCTTGCCTAAACTCAAGCTCTCCCAGCCACTCTGAGTGCCTACTGATGACGCGAAGCAATGGGACCCCAGCCTGACTTTGGGCCTTGGTTCCTGAGGACAGACTGTCATCAGCTCCTGTCAGTTCTCCCTCTTAAAATTTGTAATGAGTGATGTCCTCCTCTCCACCTTTCTAACTCTGGCTTCATTACCTCCCACTTGGGCTAATGCAGTGTCTTTACAACCAATCTCCAAGGTAGATGCCAGAGTTATTTTCCTAAAGTTTACTTCTGATTATGCCCCTTCTCTGATCAAAGCCTCCCTTTGCCTCCTGTTGCCCTCCGGTAGGTGAAATTCCGCATACTCCTGCCGAGTTCTCCCCTGCCTTTCCACCCTAACCTTGACTTCCCCATCACTGCTCACTTGCAGGTACCCTGTGCTTCAACCAGCCTGCCTCCTCACTTCCCTGAATGCCCCTCCGTGATTTTCTGCTTCTCCACCTTTGCTTATGCTATTCTCTCTGCCTGGAATGCCACCCCTGACTCATCTCCGGCTGGCTGGAATAGTGGAGAGAGCTTGGGCTTCGGAGTCAGAGACCTGGGTTTGGATCCTGGCTTCACAACTTATTCGTTTGTGTGACTTATTAGCTGTGTGACTTGTTCAAGTTAAATACTTGAACAAGTGCTTAACTTCTTTGAGCCTCAGTTTCCTAATCTGTAAAAATGGAAATACTGACACCTACCTTGCAGGGTTGCTGTAAGGATTAAATGAAATTACACAAAGAAATTGACATATAGTCAATAAAAGATAGATCATTGTTATTTTTTATTATCTTTATTTTTTTTAATCCTAACTTCAAATGACACTTTTCGTGAAGACATTTTAGTCCCCCTTCCCTGACCTAAAGGGATCTCTCCTGTGAGCACATGCCACCTGGTTCTTACCACATCCTGCCTTCTGTAACTTTGTATGTAGCTCATCCACTCTGCTGACCAGGAGCCCATGGAGGGCAGAGGCTAGGGCTTACCCGCCACTGAGAGTTTGGCCCAAGGCCTTCCCATAACACGCCCTCGAAAATGCTCACTGGATGGATGGAAGGAGAATGTCTGTATAATGAGAGGAGAGGTGCTGGGGCCGAGTGCTGTGTGCTTGCCGATAGAGGTGTATTTGTACGTCCCAGCTGTGTGCGTGGGGTGGAGTCCATGGGAAGATGATGTGGTTGTGATGGATCTGTGTAGGGCTGTGTGTTTGAGATAATGTGTATGTAGAGACTGTGTAAGTAGCTTTGTGGGAAAGAGCTCTCTGCATAGGCTGGGGTACATCTAGGGAGAAAGAATATGCATGGATCTGGATGTAGGTGGGGAAGGGTCGTGCTGGGGGAAGTCAGGTCCAGCCCTTCAGCTGCCCAGTCCAGCCCTAAATGAGCCTCCAGCAGCCTGAGGCCGGATATGTCAGTCTCACCCACAACCCTCCCCTCCCTCTCAGCGGTTACAGACTCAGAGGCCAAATTTGGTAACAGACTGAGTGTTACTCCCCCAGCCCTCTTACATTCTGACTCTGTCTTCAGCTTTCTCTCTCCCTTTGTCCCTCTCTGTAACTCCCTGTCTTTCTGCAGCTCCCTTTGTGGGTACCTGCTCTGACTGTATTCTCTATGTACCCCAAATTCCTTACCCCCAGTACATTTACATTCCATTCCTTGCTGGGATTTGACCTCCTGTCCTCTATTCCCCCCCCCCCCACAATTGCCCAACTCCTCTGGAATGTATCTCAGGAATGTCTTGAGGGAGGAGGAGTTCTCTGGGAGGGGGACACGGAGGGGGGAGCATTGTTGCTGTTCCATAAAACATGATAGAAAGGGGAGCAAAGTTCTCAGGCCGGAACAGGAATTGGATAGCTTCTCCCCATACTTCCAGGGGCCTGGTTCTGTGCTATCATCGCCCCCAACTCGCTCAGTTCCCTTTCCTCCCTCACCCTCTTGTAGCCATGTGGATGTCCACTGAGGACCAGCCTGAAAGTGAGGGTAGCCATGACTCAACTCCCTTATCGGGGTCTCACCAGAGGTTTCCGTGCTTGAGGAAGAAGGGGGTGTCCATATGTCCGGAGGAAATGGGGGGAGACATGCAATTTCAGCTTAGGGTCTAAGGTCTTTTCAGTGTGCCCTCAGCTTCGCAGACCTTCCAGCGACCCAACAGCCAGGTCTGTCCAGCTATGGGGAGAGGTGCTCCAGGAATGGGGAAGGGAGTAGAAACCTAGTAGTGGGGAGACTGGGAGAGTCCACTCTTGGGAGTAACGATAGAGGATGAGCTGTGGCTGTTGCTTTTTTGAGACTCTGTACTATTTATAAGGTTAGAAATTGTCTATCATATCCCTGGTCCAGACCTTTCCCACATCTGCCTCCCGCCTCCAGTTTCTACCTAGATTTTCAATCCCTCCTAATCTCTTCACCCTCCAAAAACATACCCCTTGCCAAGTTCCCTGATCCTCAGCTGCTGTTTCCTAACACCCCCACCTCTGCTTCCAGCCTTCTCTCTAGTCTGCTTTCTCCCCTTTGGGGCTAGCAGTTTGTAGAGAGGGCAATGGGCAGGCTAGATTTGCTCACTCTCTTAGGTAAGAGGCACCAATCTCTGTGCGGAGCTGGGTCACATCATCAGCTGCTAGGCAGACGTGTGGTCTGGTACACTCTGCACTGCCTGCCGCCTCCACTGAGAGGTGGTGCCGGGAGGGCTCGGTGAGACTGGTGTCCCTGGCCGCAATGAAAATACTATCAGGAGAGGCAGCTGAGGTGGAGGGCAGAGTTTCAGAAGGACTAACTGAAGATGAGAGAGCATAGGAGGAGTTACAGTGAGAACTGGGTAGTAACTTGGTGACTTAGAAGGAGCAAGGACTGAGTTAGAAGGACTGGGCTCTTTCTCTGACCTGCTTTGAAACACACACACACACACAGACACACACACACACACACAGACACACACACACACGCACACACACACACACACACGCATACATGGTCTGATTCCCCTTCAGCAAAATTAAAGAGTTGATTAGATCACTTCTGAGATCCCTTTGGGTTAGAAAATCATGATTCTAGCTTGACTGCTGGGAAACCAAACATGGGCCAAGCTCCTCTGGGAGGCCCCCAGCACGTCAGGTTAGAGGAAAGCTGAGACAAGTGGGCCTGGATGGATTGAACAGCAAGTGTTTGGCCTCCCTGCCGAACTAGCTAGAGACAGTGTTTGCAGGTCTCAGGAGCCCTTGGGGATTATCTAATATAACGTCTTCATTCTGCAGAGGAGGAGGCTAAAGCTGTGAGAGGGAAGATCATATGATGAGTCAGGGCAGAGCTCTGAAAATTCCAGACGGGAAGAAACCAGCAGGGTATAGTAAGAGACAAAGAGGGAAGAAGACTGAACCAGGAAGGATGAAAACAGGGCAGAGGCGGGGCTGGGAAAGGAGGTGAGCAGGGACAAGGGTAAGAGAGAAACACTTGGAAGAAAAAAGGGAGGCACAGATTCCAGTGCTGGGGGCGGAGCGGTGTCCTCGGGTAACACTGCGTTTCAGACCTGCTTTTGTACCTTGCAGACCAGCCTCTCCTTCAGATGTCTTAGACACCTTAGGCATCCATCTGATGCAACTCATCTTTCATTCTTTAAAATTATTAAATAAAACAAAACCAACTTCACCGCTATCTGCTTTGGTGACTCCCTTTCCTGGGCCTCTATCTGGGGGGCCTCCTCTCCTCCAACAAGGGTGTATTCTAATGCCCTGATGCCACAGGTCAGGTATAGCCAGGCTGGAGAGGAGAAGCCGCCACCATGGTTGCACTTTCGCTGAAGATCAGCATTGGGAATGTGGTAAAGACGATGCAGTTCGAGCCATCTACCATGGTGTATGATGCCTGTCGCATCATCCGTGAGCGGATCCCAGAGGCCCTGTCTGGCCCTCGTGAGTCTGACTACCCAGATGGCTGGGGCGGGAGTCCTTGGTCCCTTCTCATTCCCAGGCTCTTGGCCTTGGGGGATGACTTTCTTGTCCCCCAAGGCTTTTCATCTCTCAGGTCTGTGCTCCTTGGTTCCCTCCCTCCCCTTTAGGCCTCAGATCACTGAGAAAATAATAAGGGGCAGTGGTGCAGCCATTCAGCCATATTGGGGTCCTTATGAGTCTGAGGTGATCCATCCTCTCTTTTAGCCAGCGACTTTGGGCTATTTCTGTCAGACGATGACCCCAAAAAGGGTATATGGCTGGAGGCCGGGAAAGCTTTGGATTACTACATGCTCCGAAATGGGGTGAGTATGACTTCATCAAGGACCACCAATATCCTCTTCCATCACTTCCCTCCTTCCGCTTCCTATTTTCAGCACCCGCATCTGTCGTCTCTGACCTCCCCCATGCCTTCTTTCTATTACAGGCAGTCATAATACCCTGCTTTCGAGCGAGCCACCATAGTCTTCCTTTTAGTAATCTACTTTCCTCCCGCCTCTGGCTGCCTGAAAAGGAAGTAATACCTTTAGCTTAAAGTGGGCCCCTGCCTCCTATTCCTGCCCCAATAGGACACCATGGAGTACAGGAAGAAACAGAGGCCCTTGAAGATCCGTATGCTGGATGGCACTGTGAAGACTGTCATGGTGGACGACTCTAAGACCGTCACTGACATGCTCATGACCATCTGTGCCCGCATTGGTAAGGGGCTAGTGGGGCCGGAGGCTCAGGGGGAGGCCCCAGTTCTGCCAGAAGACCTGGCTGCAGTGCCTGGGATGCTGCCAACCCACCCCCTCCCCCAGGCATCACCAACCATGATGAATATTCACTGGTTCGAGAGCTCATGGAAGAGAAGAAGGAGGAGGTGACAGGGACCTTACGAAAGGACAAGACACTGCTGCGAGATGAAAAGAAGATGGAGAAACTAAAGCAGAAATTGCACACAGATGACGAGCGTAAGCAGAAAGGGACAGAAGAGGGCATTCGAAACAAGCAGGGTGGCAGGGGCAGCCGTTTCTGTGTTATTTACTGAATACTTGCTTTTGCAAGGCACTGTTTAAACACTGGGGATGCATCTGTAGTAAAACAAAGTCCTACACTCACGGAACTTAACATATTAGTGAGAGAGGGTAGGAAATGAAGAAACAAACAAAAAGCCAGAGATTAGATGGCATAGGGGCTCTAGGGGCTTGACATTGAGGGGACTCTCTGTGTCCCAGTGAACTGGCTGGACCATGGCCGGACGCTGAGGGAACAGGGAGTGGAGGAGCACGAGACGCTTCTGCTCCGGAGGAAGTTCTTCTACTCAGACCAGAATGTGGACTCCCGGGACCCTGTCCAGCTGAACCTTCTCTATGTGCAGGTAGGGAAAGGACTTGCCTGGCATGGGGTGGTAGGGAGAGAGGCAGAAGCGCAGTGGGGGTATCTCTGTACCCCAGACAACATTCGCCTCCTTTCGCTGTGCTCTGCAGGCACGAGATGACATCCTGAATGGCTCCCACCCTGTCTCCTTCGACAAGGCCTGTGAGTTCGCTGGCTTCCAATGCCAGATCCAGTTTGGGCCCCACAATGAGCAGAAGCACAAGGCTGGTTTCCTCGAGTGAGTGACCCTCATCCCATACCCTGGCAGGGCCCAGGACTCCCTGCCACTGTGGCCCCAGCACAACGGGCCTGTCTCCATCCCAGTCCTTCTCCCCTGTTTCCTCTTCTCAGGTCCCAGGGTCTGACCCATATGGGTACCTTTTCAGCGTCCATCGTCCATTTGTCTCCTCCCTGGCCTCATGTGGAATATAAATGTAGTCCAGAATCCCTGCCCCTGCCCCCTACCTCTGAAGTGAGCATGTAACTTTTCTGAGGTGCTCTGAAGAATTGTACTGCAATAGCCAGAGGGAAAGTACATTTTCGTCACAGGGAACATCAGATTTCCGAAGTCTCACAGGTCTCAGCCACTGGTGTTTCTCAGAATATCTACAGTTTGGTGTGGCTTTCTCAGCTTCCTACAAGCATGGTCATCCTTCTCGTGAGCTCCTTCTGCCCTTGGTCCCCTAAAGTTGTGCTCTTGACCCTCTTTTCCTGAAGGAATGAGCCTCCAACTCAAGTTCCCTTAGTCTCTTTCCCTGTAAGGAGGGACACAGGCTGTATTCAAGAGTTAGTATGAAGTCATCTCGATTTCAGGGACAATCCAGACTCTAGTCCCTTGAGTCTTCTTTCTCCCCAAAGATAATACTCTCCTAGACATTTCCTTACAACCCTAGGCCCACAGTCCATGGCCCACATAGCCCTGATGCTGTCCACTACATGCTGACCCTCCCTTTTCTGGTGTAGCCTGAAGGACTTCCTGCCCAAGGAGTATGTGAAGCAGAAGGGAGAGCGTAAGATCTTCCAGGTGAATGGGGATGGGGAAAGTGTTTGGGATGACCCGGGAGCTTTGCTGCTTAATCCTACTGACTAAATGGACCCCCGCCCCCTCCTTGTCACCCCTACCTTGCTTCCACCCTCCAAGCTGTTCTCCCACCCCTCCTGCACCGAGAAAGCAGAAAACCTGGGCTTCTGGTCTTCACCTGCACACTGCATCTGCTGTGGAACTCAGTTCAGTAATCTTGTTTTCTTTTCTTTACCTCTAACATGGGATAACTATCTTCCCTGAGTAGGATTGATAGGGGAATCAAACGAGGTGGTATGCCTAAATTACTGTGAAGAGTATATATCTTCGTACAGACGGAAGGTGTTATCCCCACTCTTTGAATCCTCAGCCCAAAAGGCCTTGTATTTGACCTTCTACTTCCTAACCATCCATTCGTGTCTACAGAATGTCTGCAAGTTCCTTAACTGTATCCTTCGCTTCTTGAATAATTGCTTCTGCATATCCTTTATCAGCCCCATCCCCTCACCTTCTCATTTTTTATAGCCTGCATCCCCCTAACTCTTCCTCTGTTCCCATCATGCTCTCCCATCATAGTTCACATCCCAACTTAACTCCTCATCTGCGATATCATCCTCCCCACATTTTGCTAAATGTTTCCCCATTTCATACTCGAAGGCACACAAGAACTGTGGACAGATGAGTGAGATCGAGGCCAAGGTACGCTATGTGAAGCTAGCCCGTTCCCTCAAGACGTACGGCGTCTCCTTCTTCCTGGTCAAGGTGGGTTACGGATACTTCTCTCTGCCCGCCCTTACTTCCACTCTTACCCTTTCCTCTCTGAGTCTCTAACCCTGCCCCCAGTCACATTTCCCATTGTTCCCCAAGAATCTCATTCTCTTCCTTGTGAAAACTTGCCCCTTTGTCAGTTCTCCACCATCACTTCCCTCCTTACCCTGCATTTTCCTTCCCTTTCCCTTTATCCTAACATAGCCTTGTCCCAGGTCCATCCATAGACACCCTGGTTCACCCCTGCCCACCTCAGCACCCCACTGTTGTCTGGATCTGATCCCCTGACCAATAACACCAATGACAACCTCTGCCCTACAGGAAAAGATGAAAGGAAAAAACAAGTTGGTGCCCAGGCTTCTGGGCATCACTAAGGAGTGTGTGATGCGAGTGGACGAGAAGACCAAAGAGGTGATCCAGGAGTGGAACCTCACCAACATCAAACGCTGGGCTGCCTCTCCCAAGAGCTTCACCCTGGTGAGCTGGGGTCTCGGGGGAGAAAGGGCTTTGGAGTTTTCAGAGAAGGGGCAGCCACAGAGGTCTCCCCCGCACCCCTGCTCAGGGGTAGGTGCACTGAATGCAACTCCAGAAAAAAGGAAAACTTTGGAACTATTGCAGGAATGTGGAGATTAGAATAGAGGGGAAACTCTCCTGGAGAATGAGGAAAGCTTAAATGAAACATTTTTTTAAAATCAACAGAACAAAACTGTAGCCAGCAAGCTGAGATCACAGGAAACTTGGGGAGAGGGAAGAAAAAGGTGACAGAAAGAAAAATAAGCCTCCCCTCTTTCAGCAACAGCTACTTACAATAGTTTCCTCCTCTAGCTTTATGTTTTGGCATTATGAATTGAAAACTGATCCCACCTTGAGGAAGTGCCCCACTGAGAAGGGAAATTAGTAAAGGTGGTTTTTCCATTTTGGGTACTAGTACTAATCCTTAACTATGGTCATTTAATGATAAATGATAAATGTGTCCTCCCAATTCAGGGTGAGAGAAGAGAGATTTCCTAAATGCCACACATTTGAAACTGTAGCATAAAGAGCACTCCTCGGAAATAAAATATTTCCCTCCAAGGAAAATAAAGAAATAGGAGATTGAAGAAAGGCTGTTGTCCTAGAGGCTCTTGGCATGGGACGGGGAAGCGCCCCTCATCAGCTCAACCTTGGGCTCCTGCCCCACCCTTTCCCATCCTGGGTGGATTCAGGCTTTCCCACTGAGTCCCTACCTTGTCCCCCTAGGATTTCGGGGACTACCAAGATGGCTACTACTCGGTGCAGACAACCGAGGGGGAGCAGATCGCACAGCTCATTGCTGGCTACATCGATATCATCCTTAAGAAGGTGAGCGCTGCCTGACCCCCACCTTCTCCTTCTCCTCCCTTACCTTGTCCCCAAGCCGGTCCTTTAGAAAGGGGGACCCAAGTTTCAGAAGATGGCTGACTGCGGAATGAAAAGGCTGCCTTCCCCACTTCCCTCTTCTTTAACTCTTGTTCTTTTTTTCTCCCTACAGAAAAAAAGCAAGGATCACTTTGGACTGGAAGGAGATGAGGAGTCTACTATGCTGGAGGACTCGGTGTCCCCCAAGAAGTACGAGGGGAACTGGGCTGACCCCATCCCTTGGGCAGGGAAGGCAAGGCAGAACCCCCAGGGACTGTGGGAGGTGGGGAGTCCTTAGGATGCCTCTAACCAGTCGCAGGCTGTGGTGAGACCTCACGCACCGCCCAGACCATAGGACGTGCGGAGGCTGTAGAGCGGGGTGGGAAGGGATGAGAGGAGGAGGTCCTCGGAGTGCTCCCCGTACGTCCCCTCTCTAGGTCAACAGTCCTTCAGCAGCAGTGTAACCGGGTGGGGAAGGTGGAGCATGGCTCCGTGGCCCTGCCAGCCATCATGCGCTCCGGAGCCTCTGGTCCTGAAAATTTCCAGGTGGGCAGCATGCCACCTGCCCAGCAGCAGATTACCAGTGGCCAGATGCACCGAGGACACATGCCTCCTTTGGTAAGAGTGCCCCCACTGCTGCCATGATTCCGGGCCTAGCCCCCCTTGGCTGGGCCTAGCCAGGAGTTCGGCAGTCTTTCCCGTGTCCCTATTTGTCTCCTTCTCGGCCTCAGGCTCTCTTTTGCCTTCTCTCTCCTCTGAATGTTCCCTGTTACTTCTCTCTTTGACTCATAGACGTCAGCCCAGCAGGCACTCACTGGAACCATCAACTCCAGCATGCAAGCTGTGCAGGCTGCCCAGGCCACTCTGGATGACTTCGACACTCTGCCCCCTCTGGGCCAGGATGCTGTGAGTATGGGATGCAGGAGAGGCCGATGGTGCTGAAGCTGGGACTCCAAGGAGCAGGGTTGGGGTTAACTGCAGCAGAGCAGATCCTGAGGTTTGTTCCTCTTTCCTCTCAGGCCTCGAAGGCCTGGCGTAAGAACAAGATGGATGAATCAAAGCATGAAATCCACTCCCAGGTAGACGCCATCACAGCCGGTACTGCCTCCGTGGTGAACCTGACAGCAGGTAGGCTGGATGCCCAGCCCTCTGTGTGCGGTGGCGGAGGGGAGGGCGAGCATGTGCAAGCGTGAGTGTGACTGGCTCGGTGTGACTGCACCTTGACTCACGGGAGGGACTTCGTGTGTACGTCTCTCTCAGGACGTGTGTGTGACTAACTGCCTGTGACTGGCCTCCTCTTCTTCCTTCTGCCCCCAGGGGACCCTGCCGAGACAGACTACACCGCAGTGGGCTGTGCAGTCACCACAATCTCCTCCAACCTGACGGAGATGTCCCGTGGCGTGAAGCTGCTGGCTGCCCTGCTGGAGGACGAAGGTGGCAGTGGCCGGCCCCTGCTGCAGGCGGCGAAGGGCCTGGCGGGGGCGGTGTCAGAACTGCTGCGCAGTGCCCAGCCGGCCAGTGCCGAGGTCAGGGGCCAGGGGTTGGCACTAGGGAGAGGGGAGGGTTTGAGCCCAAGGAGAAGGGGGTGGTCCATGTTGCGGGATGGAAGGGTGAGACCCATGGGCGTGTAGGACCCGTGGACATGTGGGCAGGGATTAGGCAGCTTCTGACCGGTGTTCACTCTCCACAGCCCCGTCAGAACCTGCTGCAAGCAGCTGGGAACGTGGGCCAGGCCAGTGGGGAGCTGTTGCAGCAAATTGGGGAAAGTGATACTGACCCCCACTTCCAGGTTGGTGACTTACCCAACCCCCAGAACCCCAGCTTCTAGGAGGTAACCTCTGATCCTGAATCCAGCTACTGTCCTGCTACTGTAAATTGACCCCTCAGAGCCAACCTGAACCTCTGTTTCCAGGGATGACACTGGGAACCCCCAGTCCCTTTTTGGGGGATAAGAATTCAGAACCCCTGAATCCAAACTTAACCTGTTAGTTCACCCTTGGCCCTTATTGGTGATACGTTTTTGGCTGCCTGTCATCTTTCCCGTATGTAGCCCTCACCCCAACTTGAGGGCATCTTGAACCCCAGCTTCCAGTCCTGTGGACCACACACCCAGAGGACGCTGTTCCTCTCGCTCCCCCTTCCCGCCCCATGCCCGTCTCCTCAGCTGACTTGTCATCCTGGATTTCCCATGCAGATCTGTGCGCCCAGAGGGGCTGGGGTTCCATCTCCCCCCGATCCCCCCACGGTAACGGCCTCTGGCCTGGGCCTTCCCAGCTTTGTCCTCTCTGAGCCGCATACACTCGCTCTGCCCCCTCCCCTGGCCTCCTGGGGGAGCAGAACATGACGGGAGCTGGGGAGGCACGGCCCAGGCAGGACTTGAGAAAATGGGGTCCGAAGGGTAGTACAGGGACTTGTTCCCAAGACTCCAGGGTGACTGCTTCCAACCAAGATTGAGAAGAAATGGAGAAAAGACGCTGGGGGTGGGAGGGACCCCTCCCTCCATCCCATTGTAACAGCGCTGCCCACCCTCCCTCCCCATTGCTGTCCGAGTGTATCCGCCTCATGCGTTTCTCCCTTTGGTGTAGACACTGTTTCTCTCGGTGTGGGTTTGTTCCTTGGTGGGGGTTCTGTCCCACTTGGTGCTCGAGGCGGGGGCTTGGGGTAGGTTCTGGTTGCTTCTGCGCACACTGTTCTGTGATTGGGGTCGGTGGGACTAATGAAACAGCTCATGCCTCTGAGAAGGTTCCGTGGACCCCAAGCTGGATCTCAGGCCATGCTGACTGCTGTTTTCTCACAGGAGGTGCTCATGCAGCTAGCCAAGGCCGTGGCAAGTGCTGCAGCTGCCTTGGTCCTCAAGGCCAAGAGTGTGGCCCAGCGAACAGAGGACTCAGGGCTTCAGACCCAGGTTATTGCTGCAGCAACACAGTGTGCCCTGTCCACCTCCCAGCTGGTGGCCTGTACCAAGGTGAGCCCCAGAGGTTGCTGCAGCCTGTGCCTAGGGGTGATGCTACCACACACACAAGAGCCTCTCATTTTACCTCTTTGGCCCCCAAGGCCTTACTACCCAACCTAATAACTATTGTGAACACCACAGACACCCCTACCTCACGACTCCTTTCCCTCGCCTACATCTCTGACACTCACTTTGCCCACAGGTGGTGGCTCCTACTATCAGCTCCCCTGTCTGCCAAGAGCAGCTGGTGGAGGCCGGACGACTAGTGGCCAAAGCCGTGGAGGGCTGTGTGTCTGCCTCCCAGGCCGCCACAGAGGATGGGCAGCTATTGCGGGGAGTAGGAGCAGCGGCTACAGCTGTCACCCAGGCCCTGAATGAGCTGCTGCAGCACGTGAGGGCCCACGCCACAGGGGCTGGGCCTGCTGGCCGCTATGACCAGGCCACTGACACCATCCTCACTGTCACCGAGAACATCTTTAGCTCCATGGGTGATGCTGGTAAGGACAGCCCCCCCTGGGAAGACAGAGAATCCCAGTGAGGTTCCCCGAGTCCACTGGAAATTCCTGTGCAGACCCCTCACCCCCTCCACCAAGCACTCAGCACAGTGGGCTGGGTGTTTAATCTCTGAAATCTCCAGTTCCCCATCTGTAAAGCAGGAATATGATACCCGCTCTGCCTTCCTCGGTGTATTTAAAGAACATACCAACGTGTACACAAAAATAGATGGAAAATGATATTATTAAGAGATAGCCATCCCCATTCTACTCCCTAACCCCCAAAATCCTTCACAGAGTCTCTCCTCTCAAGACTACTTACGGAAAATACCCATTGGAGACTGCCCCCCCCGCCCCTCCTCCCATCAAAACGCACCAGGAAATCTTTTCCTTTCCAAGATCCTAAACCCAGGAAACAGTAACTCCAGGGAAATCACTTCAAGAACTGTCCCTAAAAGCCCTACCTACCTTGCCTGCACCACTTTCCTCCACCCCCAACACCCTCTCAGTGTCTCTGGCTCCCTCCGCTGACTGTGCCTACGCTCTCAGGTGAGATGGTGCGACAGGCCCGCATCCTAGCCCAAGCCACCTCTGACTTGGTCAATGCCATCAAGGCTGATGCCGAGGGGGAGAGTGATCTGGAGAATTCCCGCAAGCTCTTAAGCGCCGCTAAGATCCTGGCCGATGCCACAGCCAAGATGGTGGAGGCTGCCAAGGTAGAGAGCCTTCTGTGCACACCCCCAGACTGGGGCCCTGTAGGGAAGTAGAAGGGTCCAGATAGTCACCCTCATTTATGGGAGGCGAAAAGCAGAAGATACAAGAGAACAAATACAGGAGCACTGAGGAAATAAATGCGCCCCTAGGCGGTGAGTGGATGGCACCAGGCTTCCAGCCAGTGTGACTCCCAGAGTCCTTGCTGACTGATAGGAAACTGTACCCTTTTTCTTCCTCTAAGACCAAGGCCTGCGGTTCCTACTTTGCTGCCACCACCTCTCTGCTTCCTGGTCTTCTGTGAATGCACGCGGGCATTCAGTCCCAGGGGATCCGCTGCTAGCAGCACAGAGAAAGACAAGGCGGTGGGACACAGGGACACAAGGGTGCAGAGGACTGTCAGGAAGAAGCCAGTAGATTCCCAGGCTCCCTGGGCTCTGGGGCTCTTCAGTTTGCAGGAGTAACCAGGGCCCCTGCTTTGGTATCCCTGAGATCCCTGCTCTAAACCGCATCCTTGTCCCAGAGAGCCCTGCTCACCCCTATTTGCTAGTGGTGTTTTGTGTTGGGGGGGGGGGGGAAAAATATGGC
>NW_020175027.1:2259295-2290437 GCF_003031525.2 Neophocaena asiaeorientalis asiaeorientalis | reverse complement strand
CCTTGTTTGTGGTGGGTTTCTGTGTTGGGGGGGGGGGGGAAGAAATATGGCTGCTTCCCCAGAGAGGGGAAGCAGAAACAGTTCTACCCAAGAAAGGGATTTCAGCATCCCAGACGGAAGCCAGAGCCCCTTTAGACTCCCCTTTTGCCTGCCTGAGGTAGCTCGTCTCAACTATGATTACCTTTCAGTGGGGGTAGTTAGAAATGACTTCAGGAAAATACCTCTGAGTTTGGAGGGGTCAGGGAAGAGCTTATTTAGGGTCCATAGGGACGCAGGGTGGTAACTGTCCCCTCGCCACCTCTCAGGGAGCAGCCGCCCACCCTGACAGTGAGGAGCAGCAGCAGCGGCTGCGGGAGGCAGCTGAGGGTCTCCGCATGGCGACCAACGCAGCTGCACAGAATGCCATCAAGAAGAAGCTGGTGCAGCGCCTGGAGGTGAGGCTGGGAACCAAGCCAGTGTAGGTGCTCTCGGAGGAATGAAACTGGGAGGGATGTGCGGGGACACTGATGTTTCCTTGGGGGATAGCACGGGCAGGGTAAGCCAGGGACAGGGTATAGGAATGTCTGGGCCTCGTCCTCACTATTCTGTCCTTAAAGCACGCAGCCAAGCAGGCTGCAGCCTCAGCTACACAGACCATCGCTGCAGCCCAACATGCAGCCTCCACCCCCAAGGCCTCTGCCGGCCCCCAGCCACAGCTGATGCAGAGCTGCAAGGTGAGACGCCAGGAAGCACATGGGGGCGGGAGGAGGCGTGGAAGATGGGGGACTTTCCCCCAGCCTGCGGAGAGGTGGCCCTGATGACATTTTCATCTACAGGCTGTGGCAGAGCAGATTCCACTGCTGGTGCAGGGCGTCCGAGGGAGCCAAGCCCAGCCTGACAGTCCCAGTGCACAGCTAGCCCTCATCGCTGCCAGCCAGAGCTTCCTGCAGGCAAGGCATCTTCCGCTCACCGCTCAGACCAGACCCCTCCCACTCCTCTATGAGACCTTTAGATTTAATCATTTTAAATCTCTGCCAATAGCCTCTCGCCCAGTACTGAGCCCCAGTGCTCACCACATTCTGACCGTCATCAGTCCCTGTACCCAAGCCCAGAGGGCATATGGTACACTTCATCTGCCTACCTGTTCCCCAACAGCCAGGTGGGAAGATGGTGGCAGCCGCGAAGGCCTCAGTGCCAACAGTTCAGGACCAGGCATCGGCCATGCAGCTGAGTCAGTGTGCTAAAAACCTTGGCACCGCACTGGCTGAACTCCGTACCGCTGCCCAGAAGGTATAGGAGCTGGCTACCTTTTTGGAAGATGAGGGGGGAGTCCTAGGATGATGGAGAATCTGTTCAGAATATCCTAAAGTGGGTAATTGTGTAACCTGAGGCGTGAATGAGACACAGTGTACCTCCTACACCTCAACACCCCCTCCCCGCCCCACATATCTTTGTAGGCTCAGGAAGCATGTGGGCCTTTGGAGATGGATTCTGCTCTGAGTGTGGTACAGAATCTAGAGAGAGATCTGCAGGAAGTGAAGGCAGCAGCTCGAGATGGCAAGCTTAAGCCCTTACCTGGGGAGACGGTAGGTATTCGAAAGACCTCATTCCTTCTCAAACCCTGAGGTCTTCCTTCTCACCCGTGCCCCAGAGCTGCCCAGAACCTTCACTCAAACTGCCAGCTGTCCCTGAATAGCTGCTCAGGTTCCCTCTTCCCAGTTCCTCCTGCGCCTGATCCCCTGAGTCTCCTCCTTCATCCCTAGATGGAGAAGTGTGCCCAGGACCTGGGCAACAGCACCAAAGCAGTGAGCTCCGCCATCGCCCAGCTGCTGGGGGAGGTTGCCCAGGGCAATGAGAATTACGCAGGTACGTGGACAGGGCTGGGAATGGGGCATGTGGTGAGGAGGATGGGGGAATGGGAGCTGTACGGAGGAAGCCACTGGCATCAGGGCCTGGCAGTGACGGTGCCTTTTCCCCTCCTTCCTCTCTCCTTGTTTCCCCAGGTATCGCAGCTCGGGATGTGGCAGGTGGGCTGCGGTCACTGGCCCAAGCCGCCAGGGGCGTAGCTGCCCTGACATCAGATCCTGCGGTGCAAGCCATTGTGCTTGACACAGCCAGTGATGTACTGGATAAGGCCAGCAGCCTCATCGAGGAGGCGAAGAAGGCAGCTGGCCATCCAGGGGACCCTGAGAGCCAGCAGCGGCTTGCGCAGGTCAGGTATTGGGACAGGGCCACTCCCTGCCTCTCCCCCAGATCCCATCAGAAGGCCCACCCTGACGGGGGAAGAGTCTCATCGACACCGCAGCTCCTCTCTGGATTCCGTCCTTCCTTCTCAGTCTTAGTAGACTAAGTGTCTTAGCTAGACTGAGGCAGGGGCCTAGCTGAAAGCCACATTTGGGGAAGTTGGGTCACCATCACTTGATACCCTAACGTGATACCCTGGCCTATTCAGCTAAAACACCCCTTTTCTGCTTTCACTTTCAGAGTCTCCCATGGGTGGAGGAGGGGATCTCCCAGTTGTTTCCATTTTGGCAACCCCCGTCTCCTTTCCCACCTCAGGTGGCCAAAGCAGTGACCCAGGCCCTGAACCGCTGCGTCAGCTGCCTGCCTGGTCAGCGAGATGTGGACAATGCCCTGAGAGCAGTGGGAGATGCCAGCAAGCGACTCCTGAGTGACTCGGTAGGAGGACAGGGGTGTGGGGGGAACACAGGGAGGATGAAGGACTCCAAGCTTCTACCTCTGGACCTCTCCTTGACCCTGACTCCCCAGATGTATCCCTTTTCATTGCTCCCAGGCTCTGTGCCCACCTCTCAGCGCTCCTTTACCAGACTCTCCCTCACGTCATTTCCCATTCTTGCACCTGACTTTGTCTCTGACCCTGCAGCTTCCCCCCAGCACTGGGACTTTTCAAGAAGCTCAGAGCCGCCTGAATGAAGCCGCTGCTGGGCTAAATCAGGCAGCCACAGAACTGGTGCAGGCCTCTCGGGGAACCCCTCAGGACCTGGCTCGAGCCTCAGGTCGATTCGGACAGGACTTCAGCACCTTCCTGGAAGCTGGTGTGGAGATGGCAGGCCAGGCTCCGGTACGAAGAGGCACTGGGTCCTGTTCGAGGGTTAGATCAGAGGCATCTCTGTGACCACAGAGTCCTCACCTGCTCCTGGCTCACTCCCCTCCCCGGTCTCTAGCAGTACTTGAGTGTCTGGGACAGAAGATCCCTTTTAGAGACAGATATGAAAGGACTGGACAATGTGTTGACCTTCTTGCCTTCAACAGAGCCAGGAGGACCGCGCCCAGGTTGTGTCCAACTTGAAGGGCATCTCCATGTCTTCAAGCAAACTTCTTCTGGCCGCCAAAGCCCTGTCCACAGACCCTGCAGCCCCCAACCTCAAGAGTCAGCTGGCTGCAGCTGCCCGGTACGTGGGAGCTGGGAAGCCCAGCCCTAGAATGTTGAAGAGACTGGGGAGGGGACATCTCATGAGAAGTCCCTGGCTTAGGAGTTGTTCCAGGCAAAAGAGAAATGGCTAGACTTCCTACACGTACAGGATGCAGAAATGATGACCTTTGCGCCCATTCACTTGACTTTCTCTTCCTCCCAGGGCAGTGACTGACAGCATCAACCAGCTCATCACCATGTGCACCCAGCAGGCGCCCGGCCAGAAAGAGTGTGACAATGCCCTGCGGGAATTGGAGGTGGGCCCTGTCAGGCTAAATGGGGTTGAGGTTGAGGAAAGGGTTCTTGGTTGGAGGGTGAGGGGGGTGTCTTGGATCTCACTTCACCCTCCCCCTCTACAGACGGTCCGGGAACTCCTAGAGAACCCAGTCCAGCCCATCAGTGACATGTCCTACTTTGGCTGCCTGGACAGTGTCATGGAAAACTCAAAGGTAAGTGCACCCAGGAACCCAGGAGGGCAGAGGACAGGAAGATGGAACTAACCGGGGGCTGCTCTGTCCCTCTGAGGACAGGCTCTGACTCTCTTGACACACTGTGTTCCTCAGGTACTGGGTGAGGCCATGACTGGCATCTCCCAAAATGCCAAGAACGGAAACCTGCCAGAGTTTGGGGAGGCCATTGCCACAGCCTCCAAGGCCCTCTGCGGCTTCACCGAGGCAGCTGCACAGGTTATGCTCCTGAGATGGTCCCTGGAATGCCCCTGCTTTCCCTCCCCCACCTCCTCGCAGCCTGACACACTTGCAGAAAACTCAAAAAGTTATGCTTGCAAAGCCAACTGTATGGAAACTGGGGATCTTTCCCCCTTCTAAAGTAGAGATATTTGTCAGCAATCATAGAACACCAGCAGTTCTGATCACTGTCACCCCTGAGCCCTGGTGCTTTGAGGTATGGTTACACTGTCCAATCATTGGGCTGTTTCCAGACCCAGTTTTCTTGGTATATGCTGATTAGCATATGCAAATTATTTTCACATAATTATTATTTGGGGGGGCGGGGCAGGGGGGTGTGCCGCAAGGCATGTGGGATCTTAGTTCCCTGACCAGGGATCGAACCTGGGCTCCCTGCAGTGGAAGTCTTAACCACTGGACCACCTGGGAAGTCCCCACATAATTGTTACTTTATTAGAATAGTACCAGGGACTAAATTTCCAGTTACTTGCGTCACCACTTAACTTTGCCTTTTTCTACATTATGAAGTGTAAAACGACCTATTAGCTCAGAGTATTCTGCTTTCGTATATGAATCCTTAAAACAAACTGGCTTGAGAGTTCATCATCTCAGACTGTGTCCCTGAAGGCCTATCATCCTGCTCCTTCAGTCGCCCTACCTCCCCGTGTCCTGTTCTGTTGGGTGGCCTGCGGTATATGGTTTAACTTATTTCTGGAATAGCATGAAGAGGAAAAAGCAAAGTTACCATGTGTTGGGTGAAGTAAGAATCAAACCTTATGATGGTCTTCCAAGCAAAAACAGATTTTGGCAACCATTATACCCATCCCTTGCCCCCTTCCAAATCTCTGAAGCTTGGAGGTATCGTAAGTGTTAATTAGCCTAACACCCTCTATAGTTTTACAGCTATCTCTAAAAGGGGTTTTGTGTGTGTGTGTATGGGGCTTTCAAACTTTTTTTTACTGCCACTTACAGTAAGCAGTACTTTTCACCTTAAGACCCAGCATACAAACACATACACATAGAATTTTAATAAAAACCTTATTTTGTGTCTTTCCTTTTTTTTTTTTTTTTTTTTTTTTTTTTTTTTTTTTTTACTTTTTTAATCTTCTGAAATGTTTGAACAAATTTAACAAAACAGGAGAGGTTTTTTTCCCTCTTATAGTATAACTATAGCTAGCTAATATACCTCCACTCACATAGAACCCTGGCCACTAAACTTAGCCCTGCTCCCCTTTGTCCCCACTATCGCTATTCAAGTCCCACCTAAGGAATATTCCTTATTCCTCACCCCACCTCTTCTCTCTCCCCAGGCTGCATATCTGGTTGGTGTCTCTGACCCCAATAGCCAAGCTGGACAGCAAGGGCTGGTGGAGCCCACGCAGTTTGCCCGAGCAAACCAGGCAATTCAGATGGCCTGTCAGAGTTTGGGAGAGCCTGGCTGCACCCAGGCCCAGGTAACTCAAAGGGACAGGCACCATGGACAAGCCTGGGAAAGGCTGCTGAGCCAGGACAGACCAGCCCTGTGAGGGGGAGAGGGAGATGCAGGACATGTGGGGAAGGAGAGGTTGGGGCCCCAGCTCTGACCCCCTACCCACAGCATCTCTGGGTCATTGTCTTCTCCTGCCGTGCTTCTCATTGTTCCTCCACTTACTGCCAAGTTCACCACCTCTTTATGGGTGTTTGAGCTCACTCTCCTACAGAGCCTGTATTATTCCTCCATTAGTGTGTCGGCTTTTCATCTTTCTTTCCCCCACACCCTGCTCATGCTCATCTTTGGGTATCTCTCTCTCCCAGATCCTGACTTTTCAGGTGACTTTGTCTTTCCTAATTAGACTTCCAAGGGTATTGCTATCCATCCCCCAAGCGAAAGGGGCTGCTCCCTGGAGTGGACACTTCCCTCCTGCCCTCATTGTGGCTCTTCCACGTTTCTGTCTCCTCAGGTGCTCTCTGCAGCCACCATTGTGGCCAAACACACGTCTGCACTGTGTAACAGTTGCCGCCTGGCTTCTGCCCGGACTGCCAATCCTACAGCCAAGCGCCAGTTCGTACAATCGGCCAAGGAGGTGGCCAACAGCACGGCCAATCTTGTCAAGACCATCAAGGTTCCCGGTGTTGGAATTCTCAGCCTCTCCCTGACCTATCCAGTTTTCTCTCCCCTGACCCCCTGTCATTCCCTGAGGCTTTCTACCAGATCCCACCTGCCTGAGCCCAAGGCCTTTCTTATCCACGCTGGTCATCACCAGCCTCTCCCCACACCCTTTAAGCTCAGGAGGGAGACCTGGGCTGCACCGCCTTTGTCTACAGTCCGTCCTGAGGGCCTCCCCATCACTCCCTTTTCAGGCGCTGGACGGGGCCTTCACGGAGGAGAACCGTGCGCAGTGCCGAGCAGCAACAGCCCCGCTGCTGGAGGCTGTGGAAAATCTGAGTGCCTTTGCGTCCAACCCTGAGTTCTCCAGTGTTCCCGCCCAGATCAGCCCCGAGGTGAGGAGGCCGGGTGAAGGCAGAATGGATGGGCCGTCTGCCGCTTCATCTTCCCAGGAGTCTTGAGATTCACCTCCCTGCTTCTCCTCTCCCCAGGGCCGGGCTGCCATGGAGCCCATTGTGATCTCTGCCAAGACAATGTTGGAGAGTGCCGGGGGCCTAATCCAGACAGCCCGGGCCCTGGCAGTCAATCCCCGGGACCCCCCGCGCTGGTCGGTGCTGGCTGGCCACTCCCGTACTGTCTCAGACTCCATCAAGAAGCTCATTACAAGCATGAGGTACAGGGGGCGGGCTGGAGAACCGGTGTGACTGGGGGATATACGTTGTGACAGAATGGAAGGGTGGGCACTTAGGTGCAATGAGATGGGATGGTGTTGGAGAACACCTGTTGTCCAAGATTCGGGGGATACGGGGAAAGGCAGGCTAGCCTTATATTAAAGGGACATTCTTGGTGTTGGAGCCTGTGATGTGTCTGCAGGGACAAGGCTCCAGGGCAGCTGGAGTGTGAGGCGGCCATTGCAGCTCTGAACAGCTGTCTGCGGGACCTAGACCAGGCTTCCCTTGCCGCAATCAGCCAGCAGCTTGCTCCCCGTGAGGGAATCTCTCAAGAGGTAAGGGGGAAGGGGGTTCTATGAAAGGTGTCTGGGAGGAGCGATGGCAGGCTTGAGGAAGGTGGGGGATCTGGGAATGGGCTTCATAGAAACATCGAGGGTATGGAACATGCCGAGAGGGTTAGTTAGTTGGATGTGGAAGGAAGAGTGGGGTCCTGTGCAACTAGAGGGTCCCTTTGCAGGTCACAGTCAGAGCTAAAGTTCGCTTCCTCCCCAGGCCTTGCATACCCAGATGCTCACTGCAGTGCAGGAGATCTCCCATCTTATTGAGCCACTGGCCAGTGCTGCCCGGGCAGAAGCCTCCCAGCTGGGACACAAGGTACCTGGGGAGACACGTGGGGAGACCGGGATAGGGTAAACAAGGGTACCTGGCCCGGCTGACCCATTCCAAACCCTTGCCTCAGGTGTCCCAGATGGCCCAGTACTTTGAGCCACTCACCTTGGCTGCAGTGGGTGCTGCCTCCAAGACCCTGAGTCATCCTCAGCAGATGGCACTCCTGGACCAGACCAAAACCTTGGCCGAGTCTGCCCTGCAGTTGCTGTACACGGCCAAGGAGGCTGGCGGTAACCCCAAGGTACTGAGGGCCGGGTTGAGAGGCTGCTACTACAGTAAGAGAAGCAGGAACAGCTGGGCCCCAGCTCACTCAGTCTGCCCCACAGCAAGCAGCTCACACCCAGGAAGCCCTGGAGGAGGCTGTACAGATGATGACAGAGGCCGTGGAGGACCTGACAGCCACCCTCAACGAGGCAGCCAGTGCTGCCGGGGTTGTCGGCGGCATGGTGGACTCCATCACCCAGGCCATCAACCAGGTTGGAGTCTTGGGGTGCCCATGGACAGAGCCTACTGTGGACCAGGGTCCCTGAGCCCAGTGGCAGAGACCAACAATCTTTCCTCTTCCCCCATTCTCTCTCCTTAGCTAGACGAAGGACCAATGGGTGAACCAGAAGGTTCCTTCGTGGATTATCAGACAACTATGGTGCGGACAGCCAAGGCCATTGCTGTCACCGTTCAGGAGATGGTGAGTTTGGGAGAGAAGAGGACTGCTCTTGGAAAGTTGAGTTTGGACATAACTTCACTTCTTCCACTGTCTCCAGGTAACCAAGTCAAACACCAGCCCTGAGGAGCTGGGCCCTCTCGCTAACCAGCTGACCAGTGACTATGGCCGTTTGGCCTCACAGGCCAAGCCTGCAGCTGTGGCTGCTGAAAATGAAGAGGTAACTTGGAGGCAGTTGTGACCTTCCCCAGCGCCTCACAGAAAACCCCAGAGGCATGCCCCTTGTCCCATCATGTCAGCCTCTGGGGCTGTCCCACCCTCGCCCCCTCTGATCTCTCATAGAAAGGGGAACTCCTCAGGGCCACTCCACGAAAGAGTGATCAGGGCTCCGCATAGGGACAGCATCAAAGCCTTCGGTCACAGGCATAAAGGAGACAGCCCAGGATCTAGAGCTTTCCTGGTCTGCCGCTGTTTCTCTGCTGACCCTCTTCTGGGCCTGTGGCTGTGCTGCAAGCCTGTATTCCCTTCCTGGTTCTTCTGTTGTAAAGCCCTGAAGCGCTTCCTTACCTAAGCTCCTGGCTTTCCAAGAAAGCAAGTAAAAATGGATCTTAGCGTGACACACCTAATCCCCAGCCCCAAACCCCTCCACTACCGCACCGCACACAGGCCAAATTGTAAGCCGTGGCCTCTGACTCAGATACCCCAGCATGAAGTGCTTCTCCCCTCCTCCTCACCGTGCTTAACAAGGTCCTCACAGCTGGTGCCCACAGGCCAGTATTTTCCATGTGTGGGAGGTGACCTCCTGACTAAAGGCTGTGAAACAGGACAAGTCTGTGCTGGGCGCTTTTTCTCACTACCTCCTCAGTCTGCAGTGCATGGTTTCTTAGGTCCTTAGTGACTCCTCCGAGCGCACTGGACGTACCCGAGCGCCTCTCGTAAAATTCATCTCCCTCTTTCATCTGCTCACAGATAGGTGCCCACATCAAGCACCGGGTTCAGGAACTGGGACACGGCTGTGCTGCTCTGGTCACCAAGGCAGGCGCCCTGCAATGCAGCCCCAGTGACGCCTACACCAAGAAGGAGCTCATAGAGTGTGCCCGGCGAGTCTCTGAGAAGGTGACAGAGCTCATCCCCACGGACTGAGGGCCAGGCTCCCCAACCCTGCAGCCTTTCCCATCCTCCTCCAGCCTTCCCAGCCCTCTCCTCTGTCCCTTCTCTCAGACACCGGTGACCTTTCCCTTTCACGGGACACCGGCCACAGTCGCCACATGACTCTCCTCCCCCAGGTCTCCCACGTGCTGGCTGCGCTCCAGGCCGGGAATCGTGGCACCCAGGCCTGCATCACGGCAGCCAGTGCTGTGTCCGGCATCATTGCCGACCTCGACACCACCATCATGTTCGCTACCGCTGGCACACTCAATCGAGAGGGCGCTGAAACTTTCGCTGACCACCGGTGAGGAGGGCACTGGGCATCATGGAGGCAGGGTGGGGTTTGGGCCACAGAGGATGGAGGGGCCGGGGGAGGCCTGAGAAGAGCTGACGGGGCCGGACCCTCCCCCAGAGAGGGCATTCTGAAGACTGCAAAGGTGCTGGTGGAGGACACCAAGGTCCTGGTGCAGAACGCAGCTGGGAGCCAGGAGAAGTTGGCACAGGCTGCCCAGTCCTCTGTGGCCACCATCACCCGCCTCGCCGACGTGGTCAAGCTGGGTGCAGCCAGCCTGGGAGCCGAGGACCCAGAGACCCAGGTATCCAACTCACACCCCTAATTCTGGCCAGAACCACTTCCTGTTCCCCCTTTTCTTCCCACGGACCAGAGCCTCTGCTCCCCCACACAGGTGGTGCTGATCAACGCAGTGAAAGATGTGGCCAAGGCCCTGGGAGACCTCATCAGTGCAACAAAGGCTGCAGCTGGCAAAGTTGGGGATGACCCTGCCGTGTGGCAGCTCAAGAACTCTGCCAAGGTGGGAGGAAATGAGAGCTGCTTCTGGGGAGGGAGCGGACCATTGTGCTTCCTCCTGTTCCTTAAAATGATCCCTCCTTCCCTCCCTCCTCTGATGCTCCCCAGGTGATGGTGACCAATGTGACATCACTGCTTAAGACTGTGAAAGCTGTGGAGGATGAGGCCACCAAAGGCACACGGGCCTTGGAGGCAACCACTGAGCACATACGGCAGGAACTGGCGGTGAGTGCAAGTCTGGGGCATCGGGGACTTGGGTCCGAGAGCAGGGTCGTGACAGATTGTGAACTTGCGCCGCACACACACACACACAGATGTAGATACACAGTCTCCTGCTCGTTGCCAGACTTCTTACACGAGCTGCACTCTTGTCTTCCCCTTCCTCACCTATTTCC
This sequence comes from Neophocaena asiaeorientalis asiaeorientalis, assembly GCF_003031525.2. Taxonomy (NCBI): domain Eukaryota; kingdom Metazoa; phylum Chordata; class Mammalia; order Artiodactyla; family Phocoenidae; genus Neophocaena; species Neophocaena asiaeorientalis. The sequence goes on along the minus strand of NW_020175027.1, from coordinate 2,279,900 downwards.
TCCCTAGCGTTTGACACCTCCCTTTCATCCCCCCACTTTCTCTGGTCACCAGTGGCCTCTTAGTTGCCACATGCAGTGGCCGCTTCTTGGCCTTCATCTTCTTCAGACATTTCCAAAGCAGTTGACTCCCTTAGCAAGCCTCTCTTTGAAAGCCTTTCTTCCTTTGGCCTTCTTGACACTGGCTTTTCTCTTGCCTCCCACGTCTCTTCTGTAGTCGTCATTGAATCACCTTCAACCTAGTAAACGTAGAGGCCTTCCCAGGACTGCACATATCGGCCTCTTACTCTATCCTCTTCTTTGGCAAGTTTAACCACTCTCTTTATCGTTCTCTAAAAAGTTGAATTCCAATTCTGAGTTTAGTTATTTCCAACTGCCTGTTTGACATCAGCACCGAGATGCAGTGCCTCCCAACCAGCTGTTCTTCCTGACGTGCTGCTTCCCACTAACGATGGTAACAGCCTCCCGGTCCTGAAGGTTCCCTCAGTCATCTTTGACTTCACTGCCTCACTCACCATATTCAGGCCATCGCCAGGTCCTGCCAGCCACCCTCCTCTGTTCTCTTTTCCTTTCATCCCTCCTCTCCGGGCCCACTGGCAGCATTCTCCCTCACTTTGACTGCTGTGCCAGTTTTCTACCTGGTGTCCCTGCCTTCAACCTCTGTCACTTTCATCTTTCCTACTCATCTTTCTAAGTTGTTTTTTTTTTTTTTAATCTATTTATTTGGCTGCGTTGGGTCTTAGTTGAGGCATGCGGGATCTTTCGTTGTGGGCTCCAGAGCGTGTGGGCTCTGTAAGTTGTGGTTCGTGGGCTTAGTTGCCCCACAGCATGTGGGATCTTAGTTCCCTGACCAGGGATCGAACCCGCGTCCCCTGCATTGGAAGGCGGATTCTTAACCACTGGACCACCATGGAAGTCCCTCATCTTTCTAACTTCTAAATTCATCTTTCTCATCTTCTGTTTTCACCTCTCCTTAGAGATGTCTAAATTGAAATTCCTAACTTTCTGCTTCCCAAACCTGATCATTCCCTCATCTTTCCCATATCAGTAAATGGCACCTCTTAGTAACTCAGTTCCTAAAGATAGAAACCCAGCTTTAACATCTTTCTCTCATTCCCTACATCTGAGCCCATCAGCAGTTCTTTTAGTGCTCCCTCCAAATAGATCTCATTTGCCCTTTGCCCCATCTCTGCCACCACCACCTTGTCCAAACCATCATCGGTCCTTAGCTGTGTTTATGTGATAGCGTCTGTCTAATCTCCCTGCTTCCCCACTCCACTCACCCCCTCCAGTCCATTTTCTCTACACGGTAGCCAGAATAATTTTTTTTTTTAGGCCGTGCCGTGCAGCTTGTGGAATCTTAGTTCCCTGACCAGGGATTGAACCTAGGGCCATGGCAGTGAAAGCGCCACGTCCTAACCACTGGACCGCCAGGGAATTCCCAGAATTATCTTTTAAAAATATACATCAGGTTATGTCACTTCAGTGCTTACAACCCTTTAGTGACTGCCCTGGCATCTGTGGTAAAATCCACTCTCCTTACCATTGCCTCCCAGGCTCCAGGGCCCCTGCTCTCCTCCCCTTCCAGGCCCCAGGCCCACTGCATTCTCAGCTCTGCCCACTGCAGGCCCTCGCTCTTGCTCTCTTCCAGCTTTTTGAACATCTGGTTCCTTCTACTGCTTTAGGCTTCAGCTTAAACAACCCCTCCTCCTGAGGCCTTCCCTGACCACCTTTATGAAAAAGGACTTCCTTTTTCTTTCTCATCACAGCACCCTCTTTTTTTCCTTCACAGTCTAGTTTCTCTGCTCGTTTCCCTATGTATAACCTGTATCCAAAACCAGATTGTAAGCTCCACGAGAACAAGGGCCTTCTCTATCTTATCCCCCATTGCATTCCTAGCACCTCACACAGAATCTGCCACGTAGCTGATCTTTAGTAATTTGTTGGATGAACACATACATCAAAATATTTTTATGACTTTTACATATTATATGAAATTCTAACTTCCTTATTCTGATATTCAAGACCCCCACAATCTTTTCTCCTTCATCCGTGTATTCTAGAACATTCCTTGATACTCTCCCACTTGATGTCCTGGTTATTCATGCTCTGCCACTTGCCTAAAATGCCCTCCCAGAGCTTCCCTGGTGGTGCAGTGGTTGAGAGTCCGCCTGCCAATGCAGGGGACACGGGTTCGTGCCCCGGTCCAGGAAGATCCCACATGCCGCGGAGCGGCTGGGCCTGTGAGCCATGGCCACTGAGCCTGTGCGTCCGGAGCCTGTGCTCCGCAACGGGAGAGGCCACAACAGTGAGAGGCCCGCGTACCGCAAAAAAAAAAAAAGCCCTCCTGTTATCTATATTTCTTAAGACCCGGCTCCTTGCCCACCTTCACCACTCACCCTGTCAAGGCTTCTCTTTACTTTACGAATGAAAACCCAGCTCAGAGGTACTTCTTTAATTTCAAACAGATAAATTCTCCCTGATCACTTCAGTCAGAAATGACGACCAGTTGCCTTCTATTATATTAGCTGTGAATGTGTGAAAGTCTCCAAGCACTTGACCTATGATAAATATTCAGTGAATGCTTGTTGAGTGAACACATGGATGAATAAACCAATCACATGACTGCTGTGCTATCTTACAGCCTCACTCACTGTGGAATTTTTCTGCTTGTTCTACCCCCAACAGGTCTTCTGTTCCCCAGAGCCACCTGCCAAGACCTCCACCCCGGAAGATTTCATCCGCATGACCAAGGGTATCACCATGGCAACAGCCAAGGCTGTTGCGGCTGGGAACTCCTGTCGCCAGGAGGATGTCATTGCCACAGCCAATCTAAGTCGCCGTGCAATCGCAGATATGCTTCGGGCTTGCAAGGTAGACATCCTTGTGGTGAGGCAGAAGTTTGAGGCAGTGCGGCAGCTTTAGGGCAGAACATGGTAGGGAGAAACTGTAGGGACTTGGGGGACTGGGAGCTCCTGAAGGATCCTAAAGCTAACATATTACCCGGTGCTATAGGAAGCAGCCTACCACCCAGAAGTGGCCCCTGACGTGCGGCTTCGAGCCCTGCACTATGGCCGGGAATGTGCCAATGGCTACCTGGAACTGCTGGACCACGTGCTGCTGGTAAGGCGGGAGTTGTCTGCTCCTCACACCAGCCTCCCTGAACACACAGTGCTCTTCCCACAGGCCTCAGACCCCGCTCTCTAATTTTTTGTTCAAATCTCCCCCCAACTCCACCATCTATTCCCCAAATCTGTTCTCATTTCCAAGTCTCCTTTCCACTGGGGCCCCATCAGTCTTAGCATCTTTGGTTCTCCCACTCATCTCTTCCTGTTTTTGTTTTCTCCTCTCTTCCCACCTGACCTTCTCCTTCTCTACCTCGTCATCTCTTCTTTCTTCTCATTTCATCATTCTCCTTGTTCCTTGTCAGCCGGTGAGTGACTCACAGCCCAGCCCCACTGTCTTCTCCATGTGTGCCATGTGATGCCTGGAGTCCACCTGCACAGGCTGTGTGGTGTTTGAGGCTGTGGTGTGGAGCGGTCTAGGAGTGGGGGCGGGGTGGGGAGGGTTTTGATCTGCCCTTTTTCAAAGGTCAGGGTAAACGCTAAGATCTGATGTTCCCTGCTCCCTGCCCCCGTCTTCCCCAGACCCTGCAGAAGCCCAGCCCAGAACTGAAGCAGCAGTTGACGGGGCACTCAAAGCGTGTGGCTGGTTCAGTCACTGAGCTCATCCAGGCTGCTGAGGCCATGAAGGGTGAGGGGGCGACCAGGGGCAGGGAGGGAAGGGAGACGCTTGTCCCAGGGAGACCTCTACTTCCGGTAGTCTGCTCAGAGCTGGCCTCTGCCCATAGTCCTCACAGATGCCAAGGCCCCGGTGCTAGTAACCGTGCTGCCCAGTGCCCCTGACCTCCCTGCTCTGCCTTAGCCTCTTCCTTTCCCACTTCGTCCCACCAGGAACAGAATGGGTGGACCCAGAGGACCCCACAGTCATTGCTGAGAATGAGCTCCTAGGAGCTGCGGCTGCCATTGAGGCTGCAGCCAAAAAGCTGGAGCAGCTGAAGCCCCGGGCCAAACCCAAGGTCAGTCCTGCTCCCTCCCTCTCCCCTACCCTCAGAACATCTGCACCTTCAGCCCCTCTTACTTTCCATCTCTCTCTGCAACCTTCGTCTGTTCTTTGCAGGAGGCGGACGAGTCCTTGAACTTCGAGGAACAGATACTAGAAGCTGCCAAGTCCATCGCAGCAGCCACCAGTGCCCTGGTGAAGGCTGCATCAGCTGCCCAGAGGGAACTGGTGGCCCAAGGGAAGGTAAGGACTCGGATAGCCAGCAGAAAGGGGACAGCAGCAGCTTTGCCGTCCACACCTGCCTGCATTGTAGCTGGGAGGCCCCTTAGGACCTGCGGAGAGCACAGGTCTAAGCAGGCTCCCGCCTTCCTCCACAGGTGGGCGCCATTCCAGCCAATGCACTGGATGATGGGCAGTGGTCCCAGGGCCTCATTTCTGCCGTGAGTGTATAACTCCCCCTACATCCCTCTGAGCTTCAGAGACTTGAGAAGGCTGGAGAGGGGATGGACCAGAGCAAGAGGCATATTGTAATCTAATCTCCCTGTTTCAGGCCCGGATGGTGGCTGCAGCCACCAACAATCTGTGTGAGGCAGCCAATGCAGCTGTCCAAGGCCACGCCAGCCAGGAGAAGCTCATCTCATCAGCCAAGCAGGTCGCTGCCTCCACAGCCCAGCTCCTTGTGGCCTGCAAGGTCAAGGCAGACCAGGACTCTGAGGCAATGAAACGGCTTCAGGTGAGGAACCCTGACCCATCCCATTGTACCCTGAGCTGTGCTGCTTTAAACTGTCACCCCCGAGGCATGCTTTCTGTGAGGGAGTTGAGGGACTCTCTCAGCTGGGACCCTACCTGAGTTCTCAACTCATGCTGCCTTCTCTCTACCCAGGCTGCCGGCAACGCAGTGAAACGAGCCTCGGATAACCTGGTGAAGGCGGCACAGAAGGCTGCAGCCTTTGAAGAGCAGGAGAACGAGACAGTGGTGGTGAAGGAGAAGATGGTCGGGGGCATTGCCCAGGTAAGCTCTGTGCCAGACACTCTGAGGGACACTGTCAGCAGGGCGGTCCCAGTGCCCGTGCCGGTCTCAACAACCCTAAACCCTAAGGCACATACGCACTGACCTGAGTCCCTGATCTCCATCCCTCAGATCATTGCCGCCCAGGAAGAGATGCTTCGGAAGGAACGAGAGCTGGAAGAGGCACGGAAGAAGCTGGCACAGATCCGGCAACAGCAGTACAAGTTCCTGCCTTCAGAGCTTCGAGATGAGCACTAGGGCAGCCGCTTCTGTTCGACGCAGACCCAGCCCAGAGACTGTGCCTGCCACCACCAAAGCCTTCTGGGCTGTCGGGCCCAGCCTGCCACCCCAGCACTGCCCGAAGTGCCTGCCAAACCCCGGGCCTGGCCCTGCCCAGTCCCACTGCACATCCCCTGTCCCTTCCCAGATCCAAGTGCCTTCATGCCCTAGGGCCCCCTAAGTGCCTGCCCCTCCCCAGAGTATTAACGCTCCGAGAGTATTATTAACGCTGCTGTACCTCAGTCTGAACCTGCCAGGGCCCCAGCCCGCTGCACCCCGCCAGCAGCTTCCAGCCAGTCCCCACAGCCTCCGCTCTTCTCCTCCTTTTTGATACTGGCGAGCCCCACCGCCCAGCTACCTGTGGGGGCCATGAGGGTGCAAGCCCCCAACAGGTCATGCTCCAATAAAGGTGATTCTGCCTGCAGCCTCTGCCTGGCTTCATGAGGAGGTTCCCCCAGGGCAGGGCAGAGAGAGTGGGATTCAGTTCTGTACCCACTTGATCTGGCTCAGAAATGGAGCGGGGGCAGACCGGCAGTCTGCCCCGAGGCCCCTTCCTCCTACTTGCACCCAGATCCCTGAAGTCATCCTCGTCGGGAAGCTGTCCCCGAGGAGTCGCACTCCTGTTGTCCCCTAGCTCACTGGCCAGCGCCTACGCCTCACCAAGTGTCATTCTTCTGCTGCTGGGACAGCAGCTGCCGCTGCTCTTTGTGGCTGCAAGGGACACTCTGTGCTTCATCACTGCTCAGAGTATGTGAACAAATCCAGTCCCTAGCCAAATCCGAATTTTCAAAAAGCAGCTTTGCTGAAAACAGTAAGCCTATGGATACAAGTGTCTGGGCCTAAGAGAATTGTGGCCACAGATTTGGTTGAGGCAGTTAACAAGCAAAAAATCCAACCTGAGGCTGCCTCAGGTAGGCTCAACTGTTGACTGGGTTGGGCACTTCCAGGCCCTCCCAGGCCTTGCTGCTGCACTGGCCTAGAATAGCGCTAGAACAGAAGTAACTGAAAAAGCCGGACCCAAGTGTGAGGCCGCATAATCAGAGACCAGAGCTCCCCTAGTGGCCAGGCGGGTGCTCGCAGCCCTGTTCCAGCTGCCCTGCTAACCTGTAGGTTGAGTGGAGGGAAGCGGTCAGGGAGCTGGGTGCTGTGTGCTTCCACTTCCTTCCACGTCCGCTCACGCTGCCCACACTGCCCACACTGCATGGACCACCTGGCAGTCCCCTCAGATCTGCCGCTACTTTCATGCATGATTCTTTAACCAGCCCTGGGGCCCAGTTATTTCCTTGCTTCTCCCTCCAAGTAGAACACAAGTACCGCCCATCTGCTGCTACTCTTGTCACCTCCTGTCACCTCCTTGAAGCCATGACATCTTCTACTCCTATACCATTAGAGTAAGTTTAAAGTAGACAGAATGAGTTTGTCCTCCCCAGGGCTGCCCATTAGGGGAGGTGCCAACTTCCTACCATCACTCCTGTCGCCTGTGAGTAATTCATTCAATATTTACTAAGCCATGCCCATGCTAAGCACTGGAAAACAGAGATGTATTATCAGTACTATCACCTCTCTGACGCAGACTGGCAACTGCAATACGTACTGCTGTGGCCCCCTAACCCCGGATACAATGTCCTAGCATCGTTGAGGACCTTAGAGATCAAATCCCTTTTAAAACTTCCCCAACAAGTGGTAGTCCAGACTGTTTGAACTCCTCCAGCTATGAGCCCAGGACAGCTGCTGACTCCTGCTACCACTTCCTGCCATATCCTCAGGAAGTGTGACCAATCACGTACCTCTCACTAGTGATGCCTCAGGGAGCCTTCTGGGGAGAGACTTGAATACCCATTAGACCAGCAGTTCTTAAACTGTGGTTGGCCCTCCGTCCCCTAGAGGTTCCCAAGACCCTTTCAGGGGTCCATAAGGTCAAGATTATTTTCATAATAATACTAAGACATTATTTTCCTTTTTCACAGTGTCAACATTTGCACTGACGGTGCAAGAACATTGGTGGATAAACTGCCTTAGTACAAATCAAGGCAGTAGCCCAAACTGTACTACAAATAGTCATTGTAGTCTGCACCACCATGCACTAGCAATTTAAGAAATAAGTGCTGGCTTCTTACTTAAGAATGTCCTTGACGAGGCAGTAAAAAAATATTAATTTTATTAAATCTTAGTCCTTTAGCAACAAGTCTTTTCAATATTCTGTGTGATGAACTGGGAAGTATGCATAGAGCACTTCTGCTGCACACCGAAGTACGGTGGTGTCTAAAGGAAAGCACCTAGACAATTCTGTGAGTTGTGAGCTGAACTAGCTGCTTTTTTCATGGAGCGCCACATTTACCTGCAGGAATGACTGACAGACAAACCATGGTTATCAGACTTGGGTATCTGGCAGGTCTTTTCTCGAAAAACAATACAAAAAACCAGAGTGTGTCACTTCAGGGAAAAACCTGACGGTACTTGTTGCCAATGATACAATTCAAGCTTTCAAGTGAAAACTAGAACTTTAGAAAACTTGTTTCTGCCATGAGCTTTACAGGTTCCCCACACTTAAACTTTTCTGTTGAAACCATCATGATTTTTTAAATAATATATAATGAAATGTATTGACATTTGAAACATCTGCATAGCTCAGTGAATCATTTTCCAAATGACCAATGCTTGATGTTACAAAATTATCCCTGGGGAAAAGATCCAACCAAAATGCAATACAGACTAATTGGTTACAATGAAACGTTGTACAAAAAGGTTATTGATATAGTTTCATTGCAACTAACCCTTAAGAGCATACCATCTGTCAAGTGTTGATGTAGCATCAAAGAAGAATATCCAGGATCACACAAAAAGGCTACAAATACCAATGACCCTCGAACAACATGGGTTTGAACAGCACTAGTCCACTTATATGTGGACTAGTTTATTACAGTACTATGTGATCTGTGGTTGGTTGAATCCAGGGTTGCAGAATCATGAATACTGAGGAACCGAGCATACAGAGGGCTAAGTTATGGGTTTTCAACTTCACAGACCCCTGTCTTGTTCAAGGGTCAGCTATGTACTATTCTCTTTTCCAACTACGTATCTGTGTGAAACTAGATTCTCTTCCTATACGGTACTTTAAACAACCAATACATAGCAACAGATAGAAAGCTCAAGTAGATTTTGAGAATCCAGTTGTCCTCTATTAAGCCAGATATTAAAGAGATTTGCAAAAATGTAAAATAACTGCCATGCTCTCACTAATTTGGGGAGGTGAATATAGTTATTTTTCATTAAAAGTATGTTAACATGGTAATGTGTAATGGGTTTGTTTGTTACTTTTAATGAATTAATAAATATTGAAATTTTTTCTTAGTTTCCATTTTAATATGGTAAGTATTGACAGATTGATAGATATGATAGATATGACTCCAACAAAAGCTTTTTGGATCTTCAAATGCCACTCTCAATTTTTAAGAGTGTATGGGGGTTCTAAGATGAAGAAGTTTGAGAATTGGCCCACTAGACCATGAGTTCCCCTAGATCCACATAGTATCTTTGTGAATTCTGAACCTGGTGCACAAAAAATTCGCCAGGCAAATGTTTACCAAGTGCCAACTCTATGCCTGATGCTGTGCTACACTGGGGATTCAGAATTGAAAAAGACAGTCTCTGTTCTGGAGATCAGTGAAGGAGGCAAACAGGTACAAGGACAGTTATAACAGGGACTATGAGAATGTCAGTTAGGAGCCTTCACCAAAAACATGCACCTATTAGGTGCAAAGGGTGGTCGGGACAAGTGGCTAGGGAAGGCTTCCCAGAAAAGCTGCCACTTGGTCTTTACAGCCACCAGGAATCAGCCAAGGGAAGAGCATTTTAGGGAGAGAGAACAGAAGGTGGAAGCTTCAAGAAAAGTATGGTGATTTCCAGTTCCTGCACTTAGCTCAGTATGAATGCTGCACAGAAGTACAAGTCTGTGTACTGGGGGTGAGGTTGGAGATGAAAGGAGGTAGAGCTAGAGAAGTGGGCAGGAGCCAAAACAAAGGGCCCTATATACCATATTAAGAGATGTGGATTTTTCCCATCAAAAGAGGGAGGGCGAAGGGAGGGGTTTGGGAGGATTTTAGGGTCCTATTTGCACCAACTTTAAAAAAAGACTTCTGTGTAACAATGTGGAGGAGAGCTGGGGAACCAGGAGTAAGACCACAACAGACACAGGCAGGAGGTAATATAAGGAGCTGCCCAAGGCAACCCCAGAGACTTCAGAGGAGGAACCTCATTTGTAGGAAGTAGAACCTACAGGATTAAGTGGATGTGGGAAGTGAGGGACGGGAGCTCTTGATTACCAGCCAGGGGTCTGGCACTGGCTACAGGGTGGATGGAAGCGACTCTCAAGAGTTTGGGGAAACAAGGAGACGGAGTGAACACCGCGAGATCAGTTTTGTTCCATGTGTAGCAGCAGTCACCTAAGCAGATCTAAATACATTTCAGAGCCCTCGGGGGTGGGTGGGGGTGAGTGGAGGAGTGGTGGGGCCGGTGGAGCCCGGAGCAGGGCAAGGAAGGGACGCAGAGGGACGCGTCCCGGGAGGGGATGGAGACGGGGGAGGGGAGCGCGCCGCGTCCTGCCCGGCAGAAGCCGCGTGGAAAATATGCGGGGCACGTGGGGGTGGGGCAGGCGGGGCACGGAGCTGGGTTCCGAGGCCCGGCGACCATGGAGGAGGGGCCCTGGCTCCAGAGGCAGGGGCTGGAAGGGGCTGGAAGGGGGAAGAGAGGTCAGGCCCGCCCTCGGGGACAGCCAGCCGGGCCTCGCCCCGCACTGCGACTGGGGCTCTGGGCTCCCCTCCTGACTCAGTTTCCCCAAGTCCCTGGAGAGACGCTCCGCTATCACTGCCACGTCGGTAACGCAAACCCAGAGTCTGGGACTCAGGGTAAACTGAGGCACTCGAAAGGCGGAGGAGCCCCGCCTTCCAAGAGACATTTAATCCGAGGGGATTTACAGGAAACTTAGGGAGGGGGGAGAGGCGGAGCCCCGAGGGGGTGGGCGCAGGGGGTGGCCGCGCCCCCCGACCCTGCAGCGCTTCTGCCCCTACAAGGTTTGGGCTGCGGTGGGGGAGGGTCCTGGCCCCCGGCTCCGCCCGGTCCCTCCCCGCCTTTTAGGCGCCCGCGCGGCTGGGACATCCCAGTCCCGGTTGGTCCTCCTTGCCTGCCACCCGTGCAACCACTTCGCGCAGCCAGCCCAGTCAGCCAGGTCCACCCCACAGCCCGCCGGCCGGCCGGTCTCCCACCGCAACCATGGACGCCATCAAGAAGAAGATGCAGATGCTAAAGCTGGACAAGGAGAATGCCATCGACCGCGCTGAGCAGGCTGAGGCCGACAAGAAGCAAGCTGAGGACCGCTGCAAGCAGGTGGGGGCCCCAGGCCCGGTGCATCCCCTGCCACCACCCCACAATGCGGGTGGGGTAGGCCCTGCCCGGTGCCCCCCAGCCTCTGGCCTGCTGTCCAAGGCTCTCTACTGTCCAGTGTGAGGGCCAGTGTGAGGGCTGCTGGGCCTTCACGGTGCCCCCCAGGGCCCTAGCCAGAGCCACGCTTCATCTCACCCATCATAGCCTGGGGAGCCCCGGTGCCCCCCTTTCCACTCCTGCCCTTGCAGAGCCATGATGGCCCTTGCTCCTTGGGGTCGGAAGCTCTCTCTCCCCTCCCGCCAGGTCCCTACAACACCCCTGGCTGCACTGTCCCTCCTCTGCTATCCCTCTTCCTCCCTGACAGCCTCTACATATCTCTTAGTACCCCCTCGCACGCACCACTCCTCCTGCCTGGGCCTGGGCCTGGCTGACTGAGGCTTTTCTCTCCCAGCTGGAGGAGGAGCAGCAGGCCCTCCAGAAGAAGCTGAAAGGGACGGAGGACGAGGTGGAAAAGTATTCCGAATCAGTGAAGGATGCCCAGGAGAAACTGGAGCAGGCTGAGAAGAAAGCCACCGATGTGAGTGTGGACCTGGGGGATGGTGGGAGAGTTAGTGCACTGGGAGGGGTCCCAGACATGGGGATGGAGGGGACCTTCAGCACCAGGACAGAAACCGTTTCCTCGCAGGAACCCAGGCTAGGGCAAAAGGTGGCACAAATAATCCAAGACAGTGGGTAAATCAAAACCACTTCCCACTTCCCCCAGAGGACACAGTGTTGTAATTTCGTTTGGTTCCAGCTCTTAGTGTGTACAGTGACCAAGCAATGAGTCACCGCGGGGGTGGGTGGTACAAGAATTTACCATCCATCTCAACTAATCCCCCAGCCGAACATGGAAAGGAGCCTGCAGCTACCTTTTCGGGGTGCGGGGCAGGGGGAGGGGAGAGGAGTTCAAAGAGGGGCCCTGACTTGAGCTACACCCCCGGGGGGGCCATTAGAAATTCCCTGGCCTTGACTTCTGGCTCCAGCGGCCCTGCTGTGCACTGGGGCGCCAGCTCAGGTTCTGTCGGTCCCTCACTTACCCTCATTAAGCTCTTGGCCTTGAGACCATGCCAGGCCACAGGGCAGAGGGACAGAGCCACAAACGCCACGGCAGCCACCTTGGCAAGTTCTGCTCACTCGGAGATTCCTCTGCCCACCGCCCGCTAACCAGACTTCTCTACCTCCTGCCATTCCCAACCCCTCCCCCCACGAGGTAGGAGAACGGCCATCAGACTTTGGACATGGTACTTTCTCTGCCTCATGCTCCCCGTTTGCCTTCCACCCAGGCTTAAGTTTAAGATGAGCCTGCGGTTGGGTGGATGGGGGGATTCGCATACGCACGGTCTGAACATCCAAGATCAGAGATGACATTACTGTTCGTACTGACCATTATCCTTGTTCCCCATCCCCCCCTAGCCCCAAGGTTGGTTTCTCTGACCTCCAGCCTTCGGTTTTGGTTCTTCACCAGCCCTGGCACTTGGGAGGGAACTGACCTGCAGCTGCTAGTGAAGACGACCCTGGGCATCTGACACTCTATAAATAACTGAGGCCCAGTGCAGCTGGAGTAAGGACTGGAAACCCAAGGAGCTAGGTGGGGGCTGGAGGGAGGAGGGGAAGACAGGGACAGAGCTGGGGAAGCAGGGCAGCAGCACCAGTAGAAGATAGGAAACGGTGCCCAAACTTATTGTGTGACCTTGAACACAGCACTTAACTTACACGGTGCCTCAGTTTCTCCTTTCTCTCTTGCTTCTTATTTGTGCAGAGGGGACAGCACTGCCTGTCCTGCAGTTAGAGGGCAGCATCCGTAACTGGGAAGAACTTGAGAAGCAGAAAATGGCAAAAGTCATTCCTGTGATGCGGGCCCCAGGACTTCCCAGATTCGCCAGTCATTTCTCACCCCACTACCATGAAGAGTTTCCCTTTTGCAGAGTCTCATCTCTCTCTAGAATAGACCTCCAGTGTCCCCCAGAGTCATTCTTACCAACCCCAGTGCTGTCCCAGAATCCTTCCACACTGAGTCATATGGCCCTGTGCCCAGGATGGGCTCTTGTCACTCTAGGTGGCCTTCAGCACCTGGAGGATAAGCTGCAACTACTTTCTATATATGGTGTTGTTTCCCCTGCCCTACACTATCACTCAGGACCTGCTTTCTACTCCCTCTACCCCCAGTGCTGCCACCCATCTCTTCCCTGTCACTCTCTTCTTCTCCTACACTGGTCCTTTCTCCTTTCCAATCCTAAATCCCGCGGTTTCTGTGTTTTGTCCTTGAGGGAGAGACAAGGGATAACCTAACGTTTATGGGGTGTGGACTCTGCAGGCACATATTCAAGTGCTTTCTGCATATTATTTTACTATTTCCCAAGATTGCTTATCATCAGAATCCCTTGGAAGCTTTTTAAAAAAAAAAAAAAAGGGGCTTCCCTGGTGGCACAGTGGTTGAGAGTCCGCCTGCTGATGCAGGGGACAAAGGTTCGTGCCCCAGTCCCGGAAGATCTCACATGCCGTGGAGCGGCTGGGCCCGTGAGCCATGGCCGCTGAGCCTGCGTGTCCGGAGCCTGTGCTCCGCAATGGGAGAGGCCACGGCAGTGAGAGGCCCACGTACCGCAAAAAAAAAAAAGATGGAAAGATTTCCAAGCCCCTGCCCTGGAGATCTCAGTTCAGTGGCTCCAGCATGGAGCTAGAGAACCTGGTATTTTTTATACACCTCCCAGATGATCCTGTTATTAATCCAGTATTAGAAGCACTGCATTATCTCAGAACAGCCTACAAAGTAGGAACTGCTATTGTCAACTCCAATTTAAAAAGGAGGAAACTGAGGCTTAGAGAGACTAAATAAGTTACCCAAGGTCACACAAGTAGCTCAAAGACAACAGTGTCACTCAGAGCAGACGCTCTTAACACCAAGTTGCACTACTTCTCTCATTTTCCTTTATTGGGGCCCTTCTTGCTCTGTCCTCTCTTTCTCAAGGTATCGTGTTTCTGTGCACGTTCTCCAAAACCACCATGATTTTGCCTCTGTACTGCAGGATCAGTGGCTGATCTGCCACTCACACTGCCCTCGCACCGACCTCACTTGCCTCGGGCATTGGCAGGGAGTACCCTTGGTACGGCCTAGGGTGTCCTAAATAGGCCTGGCTTGCTTCCGGAGCCTCCCGCTAGGGGTCTGCCTGGCAGCGAGTGACATCACGTAGCTTGATTCTGTGATTGGCGGTTTTTAGCAGCACTGCAGTCTGGTTGGCCTGATTCTTCCCCACCCCTTGCCTGAGCCAGGCTCTGCTGAGGAGTCGTCAGGGCTGCCTCAGACCTGGTCCCAGCAGTTGGAGGGCTCTCAGGAGGGATGGAGGGATCTGTGTGCAGATAACCATTGGAGATTATGCACCGTGCTAGAAGAGGCCCTGTAGCAGGGGAGTGGAGCTTGTACAGGAGGGCATGTTTTGGGCTGGAGCACAGAGTCTGCACAGAAGATGGTTGGTTTGGGGGAAAAAAAAATAGGTTGAAATTCTGGAGGTCAGGAAACCTAGGTTCGTTCTGACAAGAATCTTAACCATCCTCTGAAGCCTCTCTGACCTCTGACCTCTGACTCACAGGCCGAGGCAGATGTGGCCTCCCTGAACCGCCGCATTCAGCTGGTAGAGGAGGAGTTGGACCGGGCGCAGGAGCGCCTGGCTACAGCCCTGCAAAAGCTGGAGGAGGCTGAGAAGGCAGCTGATGAGAGTGAGAGGTGGGCAGGGGCGTTCTCAGAGGGTGGGCCGGGGAGGGGGCTGGGAGCCTGTCTCTGCTGGTCCTAACCCGACCCCTACCCCTCTCCCTGACTCTCAGAGGAATGAAGGTCATCGAAAACCGAGCTATGAAGGATGAGGAAAAGATGGAGCTGCAGGAGATGCAGCTGAAGGAGGCCAAGCACATCGCTGAGGATTCAGACCGCAAATATGAGGAGGTGAGAGCCCTGCCCCACTTTCTTCTCACTCCCAAGTCCCAGACACCCCCAGTCATTCACCATGGATCTCCTCCTCCTCTCTTCCCCATCCCCACAGGTGGCCAGGAAGCTAGTGATCCTGGAAGGAGAGCTGGAGCGCTCAGAAGAGAGAGCTGAGGTGGCTGAGAGGTGAGGACACCACAGGGCGGCAAGTGAAACTCGGCTTGAGCCCATGGCTCTGGGGTACTCTGCACAGTGGGGAGGCAGTTTCCCAGGCGTGGGACCACAGGGACAGGTCCTGCCTCTGACCCCTACCTGCTGCCCCCAGCCGAGCCAGGCAGCTGGAGGAGGAACTGCGAACCATGGACCAGGCCCTCAAGTCCCTGACGGCCTCAGAGGAGGAGGTAGTCACCTCTCTGGACCTTTCTGGGCAATGGCACCTTCTCTAGGCTCACCTTCCCCTCCATCTCAGGCTGCTCTCTCTCACCTGCTGGGGGCCGGGAAGGGCCTGGGGCTCCTAAACTCTGCCTGCTGTCACTCTCACAACTTTGCTCTTCTCTTCTCTCCTCCACCCCTCCCCCACTGTGCCATCTCCACTGTCTCCCCCACTGTGCCCTCACACCCCACCCTGCCACACACCCCCTGCAGTAAATGTGGGGACCTAGAGGAGGAGCTGAAAATTGTTACCAACAACTTGAAATCCCTGGAAGCCCAAGCGGACAAGGTAGAGGGGGGTAGAGGGGCAGTGAGGATGGGGTCCTTCAGGGGAGGGAGGCGATGGGCCCAGGCAGGGCAGGGCCGGATGTTTGATGGAGACAAAATCAGGAGTAGCCTGTGGGGCTCCGTGGAGAAATGAAGGACTTGTGGAGGCGATGAACTGATGGCATGTGTCTGTCCCTAAAAGTATTCCACCAAAGAAGATAAATATGAAGAGGAGATCAAACTGCTGGAGGAGAAGCTAAAGGAGGTGAGAGTCCTTCCAGTCCAAATCCCCCTCAAGCCCCCCAGTACCCGCCAGAGACCTCCTGTGGCAGGGAATTTGGGGACAGGGACGGAAGAGAAAGTTGATAGCGTCTGGGAGGGCCTAAGCTCCTGTCATTTTCCCCATCTTGCCTTTATGCCCAGGCTGAGACCCGAGCAGAGTTTGCCGAAAGGTCGGTGGCAAAGTTGGAGAAAACCATTGATGACCTGGAAGGTAAAAGGGATATTCCTCTGTACCCCTGAACCTTTTAAAATAGGTCCATATTCCCCATGACTTATCTTCCCATCCCATGATACCTGCCAGTGGTAAATTAGGGTTGGACCACCTAGGACTCCACAGACTCTGGCGGTCTGTGCCTCCCATCCAAGCAGATGTAGCCCCGTCAACTCCAGTGCTTCTCGAACTTGAGCGAGCATGAAAATCCCCTCAGAGTTTTTAAAACACAGATTCCTGGGTGCTGCTCTGAAGCGACTGCTGACTTTGGGCTGAATCTGTGTCTAACGAGCTCCCGGGTAATGCAGATGCTGCTGGTCCTCACATCACACTCTGAGTAGCACTGATCTAGACAATTCTGTGTCCAAGTGCAGCACCTTCTTCATTAAATAGAGAGGTATTTGGTTTAATATCTAGGTTTTCATGATAACATTAATGGAAAATACTTTTTGAAGCTAGATTTGGTGAAAACAAGTATCCAGGGATTTGCTAGTCTGTAGCTACTTCTCACTGTTACCGACAACGTTGTGCCTAAAGCTGTCTTTCCTTTTTACTTCACTTTCACAACTCGCTCTTCTCTTGCTTCCAGCCTTCTCAGGCAAGCCTCAGTTTTCTCTCCAACTTTAGGACTTTAGAACTTTCTGGCTTGAGCGCCCTCCCCTTGAAGCAAGCACTCCTGCTTATGCAAAGCACTGTGTCCCCAGGCCCCTGGGGGAGGCAGGAGCTCCTGGGGGGAAGCACCAGTTTGGGGTACAGAGAAGAGCAAAAGACATAGGGGTACAGAGAGGGGAGGAGGGGGCCCTGACAGCTGTCCAGCCTGTTCTCTGGCCTGTCTCTCTCACTCCATCTTCGTCCACCTCTCTCTGATTCTTGTTCTCTCTTTCCATTACCCTCTCTCCTTCCGTTCCTCTTTCCCTCCATTCCCTCTCCCCACACTCCCACCTGGCCCCCCTCCCCTGGACCCCCCAGACGAAGTCTATGCACAGAAGATGAAGTACAAGGCCATCAGCGAGGAGCTGGACAACGCACTCAACGACATCACCTCCCTCTGAGCCTCTCACCAGTGTGGCCCACGGCCCCTTCTCTCTTCTCCTTTCCATTCTCTGTATGGGGAGGGGGGCAAGCAGGAGGAGCGGAAATTGCCAACATTGCACAGCCAGGCTGGACGCAGCCTAGGAGAGCCCCCGTCACAGCTGCTGCCCACCCTGGCATTTGCTTCATCCTTCTATATCCATCCACTCCTCCCTCTACCCGCCAGCCTCTCCCACTCTCTGCTGCTTAATAAACTCAACTTGGTCTCCACGCTGTTTTCCTGCCCTCCAGAGAGCACTTCCATCACCCCCACAGAGCACTGCTTCACTGCTGAGACCCTGGCTCCTACGGGCACCCCTGATCTTGTGACCCCCCCCTCCTCTACTGATCTCACCCATAAAACACTGTGGCCCACACCGGAACCCCCTCTGCATGACTCTTACTGCTGCATGTGGGCACGTATGACCACGTCAGTCAACCACGGGCCCTCTGGTGCCTCTGAGACACACGCCCTTCTACAGACCCAGGCATGTCACTGCCCTTGGAGCATTCAAGCTGTGATTCCAGGATCTAAAAGAATGACTGGAAGGGAAGTGGAATGGTGAGGTGCAGGGGAGGGGCGAGAAGGTTGTGAATGGTCTGGGATGAAGTTTGGAGAGACACTGGATGGCAGCACCATGGGGCTTTCCCTGCAGGTCTGTTTTCTGCCTCAAGTCTGTCTGTCTGTCTGTCTGACATTCCCTTTCCTGGCTCAGTCTTTGTCTTTCCTCCTGCTTCCAACTCTCTTCAACCTTTTAAAGAAGGAGGGTAAATTAGTTTATGACTCAGGCCTTCCCATCCCACCTCCATGGCCCCAAAGCCTTGAGTGAGGCATCCCTGTCTGCCTTGTTCAGTCCATCCATTTGTCCCACCCACAGGGTCCTCAGATCCCTGAATGTTTGGGTCTTCCTGTGCCTCCAACCCACTCCGTGTCTATTTGTCACATCCCCTGTCCATGACTCCCCATGTTTCTCCCCCACAAACCTCACGGGTTGCTTCCCCTCACAGAGACCTTGGCCAGTGCCAAGGAGGAGAACGTGGAGATCCACCAGACCCTCGACCAGACCCTGCTGGAGCTCAACAACCTGTGAGGGCTGGCCCTGCCCCCAGCCAGGCTGTAGTTGCCACCAAATAAAACTGATGTTACCAGTATCATGGGGCCCTTTAAGCCTTTCTTGGGTGTTGGGGATGGTGGTGGTGGTTTTCCAAAATGGAGAAGGTAGAAAGGATGCCCCAGGGGAAGAGTGGAGTTGGAAGGACCCCTGCGTGAGCCAGAGGGGTGGGGCACTGGGCTCACTGAGGAGGGGTTGTGAACAGGCTGTGTGAAGCAGAGAAGCCTGGCAGGGCTGGGGGAACATCTGGCCCTTACTCCCCACAGAGCAAAGGAGCTGCTATCAGCGGCACTGCCCCATTCCAGCAAGCAGCTGGGCCGGACAGCACAACTGGAAGGCAAAACTGTAAAGCTACATAGCTTTTACTTGAGCAGGGTGAAAACCCAAAAGCCTCAGTGTGATTTTAAGCCTAGAGACCAAGCCTGCCCACACACACACACACACAGTCATTCCAACAATACCGGTCGTTTCTCCCTGCTTCCTGATAACATCTACATGAGGCAGAATCATGTCCCCCCACCAAAGATGTCCATACCCTAATCCTGTGAAATGTTACCTTACATGGGAAGGGGACTTTAGTTAAGCTAATGATTTTGAGATGGGGAGGTTATCCTAGGTTAACTGGGTAGGCCCAACATAATCACAAGGGTCCTTATAAGAGGGTGGCAAGAAGGTTAAAAGCAGTTGTAGGAGATGTGACAATGGAAGCTAGAGATTGGAGTGATGCAAGGAAGGGGCCACAAGCCAAGGAATGCTTGGCTTCTAGAAGCTGAAAAAGGCAAGAAAATGTCCTCTCCTCAGGAGTGTCCAGAAGGAACCAGCCCTGCCAACACCTTGACTTTAGCCCAGAAGATTCATTTTGAACATCTGACCTCTAGAACTCTTAAGAGGATAAATTTCCGTTACCACTGTTTGTGGTAATTTGTTACAGCAGCAATAGGAAATGAACACACCATCCTGTTGATTTGGGGAACAAGTATACGCCTTCCACAGATTTTATTAGAAATATTTATTTTAAAAAAATATCTTTGGAGGCTTAAAAGGAAGTAGTGTAATGGGCAGGACAAAGTCTCCAGCTCCCCCTCAGATTCCTCTGGCCAGCTTCTCTGCACATTCTCCAAGTTGCAGGCCTCTAGGCAACAGTCTCTGTGACCTCTGCCGGGTGGTACCTGACACTTCCTTTGGTCCCACTTGGGTGTCTACACAACAGGGAACCCTAATCAGAAATCTCACCAAGGATGAGCTCATTTGCATGCAATTTGCATGAAGCTGTTCTGGACTCCACTTGGGGAGCAGGGGCTGGGCCTAAGGGAGAGGGTTAGTAAAATACCTTTGCTGCCTTCTCATTTGCACAAGGAAGGCGATGCTGGTAACAGCAAAGAGAAGGCCAAAAACCAGGGCCAGGATGTCTCCTGGAGGGAGGAGGAGAGAGACTGCCTAAGGGAGTGAAGAGGAGTCTGTAGGGTTCCCTCAGAGCCTCTTCCACCTGAACCCCACCCCTGCCCCAAGTTCTCCAGCTGCCCCCAGCGTCTCCGAATCCAGCAGAGGCCAGCAAAGGGATGGGGGTGGATAAACAAGAAGGGGTAAGATAAGCACTTTTTTCCTCTCTAAAAACAAAACGAAAGAGGTTGTTTGGGAAGGAGGATGCAAGGAGATTACTGGAGCTTCATTCTGACCAACTCTTGCACTGGGGACAACAGGGGAACCCCCCTGCCTTGATCTGACGCTATCCTATTGGGGTTGATGTGTGCTCTGCAGAAATAGAGAGGCAGCAGTGGTGGTCCTGACTAGCCCCTGAGGCTGATCGGTGCCAAGGGATGCCCCCAGCCTCAGGAACCAGAGGAGGGGCACAGACTCACCAGCAGCGAGACAGGAATTCAGGTGGACTGAGGAGAAAAAGGAGACGTTAGAGCCAGGGGTTGTGATCACCAGTGACAGACAAATGAGGACACATGGGGAGGATGAGGGACCTGTGGCTGGGGGTAGGGGGCATGGCATCAGTAGACAAAGCTGCACCTGGCCCAACGGTCCCAGGGCTGCTGTCCACTCCAGCAGGGAAGGAGGCCTCAATTATTCGCCCATTCAAAGGCTGTGTAGCTCGGAAGTTCAGCTGTAGCCGAGTGTCATCAGGTCCCCACAGGGAGTCAGAGAGGGCGTGGAGCTAGGGAGGTCAGCAGACAGTGGGGGTGGGCTTATGACACAGAAGCAAAAGGGTCACAGGCTTACAGCCAGCACCTCAGGGACCCACTGTCCACGTCCCCCTCATCCCCAACACGGCCACTTCATCTCTTTATGCCTCCTCTCTCACCTCCACCTACAACCCTTTCCCCCTCATCCCCTATGTCACCACCACACCCCAGCCCCACCTGCTTAGCACTCAGCTTTACTGTCTGGTTGAACACAATCCAGATGACTCCCTGGGCACAGGGGGGTGTGGTGAGAGACCCCTCATATCGGAAGTAGCGGCTGAGGTCAGAGGGCAGCAGTGCAGATACATCCAGTCCTGGGACCCAAGTCTCAGAGTCTGTGGAGAGGACCTGTGCTGG
>NW_020175027.1:2233191-2259209 GCF_003031525.2 Neophocaena asiaeorientalis asiaeorientalis | reverse complement strand
CCCCCCCCCCCCCGCCATACACACAACAAAGCTTTGGGGTACAGGAATACATTTTTATCTCCCAGAAGCCAAGCTGACTCAACTCCCTGAAACCACTTCTTCACTGAGTGTGTCCCTTCCCATAACTCAGCACAACAAGACATGACTCAGGAGGAAGTAAAAGGCTTTGGGGCGCACAGAGTGAGAGAACTGCTCCCCTGGCCCTCCCTCTGAGTCTTCACTCTTAGTTTGCACACTGTGATAACACACTGGAATGCAGATTTAAGCCCAGAGTAAATCAAAAGAGAAAATGAGTTGAATAACTTGTAAATAAATACCTATAACTTTAAAAACAGACACAAAACTCAAAAAAACACAGTTCTCTCTAGTTTAGCAAAACTTAAGGTCCAGTTGGGCAAGTGAGGTTTAAAATGACCTAGAGTGACTGAGAAGGAAAGAAAGATTTCCAACAAAAGCATTTACAAATTTAAAATATTTGATGCTTATGAAGGAGTAATAGACATCTCTCAGAAAAATTTTAGACTCAACCAGACTCAACCCCTGAAAGTTCCAAACACTATTTTTTTGGTCTTGTTTGGTTTTTGTCTTATCTTAGTTTCTGTTTGGTTTTTAAACATAAAGCCTGTAGCCAGCAGTTTGCCTTTGCCTGTTTGCCTGTGTTCGGCTTCATAGTTATTATCAAGTTCACAGTAGGCCAGTTCACATTTCAACCCCTCTGTGTGGGAGGGAGCCCTTCTCCATCCTCAGACCTGAGGCTCCCCAAGCGCGGTTCTTTATGAACAAGGGTATCAAGGATAGTGGCCAAACCAACAAACTGACCTTCCTCGGCGATTTCTCCCAAATGTGACAGCAACTGCTCGTAGGCGCTGTTTTCTTCGGGGCCTTCCTAGGAGATGATAATGCAAGATAGATTCATACATGTATTTAGGGTCATGGCTGGAGGCCTGAAGGTGAGGTGGGTTCCCATAGTCCTCCCCCAGTTCCCAGCTCTGAGAACG
The DNA here is from genome assembly GCF_003031525.2 of Neophocaena asiaeorientalis asiaeorientalis. NCBI lineage: Eukaryota > Metazoa > Chordata > Mammalia > Artiodactyla > Phocoenidae > Neophocaena > Neophocaena asiaeorientalis. The sequence goes on along the minus strand of NW_020175027.1, from coordinate 2,258,211 downwards.
CTGGGGAAACACAATATCTCATGTATTATTACTCAAGGTCGATATACTCCTACTTTGCAAACTGATGTAACTAGGCAGACTAGTTTTCAATGGCAAATTGGAGGAAGAGGAGGATGGTGGGTCACTTTACTAGGATACAAGGTTCTCAATGATGGGCTCTACTTACTTTTCCAATCTCACTCATCATTAACTCCACACACATTCTATGTCTCCACCACAGGAAACCCCAATAACCTTTGTATTCATGTTAGCTCTGCATTCACCTTAATAATTCATGTGTTTGAGTTTTGGAGCCAGGGCATGCTATTTCCAAGGTGCTTCTCTGAACTTTGCGCTGTGAGGCTGGCGTTCATGAGTCAGGGAGGGAGTGAGCCTAACAAGTGTTTCACCATCCACAGGTGTCTCACAATCCCTCCAACCTACTAGCCTCCTCTAATCATTGTGTATGTACTCCTGATCAGTATAGGTCCAAAGAGGTCACTAAATACTTCTCTAGACAATATTGCATTTTGCAAAGGGGAAATTATGGGTTATAAGAGTATTAGAGAAATGACTCTTCCTTATGTCCATTCTACTACATCTGCCATTCCCCGAATGGGCCATATTCTGAGTCTTTACATGTACCGTTCGCTCTTCATGGAATATCTCCTTTTCTTTCCCACTAGTGAAGGCTTCAAGTTTCACCTCCTCTGTGAGGCCTTCCCTGACTACCTTGTTGACTCTGCGTCCTGTGTATATGTCTATCCTGTCAGCCTCCCTCACTGGCTGTGGGGAGACAAGGATCCACAGTTTCGGAATCTTTTGTTGGAGCCCAGCTCACAGTGGGTGTTAATGAAAGAACTAATGAGTAAATGAAGATGATAGCCAGGTGCGGGGTGGGGTCTCTGGGGCAAGATACTCTGAGCCCGAGGGCTGGGGAAGCAGGGGTGGGGGGTGTCCAGGGCTGGTACCTGCAGAAAGGCAGCCAGCACGGCCAAGCCCCCCGGGCGCCCCAAGGCCTCGTCAGCTTTGGCAAATGCAGTGCTGAGGTGAACCACGTGGATCTGGAGAGGACACGGTAGGAGTGGGCGAGATCCCCTACCCCGCGCCCCACTTCGACCCTCCGCGGACAGCTGCGCGCTCACCTCGGCAGGGAAACGGTGACCGCCAACCGTGTGCTCCGAGCCCGGGCGACCCGCAGCCCCCCAGTGCAGATGCAACTGCAGGGCCCGGTACTCCTGCCCGGGACCTAGGGCCATCTCCAGCCCGGGAGGCAGACTCAGCTGCACTGCGCGGTGAGAGGCAGGTGAGCCGGGCCCGCCCCTCTCTCCGCAGAGCGCGAGCCTAACTCCCAGGGACAGTCCCTCATCCCCAGCTAGCGTCCGCCCCTTCCCCGAGGCTCCGCCCCGAGACCGCCTCACCGGTGTGGCCATTGTTGCGCAGGCGCAGTTCTGGTTGTGGCGGGAGCTCAAAGCCAAGGAGTTCCAGGGGTCGCAGGGCTGGGCAAAACGCGGTGAGCTCTGGACGGATATCTACCGGGGACTGAAAACGGCCAGCGCAGGCGGGGGACACCTGGGGCCATGGCGGAGCGCCTGGAGTGGGAGAGTATGTACAGGAAGTTTGATGACAAGATCAGGAACTTTTAGGGAAGCTGAGTAGAAAAAGTGATGGGGTCGAGTCAGGAGGCATCCAGACAGGAGATAGAAATAAGGGATGTGGAGGGAGAGAGGCAGCGGGTGGTGTCAGGGACTGGCAGACGTGGATGCGGGGGAAGAGGGCGGGGGGTGCAGGCACTAGCAGAGCTGGGTGCCCACATTGGGTCTGTACAGGGGGTGGGTGTCTCACCTCCATAACGCCAATGACTGTGGTCATCCCCTGCATAAATGAGAAGAATGAAGCTGATCTTTGAGCCCAGTCCCTCCCCAGCGGCCAAAAGGAGGTGGGTCTCCTTCACTAGCAGAGGTTCGCAAATTCAGATGTCTTACAGAAGCATAGCAGGTAACAGAAATGCCTGAAGCAGGCCAGGTGTAAAGCACTATAGATGGCAGCCAAGTAAAACGCCACAGCTTGACGGGCCACACAAAGATCCTGCTGGCCCCGGAGATACCAGTTTGTGACCACTGTCTCAGGGTCTCTAAAATGGGTGGAGGCCTCAGTTCCCAGGCCTAAATCTGTAGACCTTTTTCTCCCTTATTCATCCCTCCTCCCCACTCATCCTGTTCCCTTTCTGGTCTCCAGCTCATTTTCCAAAGTTCCTGGCTTGAGAGTCAAGATACCAGGTTCTCCTACCTGCTGTTTCCTTAGTCCTAGGTCTCAGTTTCCTCATCTGTAGGCTGAAGATGAAGTAATTTCTACAAGCCCTTCCTGCTCTTCCTCTGGTACACCCCCGTCCTTCCTCTTCTCTCCCCTCATACTCTTACTTCTCTCCACCTTTGTTTTCTCTCCACATTCCTATCTTTCTCCTCTCCAGGCTCCCCCTTTCTTCTTTCCCATCTCTTCCTGCTTACCTCTCTCCATCTGTGCCCCTTTTTGTCTCCCCATCTAGCTCTGAAAGGGGGTAAAGGGCTAGTGGCATGGGAGCTCCTGGGGTTGGGAAAAACTACATCAGAGTACAGGCTCCTCTCCTTCCCTGAATAATCCCTACCTGGGTTGGGGTTTAATGAGGGGAAGCATCAACCTCCTGGAGCCTAGATTTGCAGAGCTGATGACCACTTACCTTTTTTGTCTCTGTGGGCATTATTCTGGGGGCCTTGAGTATCCCTGGGAGTCTCAAGAGTAGGTAGATCCTCTATCTTCAGAGAATCCTCCTCTCCTGCTTCAGTCTTCATTCCAGGTGGATCCAGCTTTCCAGGTGGGTCCTCTTCTCCAGGTGGGTCCTCCTCTCCAGGTATATCCTCTTCACTGGGCAGGTCCTCCTCACGCAGTGGATCGTCTTCCCCAGATGAATCTCCTCCTGTGGTGGGAGCCCCCTGCATCCAGAGCAGGCTCTGGGGATGGGCAGGCACCAGGAGGAGCAGTAACAACAGCAACTGCACAGCGGGGCCTGGGGCAGGGGCCGGGATCCACAGAGGGAGCCAGGGGCTGGGACACAGGGGAGCCATGCGGCTGACTGTGGGATGTCCTGGGACACGGTGTGTAAGGTCTGTACGTGCATCAGAAACAGGAGCTGGATGGGGGAGGAGCAAGCCTGGAGGGGAGCAGACTGGCTCACAGAAGGTCCTTTTGTAGAGATGGAGCCAAAGCCCTGCAGGTCTGTCTGGCCCTGTGCCCCCTCCCTGATAGCAAAGTTGGGCATGGGGTGGAGTGAGCGGCAGGTATGTGCGCAGGCAGAAGGTTATCAGGGTCATGGGCTCAGCTTGGAACCCAAGGCACCACCTGGCACTATACAGGTTCCACCTGGCACTATACAGTTTCTCCCTGGCACCGCCTGGCTGCTCGCCAGCCAACCTCAGCCAACCCTGGCCTGCTTCCCAGTCCCAGGCAGCTGGGGACCCCACATCCTCTGGCTGAGAGGGGAAGCAGCCCATATATACATCCCTGGCCCAGCCAGGGAGCAGGTGAAGGGGTAGGGCAAGCTGCAGGGGGAGTCTGGGGGTGGGAGGGTGGTTGGATGGGTAGGTGGGAGGCGAATTTGAGTATGAATGGAAAACTGTATATATTTATTAGAGAGTCTGACAGGTTTAAACTAAATGTATTATTCATCATATTACACCTTTGCTCAAAAACCTCCATTGGCTTTCCACACTCTACCAAAGTATCTTCTATCTGCCCATCTTCTCCCTCTAGTTGACTTCCAAGTCCCCTCAAAATACTACCAAAGAGACTTTTCCATCTTTTCTCCTACTACTCTCCCTCATACCCTAGCCAAATTAAACTATTCATTTTTTACCCAAACCTTTGACCGCCTTTGTTCATTTAGTTCTCACTGCTGGGAATGCCTTTCACTCTTCTATTTATTTAGCATCTACCATATGTCAGGCATTGGGCTAATAGACTAGATGTATGGAAATGAATAAGACACAGTCCCTGTCCCAAGGAGCTTGCTGTCTTGTGAGTGAGGGCAAAAATTATCATAATATTTGGGGAAGAGAGATGAATTCTGCCTCAGAAAGTAATACAGAAGTAGGCAAAATTTGATCCGGGCTTAAAGAAGTAGCAGTTCAATTGGTTTAAAAAAGAATGGGGGAGGGGCTTCCCTGGTGGCACAGTGGTTGAGAGTCCGCCTGCCGATGCAGGGGACACGGGTTCGTGCCCCGATCCGGCTGGGCCCGTGAGCCATGGCCGCTGAGCCTGTGCGTCCGGAGCCTGTGCCAGGACAGGGAGAGGCCCCCGTACCCCCAAAAAAAAAAAAAAAAAAAAAATGGGGAAAATGGCATTCTGGGCAAAAGGGAGGCACCAAATACTTTGAGCAGAAGAATGACAGAATCCAAATCTCATTCTAGGTTATGTTGAAGGGTAGTGTGGAGTACAAATTGGAGGGGGAAAGTGGGTACAAGGAGATGAATAGTGAGAGGACCCCAACAATGGGCTGGGATTCCCAGTCTGCCTATTCACTTAACATTTGGTAACCTTCCTCTAGTCCTCCAGGCACTGTTCTAGACCCTAGGGATGCAGCATTGAACTGGAGAACAGCCTCTGCTGTTCTACAGCTCACATTCTAATAAGGCCCCTATGGCTTCAACAAACCAGAAGAGAGTAAGGCCATCTCAGGAGATCCGTATCTGGGGCTAACATTCAGTAGGTACACACACCAGTATGGTTGTATAGGTAATTAAATATATTGAAATATTTATAATCTGGTTTGTAACTAGCCCCTAACTCCAGGGTGCTCCTGCTACCCCACTCCTCCCTAGGGACTGTCCTGACCTTATGAACTCACTAAAGAAGTAATGCTTGACACAGCAGGGGCTCCAGGACCGCACTTGAATGCCCCAACCAGTTTCCACTCTGGTAGGTCAGTAGTTGTGCACGAATGCACCCACTAACATGTTAAACAGCTTTACTATCTCCTCTGTCTAAATCCCTTCTATTATTCAAGACTCAGTTCATACAACCACTGTGGAAAACAGTATGGAGGTTCCTTAGAAAACTAAAAGTAGAACTACTATATGATCCAGCAATCCCACTCCTGGGCATATATCTGGAGAAAAACATAATTTGAAAAGACACATGCACCCCAATGTTCATTGCAGCACTATTTACAATAGCCAAGACATGGAAGCAACCTAAATGTCCATCGACAGAGGAATGGCTACAGAAGATGTGGTCCATATATTCAGTGGAATGTTGCTCAGCCATTAAAAAAGAATGAAATAATGCCATTTGCAGCAACATGGATAGACCTAGAGATTATCATAGTAAGTGAAGTAAGTCAGACAGAGAAAGACAAATATCATATGATATCACTTATATGTGGAATCTAAAAACACATGATACAAATGAACTTATTTACAAAACAGAAACAGACTCACAGACTAGAAAACAAATTTATGGTTACAAAGGGGAAGGTGGAGGGGAGGGGTAAATTAGGAGTTTGGGATTAACCTATACACACTACTATATATAAAATAGATAACCAACAAGGACCTACTATATAGCACAGGAAACTCTACTCAATATTCTGTAATACCCTATATGGGAAAAGAATCTGAAAAAGAATGGATATATGTATATGTATAACTGAGTCACTTTGCTGTACACCTGAATCTAACACAACACTGTAACTCAACTATACTCCAATATAAAATAAAAATTAAATAATAAAAAAAAAGACTCAGCTCAAAGGCCATCTCTTCTAGGAGGTCTTGCTTGACCAACTTTACACCACAGGAAGAGATTTCTGGTGCCTCTGAACCACCACAGTTCTTTGCCCTCACTAACAACCTTGTCTAGCATCCAATTCACATTAAGGTGATTTATGACATTATATCTGCTCTGATAGCCTCGGGGGCCATAAGGGCAGGGTCCAGTATTTGACTGATTGAGTCTGTCTTTTGTTCAGTATTACTTTATTATTGATCATCTTTCTCTCTGCAGATCACCGAGACAGGGCTTGAGAAAAACCAAACTAAATGCCTTCCCTGCCCTCAGGGAGCCCATTGTCAATGGCCTGTGTGTGTCAAACCGCAATTATTCCAGGAGCAGGACATCACATTTCTACAGCATCCCAAACTGTCTGCCTTGTCAGAGTGACTGTCATACTGTATGCCAAAACTTGTATGGCTGAACAAGCAGTCTTCTTAGGAGGTAGTCAGCCTAACGATCTAGGTTGCCATTTCTGGAGCTAAATTAAGAGCCATCCATGGCAATCTGATCCAGTGTGAACTCCTGATGGTCAGCTCATTGTCTTGGTCAGCTGTGTTGTCAGAACCTTGGTTGGACCCAGACACATGGAAAGTACATGGTAATATCTAAATTGGATGGGCCCGGACAAGACAGAATGCGGTAACAACTAATCTAGTTGAGGTGGAGGAGGTCATGGGAAGCATGGAGGACAGAAACACCATGCTAACTGAAGTCTGGAGTCTGTATGTCTAGAATTTTCTCCAATACCAATCTTAGTTTTATTTCATTTTCCCTCTTTCCAAATGTTTTGAATGTTTCCACCTTTTTCCTTTTTAGATCTCCGTCAGGGTCTCCTTGTACAATTCTCCTTGGCACTTCTATGTGTCCACGTGTCTCCCCTCCATCTCTGCTGCTTTTTCTCAGTATTTCAGAGTCCAGATTGCATCTAGGTACAGCTCTCTCTGTGTTACAGCTCCCTAATTTCCCAAGTGCCATTCTCCATGGTGCTGTCTCTTCCTTGAGCTCTCTGTCTCTGTGTGTGACTATGTCTCTGGTCTGGGTGGGGAATGTGGACTCTGACCCAAGATTGTGCTTTTGCAACTGGGAGTCTGCCAAACCCTAAAACAGGTTTGAGCTCCCAGAGTCTTGTTTCCTGAGTCTCCCCAGGGACAGAGTGTACTCAGGACTGATTGACTAAGGACACCCCCCTCCCCCCACCCCGGCCTGACACACGACCTCTCTGTGGTTGTTTAAGGCCAAGTTTTTGGTCATTAGGGTCTGTGTCTTAAGACATCGAGGGCCATGTCTCTGCTTATCCCAGGGCTGCAGAGGAGGGAGCTATTTGCTGGTGAAGTAGGAGGAAAAAGAGCCCCCTATTCCCCAGATATGGATTGGAAGCAAAGACAAATCACAGCCCTTCTGGGGCGCTGGGGACTTGTCTGTAGACTATAGTCTGTACAGGAACTACAGGGACTTACCTGTAGTTCTGGCCCAGCTCACCATCAGTATTATTTTCCTAGGGCTGCTGTAACAAATTAACACAAACTGGGTGGAATAAAACAACACAGATTTATTCTTTCACAGTTCTGGAGGCTAGAAGTCTGAAATTAAGGTGTTGGCAGGGCCCTGTTCCTTCTGAAGGCTCTAAGGCCTCTTCTAGCTTCTGGTGGCTCCAGGCATTCCTTGGCTTGTGGCTGCATAACTTCAGTCTCTGCTGCTGACTTCACATGGCCTTCTTCTCTTGTCCTTATGTCTTCTACTGGATGTCTCTTATAGGAACACTTACCATTGGATTTAGGGCCCACCAGGATAATCCAGGATGATCTTAAGATTCTTAATTTAACTACATCTGCAAAGACCCTTTTTCCAAATAAGGTCACATTCACAGGTTCTAGGGGTCAGGACATGGGCACATCTTTATGGGGGCCACCATTTAGCCCACTACACCATCAGCCATTTTGGAACTGAAGTGGGTGCACGGGATGAGAAGGAATGAGCTTGTGCTGGGGACCCTCATGTCTTCTGCCCATATCCCTCTTCATGTCCTTTGTAGGCAGTTTCATTTACTCCCATGGCTTCTATACTAGATGACAGCCAAGTATCTCCAGGTTGGACTACCCCATGTCAGATCTATAACCACCTGCCAAATGGATATCCCCACTTGGATGTCCCACAAGTATCTCAAATTCAACAGGCATCTAGCCAAATTCATTTGTCCCCAAAACCTCTTCTTCCATACTCCACCAAGTGGTCTAAGCCAGGAACCTGGTGCCATCTTTCATCTTTTCCTTCACGTCTGAAGGAAAGTCAAGTCATCAAGCACTACGGATTCTACCTTCTAAACTTTTCATCCTCATTTTTCATCCTAGTCCACACTTCCATCACCTCTTACCTGGGTAACTGCACCAGCCTCCTAATGGGTCTTGCTGAGTCCAGCTAGCCAGGGTGATCTCTCTAAAATGCACATATAATCTCACTCCCTATTTAAGACCTTTGAATGTTTCCCATTGCCCTCAGGATAAAGTCCATAGTACTACTTGACATGGCCTTCAGAGGGCAACTTAGGTGGGTCCAGTCAGAGTGAAGCTCTCTGTCTCAAGTATTTGATAACTGAGGGAATTCACTTTCACTTTGTCCAGACATGGATGAGGAAACACACAGCCTCTGGAACTGTGGGCAGCCACCTTGTAACCCCAATGGAAGCCAGCCTTAAGATGATAAAACCATGGAAGGCAAAGTAGAGTGGTAGAAAGCAGTCCCTGGTGATTTGACTGAGCTGCTGGATTAAGCTAACCCAAGTCCGCCCCCCACCGCCACCGCCCCGTATCTGGACTTTTCAGTTGCATGAGCCGATAAATTATCTTATTGTTTAGCTACTTTGATTTATGATTACTTGTGACACAGTCTTACTGATGTAAATTCCCTCTATGGTTTGGCCTGTGTCTACCTCTCCAGTCTCCTTTCTCATCACACTTTCCTTTGCAATCTGTGCTCTAGTCTTATTAAACTTATAGCAGTTCCTTGAATGCATTGCATGCGTGTGCATGTGTGTTTTATCTCCGAGCCTTTGTCCATGCTATTTGTCTCTCTGTCCACAGCACCCACATTGCCGGCCCTGCCTAGCCAGGTTTTGTTTTGTTTATCCTCCTGGCATCCTTCAGTTCACATGTCACTTCCTCCAAGAAGCCTCCCTGACTCCTAGGCTAGGGCCAGTCCCTTCACTCCTGCATGCATAGAAGCCTATATTTCCTTTGTTACGTGTATCTCACTTTATGGTGACTCCTTACCATGTGTGTCATGCTGGATTAAAAGCATTCATAAGGGCAGGGGTCACATTTCTCTTGTCCCCATGCCTAGCATAAGACCTGGTGCGTGAGAGGCATTTAATTTTTGTAGAATGACTGGTAATTATTATTCAAAGCATCCCTAGGGCTTCTTCAGTGAGTTGAAAGCAGAGGTTGAGGGTAATTAAAGGACAGAGGAAAAAAAAAATTTTTTTTTGGCCAAGCTACGTGGATTGTGGGATCTTAGTTCTCTGACCAGGGATTGAACCTGGGCCCCCAGCAGTGAAAGCGCCGAGTCCTAACCACTGGACTGCCAGGGAATTCCACCCCCCCCCAATTATTTTTATTTTTAAAATTTATTTATTTGCGGTACGCGGGCCTCTCACTGTTGTGGCCTCTCCCGTTGCGGAGCACAGGCTCCGGACGCGCAGGCTCAGCGGCCATGGCTCACGGGCCTAGCCGCTCTGCGGCATGTGGGATCTTCCCGGACTGGGGCACGAACCCGTGTCCCCTGAATCAGCAGGCGGACTCTCAACCACTGCGCCACCAGGGAAGCCCTAAATTTATTTTTTTTAATAAATTAATTAATTTATGGCTGCGTTGGGTCTTTGCTGCTGCGCGCAGGCTTTCTCTAATTGTATTGAGTGGGGGGCTACTCTTCACTGCGATACGAGGGCTTCTTATTGCGGTGGCTTCTCTTATTGTGGAGCACGGGCTCTAGGCGCGCGGGCTTCAGTAGTTGTGGCTCAGGGGCTCTACAGCACAGGCTCAGTAGTTGTGGCACATGGGCTTAGTTGCTCCACAGCATGTGGGATCTTCCCAGACCAGGGCTCGAACCCGTGTCCCCTGCATTGGCAGACGGATTCTTAACCGTCTTCCCTGGCCCCTCTTTCCTTTGGCTTTAGGGGGGAGCTGCGGGCAGAATATGGTGTGCCTGACTTGCTCTGTGGGACACTTGGTCCCCAGGGAATCAGTTGTCTCCAAGTGTCCTCACTGTGTCTTGCTCAGCTTTGCTGTCTTCTTCCTCAAAAGTTGAGTGATTTCCCAACCTGAGCTCACAGCAGGCTCTATTCCCCTGTCTTCTTCCATCCACCTAAAGCACATTCGCACACTGGCAGGATACCCAAACACACCCATCACTGACTGCGCCCTGGGAGTGTGCTCTGTTCCCTTTACCTGGGCTCATGGTGATACCAATTGTCATGAGATTATCTGCGCCCTTCCACCCTTGAGCTCTTAGTGTGGACTGTCCCACATTCACCTGAGACAGTGTAGCCAGTCCTCCACCTATGTGGCTTCACCAGTTCCCCTGTGACCCATCCAAGGTACAGTCTGACCCAAACTCTCTCTTGCCTCCATCGAGCCCTTCAAGTTTTTCCCTGATCTAAGTCCAGCATTTCTCCTTCCTCAGCATACTTAGAATGTCAGAGAGCTAGAGGCGACCTCAGAATCCTGACAATACCCTGGTTCTTGGCTTCGGGCCCAGATTCTTAGGAGTCCTCAGTGGTAGGAATAGGGTCTAAAGTTTCTAACATTTTGCTTTTTAATAGCTTTTTTTTTCTAATTACAAAGTAATGCAAGCATGCTCAAGCAGAAAACTTGGAAAAAGCAGAAAAGTATAAGGGAATTTTAAAAGTCACCCTATTTATCCCATTCACCCCCTCAGTGGGCCAGTGCCTGGAACAGATTTGGTGTGTAATAAATATTTGTTGAATGAATTATCTTTGATCCCATCACCCAGAGATAAAAGCCACAATCACCTTTTGATTGTTTATCCTTCCAGTCATAGATATGTTATACTTCCTAAATAAGATCATATTGTACACAGTTTTACGGCCTGCTTTTTTTCTCTCAGCAATATACTATGTGTTTTCCCATATTGATAGCTTTTTTACATCATTAATGCTTTCATATTATTCTTCAAATGGCTCTACCATAATTTTCCCAGCCAATTCTCTACCATTGGGCATTTAAGTGATTTCCAGTTTTCTGTTGTTACAACATCTTGCCACCCATCCTAGTACATATGTTTTTGTCCACATATCTATTTTTTAGGATGCATTCCTAGAAGTGGAATTGCTGGGTTAGAAGAGTAGGCACATTTTAAGATATCTCATGCATACTGACAAAATGGCACTGCTAATTTACCCTCCAAGGCTATTGCCAGTTTTCAAAAAGACCTAACTAAGTAAAGAAAACCGGGTAGAGAACAAAGATGGCTGCTTCCTGAAGACTTTCTTCTCCTAGATGTTTGCCCCTCGCTCGTGTCAGGCTCAGAGTTAAACACTCGGCCTTTCTCCAACCATGTTCTCCTTCCGAGGCTGTGGTCGCTGGGTCGCGGCTTCACTCACCAAACAGCACCATCCGTCTTCCCGGTTCAGCGGTGACAGCGCGGCGCCCTGGACTCCGCACTTCGACGTGGTAGTCATCGGCGGAGGACATGCGGGGACCGAAGCCGCTGCCGCCGCCGCTCGGTGCGGCTCCCGGACTCTGCTGCTCACGCACCGAGTGGACACCATCGATCAAGCGGGCCCGGGCCAGAGCTCTAAGACTAGGGGCTATTCTGTGGACCGTGGATCGCGCTGCTGCTGAAAAGGGACACTGTTGGATCCCTGGTCTGGGTCTAAGATCCCACATGCCGCGGAGCAACTAAGCCCGTGAGCCACAACTACTGAGCCCAAGTGCCACTGAGCCTGCCTTCTGGAGCCCGTGAGCCACAACTACTGAAGCCCCCGCGCCTAGAGCCCGTGCTCCGCAACAAGAGAAGCCACCGCAGTGAGAAGCCCGCGCACCGCAACTAGAGAAAGCCCATCCATGCGCAGCAACCAAGACCCAACGCAGCCAAAAATAAAAATGTATAAATAAATTAATTTTTTTAAAAAGTGAATTAAAATTATTAGTACTCGTTTATTAAAAAAAAAAAAAAAAGAAAACCGGGTACATTTTATCCCTGGACTAGATAACACAGACTCATCAACTCTAAGCTTCTGGCCAGAATTACAGCAATTCCGACCCACCATGTTAGTTATTGACACTTGCTGACCGGAAGCTAACTGGCTATCAGGTTTTGGATCAGTATGGAAAGAGAAAGCAAGTTAGTGACTTAAAGCCTATCAACTTTTCCGGGGGCCAAAATATTCAAAACCTGGTGACCCGTGAGGATTCCTAGTAATAAAAGCATTGGGGACAACTGGACCCCAGTGTCTGGCATGGGCCCAGGACAGAATCTTAATTCTACAGGTGGGGCACTGCGACCCTGCCCGTGTCTAAACCCCCAACTCTCCTGACTCAAAGTCCACGCTGCTGCCCCAACTTAGCGCTGCTCAAAGGAGGGCCACCCACTTGCCCCAACCTGCCCTGCCCCGAAAGGTGCCGCACACCGGCAGCGCCGCCCTGGCGGTGACCTGATGCGGTTCAGCTGGCAGCTGCGCATGCTCCGTCCTGCGCGCAGCCTCTAGGCGCCAGAGGGCGCGCTCCCCTCCAAGGCCACGCCCCCACGGCCCCGCCCTCTGAGCCGTTGGGATTTGAATCTCCCGCGGGCTGCGGCTGGAAGTGCCGACCCTTCAGTCCGGCATGGGGAGCCCGGGCCCCAGCGTACGGTGCCCGGTGCAAGAGCAGCGTGCCCGTTGGGAGCGGAAACGCGCCTGCACTGCCCGGGAGCTGCTGGAGACCGAGCGGCGCTACCAGGAACAGCTGGGGCTGGTGGCCACGGTGCGGGGCCCGCACACCCTCCCGTAGGGGCGGGGACCCCAGGGTGTGAGAGGGCCCCTACGAGGTCGGTGACCCTGACTGGGGTACCGTGGGTCCTGACCTGGACGCCTGCACGTAGGGACCTCAGGCCGACTTACACAGTTTCTAGCGGCGCCTTGGCACTGGCTTCATGTTTCTGCGGACTGCATACCGGTATTCTCTCCTTCCGCAGTACTTCGTGGGGATTCTGAGAGCCAAGGGCACCCTGCGACCACCAGAGCGCCAGGCCCTGTTTGGGCCCTGGGAGCTCATTTACGGCGCCAGCCAGTGAGTAGAAGGGGCGTGGGAAGAGAGAAGGAGGGAGAGCTCTGGCCTCTGGCAGTGCACGGAGCTCAGAGTCGGAGCGACCCCGGTTCCCATTCGGAGTCTGCCAGTTACCTCACTTGTGGTCTTGGCCCAGTGCCTTAATCTGCCCCAATTCTCCACCCGTAAAATGGGGTAATAGCACTACCTCCGGGGCAGGGGTAGGAGAATTAAAAGAGGTGGTGCTTGAGTAGTTCTTGGGCTGCTCTTTTATTGTCCTGACCTACGCAGAGAGCTGCTTCCCTACCTCGAAGGAGGGCGCTGGGGACAGGGGCTGGAGGGCTTCTGCCCCCACCTGGAGCTCTACACCCAATTTGCTGCCAACGCTGAGAGGTCCCGGACCACCCTGCAGGTAACCTGAAGATGACCTCAAGTCCTCCTTCCCCTCTTCCTCCATACATTGCCTCTTCATCTGCAGACCCAAACTTCATTTATACTGTTCCTGCATTTATAGAGCCCTGTGGGTGTCCAGCTCTGTACTAAGTTCCCTGTAGGGAGACGGGGTTCTCTCAGGAGCACACAGCTTCCTGAGGGCTGGGGATGTGTACCCCGAAGAATACAATAGTAGGAGAGGCTTCTCTCCTTGCTGCCAACTCTTTCCCTGTCACTCTAGGAGCAATTAAAGAAGAACAAACGTTTCCGGAGGTTTGTGCGACTTCAGGAAGGTCGCCCTGAGTTTGCGGGCCTTCAGCTCCAGGACCTGCTCCCTCTGCCTCTGCAGAGGCTCCAGCAGTGAGTGAACTCACCCTGACTCAGCCAACTTCTCTTAGAATTCTGAGTCTGTATGATTGCTGCTCTCAGCTTTGTGGGATTCCATGGGATTTGTCCCACTGTGTCTCTCCTGGGACAAATTGCTCCCAAGAACTTTGCAAGAGTAAATGTGAACCCACTGGAGTACCTGGGCTGTGCAGCCTCAGGCCCTTAGCTGGGATCGTGGAACTTACACTGAAGTGAGGGGCCTGTAATAAGGCTAGCAACAGGGTTTCTGGAGATGAAAGGCTCGCCTAGCTTAGAATTTGTCCCTGCGGATGAGTCAAGAACTTAGTTGTCTGTAGCATCCTCCTTAAGTTGATTAACTTTCACCTTGGGATCTGGCCTCCTGAACCTTGGTCATTCTGCCCCTCTGACTCTTCAGTGTGGAATGGAAGAGGGCCATGTGGTGTGAGCCCAGCTTCTGAGTCTCAGATGAAAGAGGGGGATAAAATAGCCACAAGCAGGTCTTTCCTGGCTTTGCAACTGAAGTTTGTACAGGGGGTGATCTGTGTGTCAGGCAGAGGAAATTTTGCCCAGCTCTACTTCCCCTCATAACTTCCAACTGTCTAATTCCAGGTATGAGAATCTTGCCATTGCTTTGGCTGAAAACACAGGTCCCAACAGCCCTGACCATGAACAGCTCACAAGTATGTTCTTGCTCCTCCACAGCAGTCCTTGGAGACTGCTCCTCTTGTATCCATTTCTGGTTCTGACCTCCAACAATGTCTGATATGCCCCTATCTTCCAATGACTTGTATACAATGTTCCTATTGCCCTACATACTCTTCAAGAAGTTAGACTCTGACCCTGGTCCTCTCTGGAATAGCCTGTCTTTCACCACCACCATTCACCCAAAGTCAAAGTTGTGTTGGGAGTGGGGCATGGAATATTATTCCAGGGGCTGCCCGGCGGATAAGTGATACTGCCCAGAGAGTCCACACCATCAGTCAGAAACAGAAGAATGACCAGCACCTCCAGCGTGTCCAGGCTCTGCTCAGTGGACGGCAGGCAAAGGGGCTTATCTCAGGTAGTCTGTGTGCTTCCCCTCAATCCTCAAGCTGCCCTTTTCCTACCCCCATCCTCTCTTTTGCCAGCACATACCCCCCATTTCCTCAGCCTCCCTTTCCTTCTATTCCTTGCATCATGGTCCTGAAGCTGCACCAGAATAACAGCTCTCCCATCCCCCAGGTCGCTGGTTCCTACGCCAGGGTTGGCTGCTGGTGGTGCCTCCCCGAGGGGAGCCTCGGCCCCGAATGTTCTTTCTCTTCTCTGATGCACTCCTCATGGCCAAGCCTCGACCTCCATTGCATCTGCTGCAGAGTGGCACCTTTGCTTGCCAGGCCCTCTACCCCATGGCTGAGTGTCAACTCCACAGGGTCTTTGGCCACTCAGGAGGCCCCTGTGGTGGACTGCTCAGCGTAAGTAACAGGCGAGAGCCCTAGGTGAGGTAGGAGAGGCCCAAAATATACCTCAAGTGCCTGTGCATCATTCATCTCCTAGGCCTGGACCCCCCTCACAGGAACTGAGCCACCTACATTGAGAGCATAGTAGGGCTTGGGGTTCATACCTGGTTCTCACTTCAGCCCTAAATTACCTCAATGAAAACAGCAGGGCCTTTAGCTTAAGGCTGGACATTTCTGAGCCATGTGCTAAGAGGTGGTCTCTCCCTAGCTGTCCTTTCCCCACGAGAAGCTACTGCTTATGTCCACAGACCAGGAGGAGCTGTCGCACTGGTACCGCAGTCTGACTTTGGCCAGCAGGTAAGTTATTTTCCTTCAGAAGAGCGCTGTGGTGAGGCCCACGAGCTGGAGGCAGCAGTTTGGGGCCTCTCTCACATGTGGAACTCACTCGCACCCCTCACCCCACTCCTCCATCCAACACCCTTGGTGGTTTTGTCAGAATAAGAGTGCTCGTGCCAGTGCCTGAACTATCTTCTCTCCACAGCAGCCAGAAGAACTAGAGGAATCTTACAAATTCGAGTCCAGGATACCTCAGAGTCGGGAGTACAAAGGAATCTTCTTCAGTACTAACAAAACACAGACTCTTCACGGTTTGAGAAGGGTCATTCTGTGTTTGTGTGAGACCAAGACACGCCATGTCATTTGACCAGCTCTTGAGAATCCGGACACCAAACCTGACCCAACTGAACCTCAGCTGAACCAGCTATTTTTATGTTGTATGTAGTTTCTATAATTTATTTTCCCACAGGATTTTAGTAAAGTTTTTTCTTTTTTGGAGAAGGCTTTTTATCTCAGCTATGCAATATGAGAAAAGGGGTTTCTGTGCCCTGAAGGCTGGCATGACGGTGGCCTCAGGAATACAAAGAGAAGGGCTGGAGCTCCCTCTGTCTTCTCAGCTCCTGCACTGGAAGACAGCCTCTTTATGTCCTAATAAGGGAAGCTTTTCAAGAAGGCCCAGTTGTTTTTAGGCACCTAGTATGGGTGTGTGTGTGTGTGTGTGTGTGTGTGTGTGTGACCAGCTGGAATGGAAAAAGCACACAGGATCATCCAGTCACAAGAACAGACTCTGTTTTACTAAACTGTCAGCTGTTGTCCCTCCTTCCCGGTGGGGGCTGTGACTGGGGCCCTTTGCTGCAGCCTTCCGGCATCTTCTCCTTAGCCCCTGCTCCATTTCCCTGGGAGTAGCTAGGTTCCTCGTCCCTGTGCTCCAGTTTAGGGGCTCCTCCCAGGCCTGACTGTCACCAGCCTCTTCCTCGTCCTCCTCTATAGATAAGTCCTCAGGAAAGGGTGTGCTGGCCTCTGTGAAGAGGAAGATCAGGCATGTTCCAGTCTGAGAGGCTTTGTCTCTACCTCCACCAGACTCTCACCTCCCAACCCTGTACCTGGTTCTGGAACCTCCACACCCTTGTTTGGTTTGCTCTCTCGTAGCAGCTGGTGGATGGCCTGTAGCTTCATGTGCAAAAGCTCCTGCTGGGCTCCAGCCAGGGTAGTCACACTGCAGATATGTCCACTCAGAGGCTGCCCAATCTCTGTGCCCACCTCTCCCACCTACCACAAGTTCCCCTGGCCACAGGGTCATTGCTCTGCTTACCGCTCAAAAAGGGGCTCCAGCTGGGCCATCAGACTGTTCAGGTGTTGTTCTGTCTGGGCCAGCTGTTGTGTCAGCTGGGCCAGCTGTTGCTCTGGGGGTAAGGGAGAAAAGGAGAGCAATGGTTACCAACCTTCTGCTGTCCCTTAATCCCCCCCCCAAGTACAGATTTCTGCAAAACCCACCTGACTGCAGTGAATCCTTCTTGCCTGCCTCCTCTTGGAGAAAAGTAGCCTCATCTTTCCCCTGCTGTGGAAAAAGGCAAGGGCAATGAGGTTCTCAATAACCTCAGTCTTGGGGCTTCCCTGTGTGGTGCAGTGGTTAGGAATCCGCCTGCCAGTGCAGGGGACACGGGTTCGAGCCCTGGTCCGGGAAGGTCCCACATGCCACGGAGCAACTGGGCCTGTGCGCCACAACTACTGAGCCTGCGCTCTAGAGCCCGTGAGCCACAACTACTGAGCCCACGTGCCACAACTACTGAAACTTGCACACCTAGAGCCTGTGCTCTTCAACAAGAGAAGCCACTGCAGTGAGAAGCCCGCACACCTCAGCAAAGAGCAGCCCCCGCTTGTTGCAACCAGAGAAAGCCCACGTACAGTAACGAAGACCCAATGCAGCCAAAATAAAATAAATAAATTTACAAAAATTAAGTAAATAAATAACCTCAGTCTCCAAAGCCAGAAGGAGGAGGAGGACAATTTCAGTAGACAAAACTAGTGGGTTTTTACCTCAGAGAATCACAATCACAACTCGTCCAGCTCCTCACCCAGGACAGGAAGCAACATGTCAGTATGCCCCGCACGTGGTTGTTTAGTCTACTGAAACACTTCCAGGAAGGAGCAGCTGTCATCAGTTTGATAAAGTTCTGGTTGTTAGTTTATACACAAAGCCAGAAACTGTCCTGTGTGCATCTTCTTTTCATGGTACTGATCAGAGCCTTCCAAAATCATATCTTTTCAACGTGATAGCCCCTCAGGAATTTGAAGAAATTGGTCATACCCCCTGTCTTCTCTGGTTTCATAGTGCCAATCTTTTGCAGTCAGTGCTCATTTGACACGGTTTTCTCTGGTTGCTTTACTCTGGTTTGTTTTAAGAGCATGTACTGCTCTTAAAACAGTGCCCTCAAGATAGTAAAATTCTCCAGGAGTGTTCTGATCCGAAGATAAAGCACAATACCTCCTTCCTAGCATTGATTTGGGAAGTGGGTTATCACATCACACAACTGAACTCTGTCAAATAATAAACTGCGGCCAAATTACGTTTCTTTCGTACTATACTTGGGTCCAAGAAGAGAATTTATTATCTATCCTTGTCAAATTTCATCATTATATTCAGTCCCTCATTCTAGCCTGTCAAGTCTATTCTGGATCACGATTAGCCATCCCTTCTAGTTTTCATATCATCTCCAAATTGGCTCAGCCCTCTATATTCCAATGCAAGTAAGTGATAGGGCCAGGGCTAAAGGGAGAGAGCCCTGGGAGGTACTACTTTCCATTTCAACAGTTTCAATCCACCACAATATACTGTCAGTTCACATTGCAGGGCCTCCTTCCCAAGGAGAACTTGAGACTGCTTGTTACCTCGAACTCTAAAAGCACTTTGGCTACAGTAATCAACTGCTCGTGCCAAGGTTGGAATCTCACCGGGAACTGCACTTACTGTAGTATGGACATTTGCTGGGTTCAAATCCCAGCTCCACCAGTTACTAGCTCTGGGTGGTCTTGAGCAAGTGACTAAACCTCTTCACTGGATTGTTGGGAGGATTAAATGTGATGATCATTATTTATTTACAATTTACCAAGGGCCCTTCATATCCACTACCACGCTGGATGCTCAAAATAACCCCATAATTTTAGAAAGCCAGGGAACTCTTGTCATTTTACAGACTGAAGGGAAAATGTGTCTTCTTCTTGGTACCATAGCGTCCCCCTGGGAGATTCAGGCTCGGGGCATCCCCACCCCTGGTCGTCCCGCACCTGTAAACACTTGTATAGCACAAAAGCCACGGCAGCTGCGGTGTACAGCGCCCCCAAGGGCAGCGCCCCGGCCCAGGCCCGCTCGCGCTGGTTCTTGGGCGGTGGCGGCGGCGGCCGCCGCCGGGTTTCCGTGGCCCCAGGGCCGACCTGGGCGGCGTCCCCTGAAGAGGAGGGCAGAAGCGGTCAGTACAGCTGGGGTTTGGGGCCTGTGGGCAGTCCCAGCCTCCCTCCAGCTGCCCTCGCTGGTACCTGGGTGTGCCCGGCGGTCGGGGCTGGTGCGGTCTCCGAGCACCTCGGGCAGCGCTGACACAAGTAGCAGCCCCAGCGAACCCGCGAGCGACACCACGCTCGCCATTGCAGGCAGACACCGCGAGAACCGAGGCGGCGCCGGCGTAGGTCGGACGCACCCGAGCGCTCCCGAGCCCGTTCAGCTCCGGGCTTCCCAGGAAGGTCACGCCCACCTAGTGTGTGGGCGGGGCCAGGCCTATTTGCATAGCACTGTGGGTCCAGCTTAGTTCATTTAAGAAATTAGCTCATTTCTTACCTCTATATAGGTGTTCTGTTAGCCAGGTTGTCTCCAGAAGCGTACAGTCTTAGAAGATTATAACTGGAAGTGGTTTTTATTTGCCACGCCACCAATTTCCTCACCCTAACCGTAAAATAAATTTCCCCGTGGAGCTATAAAAGGTTATAGCGCGCCACTTACGACGTAGCTCGTGCTGAAGGCCTGTTTGCTAGGCTACGAACTGGGGACTTGTTCCTTACTTGCGCCTAGGGGAAAGTCCCCGGACTTCTGGCAGAGAGTGCCGCGTGCGCATGTACGTTAGACCTTCCCTGCTTCTCACGGTTAAGTCCGCCAAGAAGCGATCCCGCAGCTGGTGGGGGAGCCGAGCGGCGTGTTGCTGGGGGTGTCATCCGTCTACTTCTATAGTTACGCAGGCAGTGCGCCATCGTGCGCACCAACCACACGGGGCTCATTCTCAGTACGGCGGCTACTTTTGTACCCTTATAGAAAGTAGCAAGTTACCCCTGAGCTATTCCTCCCCTTAACTACTTGTTCCTCCTGTGGCCTAATACATCACTGTATCATTTTTATGCAATTCCCATTTCGTGCAACGGCTTCCTCTTCCCCACCCTTTCCATCTGGCAAGTGCCTGTAATATCCACCATTTATCGTGTAGCATGGTAACACGATAAAATTTGATCTCTGCCTGGGCTAGAATCCTGCCTCTCCTATTTGACTAGCCGACCACCCAGAGGCAGCCTGGGCTGCAGAGCAGAGTAGTCCAAACCTCGACTCTAAGCCAGTTGACATAATCAATGTAAATAAGTGGTTCAGGCCAGGTGTAATAGGATAAATGGGCCCCAGCTGATTGTTGCCTTTAGGGAATTTGGGTCCACTATTGCCAGGTCTTCTGATTTTTTTCCAATAGATCAACAAATCGGGATTTCAAAATTTGGAAATCTCCAGTTTTTAAATGTTGACGAGGAATCAGTGGCAGACTAAGCATATTTGACACCTGAGAGATTTTTAAAGTCTCCTCTTCTATATAACAAAATTATTTTCAGTAATAATCAGGAAATGAAACAATAGGGTCCAGAAAAGAAACTAATAAGGGCCAGAAATTCAAACAGTGAATTATTTCTTTTATTGAACTCTGTAGATACAATCTTGACAATATAAAAAAATAGTTAAAATTAAATATACATTACAGAACAAGAAAGGGTAATGGGTTAATATTTCTTAGTTACATTATTGTTATTTTTTGAGAAAGGGGCAAAAAACTTATACTTACATTTAACCTATCTGAGTAATGGATAACTCTAATTTCTTTTTTAAAGTTAACTTCTGCAAATTCGTCAAAAGTAATTTTTGCATATTCCTATTTAATAGAGAATATAGCTAGATTTGTCAATCTCCACGCATAGTTGATTAAAGAATGCTTTTTACTAATTTTCATATCAAAAAAGTTTCTTTCACATGAAGCAACAGACATACAAATAGGAAAAGAAAGTCTTAAACATAGATGTTTGGCAAAGATTCATTAAAATTCCATTTGTCAGTAAATTCCAGAAATTTTCAATACAAATAAAAACTAAGTGGTCACCTAGAATGACAGAATTAAAGTAACTCAACGTCATTTTATTTGACTTTTTAATCACTGTGCTACCATTGTTCATTGTAAATCTACTGGTTAAATGCAGGACTGTGTAATATCATAGGAGACAGAAATTGTGCCCAAACCAAAGAATAACTCCAAATGGTTAAGAACTAATTCTGGCTATAAACACATGTAAGATGAACCTGTTTGTGTCAGGAGCCAGTTGTATAACTGGGCGTTCTACAGATTAACTTCCATGTAGATTATAATAGTTTTTTTTTTTTTTTCTGGCCGCGCCACACCGCAGGCAGGATCTTAATTCCCCTGACCAGGGATGGAACCCTCATCCCCTGCAGTGGAAGCATGGAGTCTTAACCACTGGACTGCCAGGGAAGTCGTGAATTAGAAAACTTCTAAAGGATAAGTAATATAAATGTGCTAATTTGAAGCTTATATAGTAGTATTAAAACTCATCAGTAACTACAACAATTTAGAATGTAGATCTACAAAATATTTTTGAGAAAGGAATATGTTATCACTGACATTTTTTAGAATTGCTGAAACTTGGTGATAATAAAAAAGGACACTGATTTTTAGTCAGTTTTGTTTTTAAATTCTCTACAGACAATACCCTCTTACTGCCTGGAGGGGCAGGATCTCTCCTGCCAACCCCATCCTTGGCACATTACTGCAATGATTTTAAATTTTTAAAAAACATTGTATGGGCCAGACAAAACAGATCTCTGACCTCTGGGTCTAAGGTTTATATTTGGAACTTAAATCCCTCTTCCCACATCAACAGCCTCCCATGTGGTTGGGCTGTTTCTGGGCAGGGCAGGTACTCTGCTGCTCCCTGAAGCAAACAAGTGCAAACACAGGGCTGTTTCCCAGGACAGATCTGGGGCAGAGGTTGCTCTAATTCAGCTAACTTTTTTTTTTTTTAAAGCCATCTTTAAATTTATTTTCCAAATATAAATCTCAATTAATGTTCATACACTGTCATTTAGCTTCAGGCTTTTTTAACCTAGAAAAAAATTCTCTTTTAAAAAGTACATCTATTGAGGTATAACTGACAAACAATAAAGTACAAACAAAGGTGCACAATTTCATGATTGCTGACATATGTATAATGCATGAAAGCACAAGCATCACCAAGGCAATGAAAACATCCATCAGCCCCCACTCATCTTCAATCTAGAACACTGCTCCTGTCCCTCCCCATCTCTGTCTTTCATGATATTGACTTTCAGGAAAGCTTAAGGTCACTTGTCTGGTGGAGTGTCCCCCATTCTAGATTTGCCTAATTGTTTCTTCATAATTTGATTCCCATTGAACATTTTTGTCCAGGACATCACATGGGCAATGTAGAGTTCCTCCCACTGCATCCCATTAGGGATACAGAACATCACTTTGGGCACTTGGTTCAAGAGGCGTCTGCGAATGTCACGATAAAGGTCCCTTTCCCTGTCATCATCACAAGTGGTCTGTCTCTGGTATCCTGTTCCTTAACAAAGGCTTTGACCACCCGTGAGGATTCTTGCTGGCTCAGTGATGGCATTGTGGGTAGCAGATGGTGGTTCTCTAATTCTGCACAACTACACTTCACAGCTGGCATCTTCTCTAAAGAAGACCTTTCCTTCCCCGCCTCCCGCTCCTGTGTTTTTAAAGGCACCCTTGGGTTCATGAATTCTTTTCCTCCATCCAATGTGTGTAACCCAATATCTTCCTTTTTGAGGTCCTTTTTGAGTGTGCTGCAATGTGCCAGTAGAGCCCTTCACCCTGCCTCTGCATCCTTCTGGGTCCTAATTAGTTTTCAAGTACATCACTGCTGTCAGATATGAGCTTTCATTCTACTTCTTTCCTGAGAGTGGACCCAGAGCCAAGCATTTCTCCATGACACCCTGACTGCCTTTATTGGTGAAGGACATTGAAAAATCAAGATCTGGGGAAGTAAACCCTTTTCAGTGTTTGATGTAAAACATTTGAGGGTGTACATGTTAAGAACTATGAAGGATCTGAATCAGCTAACTTTTGAGCTTGACAGCTCCTAGGGACAGTTTGGATGAAGTGGACCAGGGGGAGGGAATCAAGCTTCCTCTAGCCCCCAAACTATTATACCAATAATAATAACAACGACAAAGGTCATCTTAACACATGCCCCTCGGGTCAGCCTTAGGGTGTAGTGGGACTGTAAGTACCAGGGGGCCCCCTCATCACATTTCACTTCAAAACATGCTCACTGAGGAATACGTTCTCTGTTCTCTGTCATGGGACTCAGAGTTGGAGAGAAAAGGCATACACCCTGTGGCAGAAAGGAATCTCTGTCCTAAGGCCTGGCTTCCTTGTCTTGTCGCTCCCACCTCATGCCACTTCTGCCCGCCTTGGGGTCTTCATGAGCTCACCTGCCCAGTGGCTCAGTAAACTCAGGCCTGCCTCTTCTCTGGCCGAAGTTGCTACAGGGTACAGGGGAGAGATGGGGGTGGGGGCGGAAGCCCAGGATCTGCTGGGTAGTGCAGGTGCAGGCACAGGGTGGTGTCTTTGTTCTTTCACTCATCCCTCCCCGCCCCCTTCCTCCCCGGAAACCAGTAACTTTGCCACCACCCGTATTGGAGGTGCTGAGCTGTGGGGGCCAGGCCCAGGGAGGGGTGGGAGTAAAGGGGGCTGCCGCAGCTGTGTTGGGCCATAAATCAGGCTGACCCCTTGGCTCAGGGCAGGATGCCTGCAAATCTGGCTTCTGTAACAGCAGGTCTGAGCAGAAGTGACAACTACACGGATCTGCTAGTGCCTGGTGAGATGGGCGGGGCAGGGGCAGGGGGAGGGGTCACGTGGCTCCATGTCCCACCTGCTGGGACCTGGAGGGTTAGGCCAGGCAGTAACACACACCCCCCCCCACCCCCATCCTCTCACATCTACAGGAATCCCCTCCGTGACCAAGGCCTGGGGACTATGGGCCCTCTTAGGGGCTGTGACGCTGTTGCTTCTCATCTCACTGGCTGTGCACTTATTCCAATGGACTAGTGGCTGGAGCAGGAACCATCCGGGACAGGGACGGTGAGTGGGGGGCAATAGAGATGGGTTGATCGAGAGTTCCCCCTTACCAACAAGCACCCTCTCATCCCCTAAACTCTGTGTTGCAGGCCTCGAGAGTCTGTGGAAGAGGTCCCTCTGTACGGGAACCTGCATTATCTACAGACAGGTAGGAAGCTTTCAGAGGGTAGTAGCACAGTGGCCAGGGTGCAGGGGGAGGAACAAGAAGTGACCAGATTCCTGTTCCCTGTCCTAGGACGACTGTCTCAAGAACCGGGGCCAGACCAACAGAATCCAACACCTGGAGGCCCTGCCAGGGTGAGTCAGTTGTGGCTGAAGAAGAGGGGAGGAAAGGTAGTGGGGGATTTTTCAAGGGTCCAGTGCACTTCTAACAGCCTTGCATCTCCAGGCTGCAGAGGAGGTGATGTGCTATACCAGCCTGCAGCTGCGGCCTCCTCAGGGCCGGATCCCCAGCCCTGGAAGCCCCATCAAGTACTCGGAGGTAGTGCTGGACTCTGAGCCAAAGCCCCAGGCCTCAAGCCCCGAGCCGGAGCTCTACGCCTCAGTGTGTGCCCAGACCCGCAGAGCCCGGGCTTCCTTTCCAGACCAGGCCTACGCCAACAGCCAGCCTGCACCCAGCTGAGACAGAGGGCCTGGCACAGTGGGGCATACAACTCCCCTGCCTCCTCTGTTGCCAGGGTTACCCTGTCTGGGGCATGACTGTTTCCCAACCACCCCCTAAAGACAGGCAGCCATTGCTCAGTCACAGGAGTTATGCTCCCCGAACTTCCTATCTGAGCTGTGAGGGAGACATCAGAGGAATGGCAGGCCCCCCGTTTCTTGAGGGTGGAGGAAGCAAAGGCAGTGGCCCCCTCTCCACCGGTTTTTTCCCTCTATCTATTCCTCTCAACCCCCAAACTCCCAGGTTCTCACTCCTCCTTCCAGAGCTTAACCAGATCCTCCCCACTCTGGCTGCCTCTTAGTCTATCCCTGACACCACAGTGTCTCCTCAGA
>NW_020175027.1:2221633-2233014 GCF_003031525.2 Neophocaena asiaeorientalis asiaeorientalis | reverse complement strand
GGGGGGGGGGGGGGGGGGGAGGGGGTAAGAGTCTGAGAGGACACAGATGGGCATCCTCCTCAGGAGGGGTCCTGGGGCTCAGTGACCTGAGAAACCCAAGCCTGGTCTCTGACTTGAGAACCCTGGCAGAATACCAGTCTCCATCCTGCCATCTCTGTTATGTGCCCAAGTTTTTAAATAAAACTTCTGAAAAAGTGTTTAGATTTCACCTAGAAAGCCACACACCTGCAACAGGCCCCACATGGTGGGGCGGTGACCTCTGCTCTCTGCACAGAACACTTCTGGGAGCGTCTACCTGGGAAAGAGGGGCCAAGAAGGGCCGCAGCATCAGTGATGCAGGGGTGGGTGCTACGGGTGGAGGCCGGAGCCCAGCTGCTGCGGGAACGTCCCCAGGATTTGCACACAGAGCCTCCCCACTCCCATCACCTGCGGTCTGCAAGTTTCCCACCCTCTGACCTACTTTCCCCAGGGCTATCACCCACAGCCTGAGGTCTGGGCCATTTTCCCCTCCAGCCTCTGTAGCTCTCTTGACAGACCCTACTGAGGTTTGAGCAGAAAAAAAGGGGAAGCTGAGGCTTTTACTTCCAAACTTCTCTCCTTCCTACTTAGAGTCCCAGAGAAAATCACAGAGAAGGGAACCTTGAGCCTGAGACCAGCCTGGTGGTCCCAATGAGAAGGGTGACACGCCTCTCCACGCACACACAATAACCCAAATGCCCCAGGGTTCCTGGACCTCTGAGGACCCCCAACCTGGGCCTCCCCAGAAGAGGCCCCGGTCGCGGTTAACGGCAGGCAGCTGGGACCGTGTGGGAGGGAAGATGGCTTTGGGGGCGGGCACCGGATGCAGGGAACCGCGGGCAGCGGGATGTGGGGTTCTGAGGGCTGCTGCGCTAAAGACGGCTCAACGTGTCCGCGGCCTGGGAGACGTGACGCCCTGACCTTGGAAGAAGCAAGGGTTGGGGTCCCGCCAACCTCCTGGGACGAGCCGGGAGCCGCAGCCGAGGTCTTAAACGCCGCCAAGCTAGGAAGCCGACCTCCGCTCCGCGATCTCCCTCTCCCCGCGGAGTTCCGCGGCGCCCGAACCAAGGCCTGAGCGCCCCCGCCTGGTGCGACGCGGCCTCGCCACCACCTCTGCGCAGACGTAATGCTGCCCTGCCCACAGCATGCTGGGAGTTGTAGTCCAGACCGTGCGGGGCTGACCCCGAATGTCTCTCGGGACTTCTCGAAGCACTGGCCGTGTAGCTCTCAGAGCTGCCGCCTCCCCCGTTCGCGGAACCTACCGGACTCACTCTGTCTGAAGCTGGGTGCTATTTGAACTTTGTTCTCCTTCCAGTTCCCGAACGGTTTTTCTTACCGTCTTATCTCGCCTATCACCGAGGCTCGTGCCCTAGCCTTGGCCCCCAGGACTGAACGCCAGGACTGTGGCAACTTACTAATTGATCCCTGAGTCTAGGAAATAAGTCGGGGTAGCCAGATCCGCCTCAGACACCCTTGCCACATCTCGCTAGCTGATCAACTCGCCTCACGAAATACCTGGTAGTTCTCGCCCCTTCCACAGCTCCAGGTGCTTTCCCTAGCAGCCTACCTTCCCTCACTGGTGTCTGTTTCCAGCCAGAAGGAGAGCCCTGTCCTCGGCAAATTCCCAGGGGCGAATCCTTAGGGGAAGCCACCAGGGCCCGCGGGGGTGGGGGTGTGGCCCCGCGTTCCCCCTCTTCCTGAGATTCCGGCTGGGAGAACAGGGTTACGCTCAAGGCTCAAGAAGCAAAGAGGCAGGGTCTTTGGGTCGTCAAAGGCTTAATGATAGGAAGTTCTTAAGGAATTACTTATAGGTGGGGGAGGGCCTCGAAGGCCCTTCAGGCAAGGCCCCTCCAACGTTGACCTTGCTCTGCACTGTCAAGATAACTCTAAACTTACAAGCTGGTTTTGTCTACAAAGGAGGGAAACAAAGCTGGGACACGGAGAGAGACCAAATCTTAATGACTTCATCTGAAACCTTGAATCCAGCCATGCCCAGAGCTAGACCCGCCTACTGAAGTTTTTGGTTATGTAAGCTAATACAGTCCCTTCTTTGCTTAAGTCAGACTAAGTTAGATTTTCTAACTCTTCCAACTACGAGTTCTGACTAATTCTGTGGGGAAAGACCAGCTGACCAAGGCCAGCTGAAGATGCTAAACCTCATTGCTCAACTCCTCCACCAGCCACCCTCCTCTGATTTAATACTTGAATGTGCTATCATGCCATTTGACCCTAAGAGATTTCTGCATACTCTGTGAGTTAACCTAGCCTCTTGCCAAGCTTTTACATTTCTATAGCATTGTATAGCTGGAAGGAGGCTGACAGATCTGACCCAAACTTATACCCACTGCAGGAACCACACTGTGAGCTTCTTCTTAAACACTCCCAGAGATTCGGAGCTCACTACCTTACCAAATGCTGCTTTCCTATCTTTCTTATTGAGACTTTTTTTTTTTGGCGGGGGGAGCAAAATCTGCTTGCATGTTACTTTTCACCAATTCTGCCTCCTAAGCTACAGGCATACAATCAGTCTTCTTCCTCCTGTACATGACAGCCCTGGAGGAATTGGAAGCCAGCCTTGCTGGATGGCCTAAGCCTTTTTTCCCCCCTTCTTCCCAGGAAGAGCTTTCTAAAGTTCCTTTTACAGTTCTTTTATAGACCATATTTGCAGCCTACTCATCCTTCCCATTGTTTCACTTGACCAGAATCTCTCTTAAAGTGTGGTGCTAAGAAGGGAATATAATACTGGCAGCAACAGTGGGGAGCCATCTCTTTATTGGGCACTAAATCTACAGGGACTTTGCTGATAATCAATACACTCATTTAGCCTAGCTTAAGTAAAGGGGTATTTATTGTAAGGAAACCTGGGGTAATTAAGAGACTGGATGGAATGGGAATCCCAGAACAGTGGCTGTGATCTGACTGGGCCTGTGCAGACTGTTATTGGATCTCAGATCTTGGCATCACTGGGGACCTTGGGACAGGAGGATGTGGGTCTTCACACTCCTGCTCCTCCAGTCCTGTGACTCAGATTCTCCATCTCTGCCTCTTTTATTTATTTCCCAATTTCTTCCCACTTTGCTAATTTGCATCAGCGTCCCTTAATGTATATTCTCTACTTCATGCTTCTGTTTCCTCACAACAGCTTTGTATTTCCTCCTCTGTCTCATAACCTCAGTTAAATGTTTAATTATAGGAATAGTGTGAGCACATGATAAAAAAATCAAATAAATCTGAAGGGTATACAATAGTGGTTCTCAACCAGAAGTGACTGTACCCTCCAAGGTTTATTTGGCAATATCCGGAGACATTTTTGGCTGTCACAGTTGGAGAGGGAGTGCTATTGGTCTATAGTGGGTAGAGGCCAGGGATGCCGCTAAACACACAGATCAGCCAATCTCAACAAAGAATTTCTGGCCACAAAAGTTAAAAGTGCCAAAGTTGAGAAATCCTAGAAGAGGGGGAAAAAGCAAAGTAAAAGGTTGTAGTTCCCAGAGGCACCTACTATTAATGGCTTCTGTTTTTAAGTCTTTTGGTGAATATCACTATATCTGTCAATAATACCTAGACTACCCAGAGCAAGGGGATTCTGGGCATGTGGCCACCCTATAGAAGCTTCCACACACCCCCAAAAGCTCCCAGCTATAGGTGATGAACTTTTTTAAAAAATTTTATTTATTTATTTTTGGCTGCGTTGGGTCTTCATTGCTGCACGCGGGCTTTCTCTAGTTGAGGAAGTGAGGACCACTCTTCGCTGCGGTGCGTGGACTTTTCCTTGCAGTGGCTTCTCTTGTTGGGGAGCACGGGCTCTAGAGCACAGGCTCAGTAGTTGTGGCGCTCGGGCATAGTTGCCCCACGGCATGTGGGATCTTCCCTGACCAGGGCTCGAACCCGTGTCCCCTGCATTGGCAGGCGGATTCTTAACCACTGCACCACCAGGGAAATCCCTAGGTGATGAGCTTTACGTGGGCTCTGCTGAACTCCTGGCTGAGAGAATTCCCTGCAGACAAGTTTCTGGAGAACAGTCTCAGAGCCAAGAGCAAAGACCTTCAGGAAGGCAGCAAGTACCAGAAACAGCCTGCTTCCCAAGAACAATGAATGGCTTTACTGAGTTTCCCTGACTCTCCAAAAAATTCATGGTGGATTGACTTTCTCAGCCCTTGAGGCTGGGAGAATGCAAACAAACCAGAGGGCAGAGAGACCTGCTGGAGGAAACAGATGAACCTCTGACTGAAAAAACGAGAGCCTGGAGGAGATATGTGTGAAGCTCAAACACAAAGGATTTTCCTGAACGTGAAAATGTGATATCAGAACTAAAAATGTCCATAGATAAATCAAAGGAGAGGATAGTCACTGATAAAAGTCAAAAACAGGTCTAGAAAATCAAATAGATGAAATATCTCAAAGCATGGAACAAAAATATGCAGATGCAAATCATGTGGTGAAAGATGGAAATTGGAACAGACCCAGGAGACTTAACTGCAAATTCTATGAGTTCCTGGAGAAAAAGGAACAGGAGAGGAGTGGTCATAGTTAAATAATAGATGAAATTTCCCTGAGCTGAAGAAAGACTCAAGTTACAGACTGGATTGGTAGGAAAACACACACACTTATGAAGGCAGTCGAAAGGCACAAACTTCCAGTTATAAGATAAATACTAGGGATGTCATGTACAGCATGATAACTATAACTAACACTGCTGCACGTTATATATGAAAGTTGTGAAGAGAGTAATCCTGAGTTCCTATTACAGGAAAAACATGTTTTTCTATTTCTTTAATTTTATATCCATATGAGATGATGAATGTTCACTAAACTTATTGTAATAATCATTTCATGATGTATGTAAATCAAATCTTGATGCTGTACACCTTAAACTTACGAGTGCTGTATGTCAATTATATCTCAATAAAGCTAGAAGAAAAAAACCACACACTTAGCCACATACAGGTTAAAATTCCTAAGCTCTAAGGATATGAGAAATCTTACACATATCCAGGGAGAATGAAAGTTCTTTCTTCTTATCTGCTACCGTGGAAGTTAAAAGACAGCAGAACTGAATTTGAGTTAATGAGAGAAAAGGCCTGCGACCCAGAACGAGTCAAGAAAGAAAGAAAGATCTTTGAAGATTTGCAATAATCACTCAGTAGCTCATCTGAGAAATACTTTTAAGAGAAGACTCTAATGAAACAACAAATGAATCAGAACAGAGACTTCAAGATAGGGGAAGATGAAGAGAAGAGGAAAGAAAGCAGTGGGGAGCAACGAACCATGATCTATGTATTTATATCTATATCTCTATGTATTTATAACGTGTAATAAAAATGCTAAATAAGGATGCTTGGAACAGATGGAACACACCGTGAGGGAAATTCTAATAATGACTAAATTATCTCAATAAAACTCTGGAATCAGGTAGTGGAGATAAGGGGAAGGTAAGTGTTCTAGCACTTAAGTGGCAAGGGGTTGGGAGGATGAAAGAGAGAGGGAGGGGTAGTGAAAATCAACTAAAGACCATATCTTATTCGGGTGTAGAGGAAGTAGAAGATAAATCGAGTAGGATGGAAATAGCTGTTCTGGGTTCACACACTAGGAGAGTCATGTGTGCCTATATAGAGAGCAGGGCAAAGGATAGTAACTATTAGTAGAATGATGAACTCCAAATAACAAGGGGGGAAATGGGACGAACGGCCATTCATTCAATCCAGCAAAGGCAAAGAAAAGAAGAATTCACAACAATGTTAAATTTAAAAACAAGTAAGATGGAAATAAATCAAATACATCACTCATTACAGTAAACACAATCCGGCAAAGGTAAAGAAAAGAAGAGTTCACAACAATGTTAAGAAATTTAAAAACAAGTAAGATGGAAATAACAAATCAAATACATCACTCATTACAGTAAACATGAGTGGACTGAATTCTTCCATTAAAAGTCTGTCAGACTCGGTTATAAATCAAATTCTGGTCCATATTATTTAAAAGAAACACACTTAAAGTGATGAAGAAACTTTCAAAATAAAGATGTGGGAAAGGGATACTAGGCAGATAAACAGAAAACAGTGGTAATGCTGATGTCCAACAAACGGAATTTAAGTTTCAGGCTGAAACTGGTGTGAGGACTGCTTAGAAAGCAGTAGGAGAGAACTTTTGGGGTGCTGGGAATCTTCTGTATCTTGACTGTGGTGGTGGTTACATGACCAAATACATTTAGCAAAACTCATAGGATTGTAATTTAAAATTGATAAAATTTAATGTATGTAAAAAAACTTAATATATATATGAATTGCAATACAGTAAAGCTGGTTTTAAAAAATGACAAAATTACTGTGTTTGCAAAATTTAAATGCTGAATGAAAAAATAGTGTAATACCAGAAACCATCTCAATTACCCTGTATCATATAATATATTATATCCCTGAAATACCATAAAGATAGCAAGCTTTTAAAAAGAGAGGTAAAATAAAGGGGATAGTTATTTCAAAAAATTAGAAAAATAGCAAGGAAAGAAACCAAAAGTAATCAGGAAATAACAAAAGCTGACATGAATGAATGGAAACAAACAAAAATACTAAGAAGCACAAATTTTTAAAAAGTTCTTTAAAAGTGCTAATAAAATAGAAAAACTTCTTGCAAGCCCAAGCGAGGAGAAAAAAAGAGAGAGTAAAAATAGAAAACATTAGTTATGAGAAAGAAAACATTATTACAGTTAGAAGAGAGAATTAAAGAATTATTAAAAAGTGCAACTTAAAATTACTCAGCAAACAGTTTGAAAATTTAGAGGAAATGGATACATTTCGGGAAAAATATAAATTACCAAAATTGACCCAAAAGAAAGAGGAAAGGTTGAATGGTTCAACTGATCTTAGAAAAAACTAGAATAGAAAGGTAATTAGGGATCTATTTTTGGAAAAGACTGCGTTCAGTTGGTGCCACAGCTGAGCTTTATCTAACATTCAATAAGGGTAATTTCCATGCCATTTAAACTTGTCATAGAAAAAGAAGAAAAGCTCCCATATTTAATACATAGAGCCAGCATAACTTAATACTGTTCCTAATAAAAACTCTAAGTAAAAAAGGATACTGCTTAAATATATCAGACTTTTTACTAAATAGCAAGTACTGTTCTTAATAGTGAAACACTAAAATCACTTATTAAAATAAAAATGTAGACAGAAATGTAGCCTGTTATTATCCTCATTGTTTAACATATCTTGAAAGTTTTATCAAATGCAGTAAGACAAAAGAATGAATTGTTATGATTATCTGAGAAATTATAAAGCTTTTTTTTTGCTGATATGATTATATTATCAAAAAATTCCAGACTAGTAAAAAAAAAAACTAGTAAAAAGGCAATACAGTTTGGAAAGTTGACTGGATACAAGATAAATATAATGAAAACAAATTGCTTTTTTCCTATTCTAGCAATAAGCATCTTTTCAAATTGAAAATGGGGAAATATTCAATTCAGTTATAAAATTATAAAATTCTTGGATAATAACAATTATAGTCACCATAATGCCATGCACTCTTCTAAGCAATCCTCACAACACCCTCTTGAGATCAATTACTATTATCATTCTTATTTTACAGAAAAGAACACTGAGAAACAGAGAGATTAATTGATTTACCCCAGATCACTGGCTGGTAACATGTTAAGTGTTCAGATTTGAATCCTGGCAGCTGGCACTGAGACTACCCTTGTAACCACTATGGTATAATATGTAAAGTTTTTAAAAATTGAGATATAATTGACATATAACATCATATTAGTTTCAGGTGTACAATATGACTCGATATTTGTATATATTGAGAAATGATTACCACAGTACCTCTAGTTAACATCCATCACTGCACATAGTTACATTTTTTTTTTTCTTGTGATGAGAACCTTTAAGATCTACTCTGTTAATAAGAACCTCTGTATAACACAGGGACCTCTACTCAATACTATGTAATGACCTATATGGGACTAGAATCTAAAAAAGAGTGTATATATGTATATGCATAACTGATTCACTTTGCTGTACAGCAGAAACTATTGTAAATCAACTGTACTCCAATAAAAATTAATTTTAAAAAACTACTCTCTTAGTAACTTGTTTTTTAATAAATTTATTTATTTATTTTTGGCTGCATTGGGTCTTCGTTGCACGGGCTTTCGCTAGTTGCGGTGAGAGGGGGCTACTCTTCGTTGCAGTACACGGGCTTCTCATTGTGGTGGCTTTTCTTGTTGCGGAGCATGGGCTCTAGGCGCGTGGGCTTCAGTAGTTGTGGCATGAGGGCTCAGTAGTTGTGGCGCACAGGCTTAGTTGCTCCGTGGCATGTGGGATCTTACCCGACCAGGGCTTGAACCCCTGTCCTTTGCATTGGCAGGCGGATTATTAAGCACTGTGCCATCAGGGAAGTCTGTAACTTTTAAATATACAATACAATATTATTAACTGTAGTCACCATGCTGTACATTACATTCCCAGGACATTTTTTTTTTATGACTGGAAGTTTTATAGTATGTAAATTTAGTCAAGAATTGACTTCATATGTACTCATATGAAGAAAGTTATACAATATAATTAAAAGATACAAAGCAAAAGTGGGACAAACAGAAAATGCAACCATCTCTTTGGCGGTGAAAGTGCTGAATCCTAACCACTAGATCACCGGGGAACTCCCTCAACCCTCCCTCTTCCCTTCCCTTGGAAGGGAACATAAAATATCAGAAAAAAATGTCAATTCTTCCAAAATTAAAGTATACCATTAAGATAGTTCCAATTTGTATCTCAAAGAAGAGTCAAGGACAAATATTTTAAAAGAAAAAGAGAAATTTGCCTTACCAAACATCAGAACGTGCTCTAAGACCACTTAAATCAATAAGTAAAAGGGAATCAATAGGTAAACAGGAATCCCAAACTAGGTGTTTGTGTATAAGGGAACATGGCAATTCAATTCATTGGAGAAAGGATGATATAATAAGAAATGGTCCTGGAACAGGAGGCCGTCCTTACTGAGAGTGGAAGCTGGGCTGGGACTGTGTACCAGCTGGGCTTTTGTTCCAGAGCAGTGGCACCTGGTGGGGGAGGGCACAGCTTCTCTTGTAGAACACTCACAGCATCACAGCTGGAGGTAGTGAGAGACTGACTGGGCTTCCAAGCTGTCTTCATGGGTCTGGCTTATCCCTGCCCTCCCACTTTCCATTCGCCTTGCCTCCCCAGCTGCCTGCCCTGCAGACTCCAAACTCCAGCATCAGAAGCAAAGATAATGACCTTTCAGAGACCGTTTAACTAGCTCTTATAAGTGCATTAATTGGGTAAGGGCAATTTCCTGTAACAAATCTCTGAATTGAAAAAAAATTATGTGCGTGTATGTATATGTGTACACATACCCTAATGGTCTACTTCTCTGCCCCATTTTTTATTGAGATATAATAACATTGTGTAAGTGTAAGGTGTACAATGTGTTGATGTGATACATTTATATGCTGCATTATGCTTACCACCATGGTTAGCTAACACCTCTATCATGTCACATAATTGTCATTTCTTTTATGTGGTGAGAACAGTTTGAGTCTTGACTGGCATACTAGATGAAGGACATATAAGTATTCATTGTATTATTCTTCCAAGTTTCCTCTAGGCTTCGAATTTTCAAAATAAAATTCTGGGGGGAGAAAAAGAATACAAAGGATCTAACATCAATAGAAGAGCAAATCCAACTGGTTAACAAACATGAAAGTATGTTCAAATTCACTAGGAGTCAGGGACATGCAATTTAAAGTAATAAGGAGGTACCACTTTACATCCATGGTGGAAAACTGGGGCTCAAAGCCATTGGGAAACGCTGAGAGCCAGTGTAGACCATGTGCCCTCAGTTAGCCCCCCAGGGTGAGGTTGCTAGGGGGTACACCAGTTCCCACCAGTCATCGGTTGAGCTGCTCTGGTGCGAGGTACTGATTTCCAGCACTTTCTCACTGCCTGCCAAAGAAAAGCTGCAAAGATGCTGGCAGTTGGAAGCCAGGCTGAAGCACACCAAGTGGAAAGACCAGGGGGACAGGGATGGCTGAGGCTCTGCGTGCTTCTGCCTGCATCACTCAGATCCACTCATGCCCCTCCTTAGGTCACGCTGTCACTGCTTCTCCAAGGTCACAATTTCGTAAAAGTGGAGGAGGAAAGAGAGGAAGAAAACCTTACACTAGGAGGGTTAGTGGGATAAGCTACACTACTGTAGCTGGTGCTAAGGCTGCAGCGGAGATTCTTCCTTCTCTCCATCCATTCTAGACTCCCCCTCGCTCTCAAGCAGCACTTGATGCTGGTCTAGATGGCTTGTCTGGTCGGTAACCCAGACCTTCATTTCCAAGGGGTTGGAGCTCCGACAACTGTGTCCTTTTCAGGCTGGGGTGGTCACCCTTGCCCATTTGTGGATAACGTATCACTGGGCACGAAGCACCAAGGGGTGCCCACAACTCTCCTGCGTGCAGGCCCGCTCCCCCTGCTCGCAATAGGTAGCAGCAACCCCATCTCCCTGTGATGGTCAGGCTGGCTTACCTGCCGGGATAATCCCCCTGCCCCAAGTGTGTGAGAGGGTCGGAGCCAGGCACAACTGCTAAGCGTGGGAGGCTCTGGGCACCACATGGACTCTCTCTCTGCATCCTTTCGCTTCTGCTCCCACTGCTACCTAAGTGCTCATCTCCATGTTCTCCCACTGAAATTCCTGAGAACGAAAATTTGATAAGCTCACATCCTCTCTGATTTCCAGGCCAGGCCACCCCAGAGGCCACTGGCTGGTCTCTGAACAGGCCAGCCTTGAGTTTGCTGTCCACTTGGTTATCTCAGTCAGCTGAGGTCAGAGGGGTTGGAGGTCACATAACACAATTCTGGGGGTCTAGGGCTACCTCATCAGCAGGGGTTTGGCCCCCCTTAGAAGGGGCTGTAGGTGTGGCTGGCACAGTGTTTGGCATATTTGGTAAAGAAGCTGTAGTCCTATGGGACAGCCTTGTGTCACCAATCCTCCTAGTCATACGGTTAATTCATAATGAACTTATAGCCCACTGAGTGTAGTTTCCTAATTTGTAAAATAAGTGGGTCAAACTAAGATCCTTCTAGCTCCAGAACAACTGACAACTGTCTCTCCCCTCAGACATGTATACATAAACTATTTTTAAGCCAGGACTGCCTCCAACCTATGCTTATGTAATTTATTTTTTGAGCCCCAAGTTTCATTTTTCAACAGATTCTAGCTGTTTTATTTATCTTTATTATATTTCAGTCTGTGGTTGGAGCCATCATTTTGCTCTGCTGCAATGTTTGAATCATGAGTTTGCCTTTTGGTGTATTTGCTTTTCTTTCTTTTTTTTTTTTTTTTTTTTTTTT
>NW_020175027.1:2201082-2221544 GCF_003031525.2 Neophocaena asiaeorientalis asiaeorientalis | reverse complement strand
TTTTTTTTTTTTTTTTTTTTTTTTTTTGTGGTACGCGGGCCTCTCACTGCTGTGGCTTCTCCCGTTGCAGAGCACAGGCTCCGGACACGCAGGCTCAGCGGCCATGGCTCACAGGCCCAGCCGCTCCGCGGCATGTGGGATCCTCCCGGACCGGGGCATGAACCCGTGTCCCCTGCATCGGCAGGCGGACTCTCAACCACTGCGCCACCAGGGAAGCCCTATTTGCTTTTCTTTAGAGCTCTGTGCCATCAGCATATATGAATGTGCTTTCTGTGTCACCATTCAAGACAGGGCCAAGCAGAGGCCTAGGGCACTCACTGGAGACCTATTGGCACTCTGCCTTCAGTGATCAAAGAGCTGCACGAATCCCCTTAATAGTGCTATCAGATGGCCCACAGTCCTCCCTCCTGACTCTGAAGCTATTTCAACAGACTTTTAGCGATGCTTTTGCTAAAATTAACACCTACTATATCTCCAGCCATGAACCCCTTGAGTGATGTCAGATATCATCTAGAAAATTCCATATTTTACAGATAGGAAATTGTGACTTGCCCTAAGTCACACACTGTGGCAGGGCTGGCTTCTTTATCTATGCCATGTTCTTTCCATTACATCATGCTTCCTCCACAGTTCAGGAAACTTATCTCTTGCTGCCATCACAAATTACCACAAATTTAGCGGCTTACAAAATACAAGTTTCTTATCTTACAGTTCTGTTGGTAAGAGGTCTGACACATATTTCACTGGATTAAAGTCAAGATGTCAGCAGGGCTGGTTCCTTTCTGGGGGCTCTAGCTGAGGATGTGTTCCTTCGCCTCTCCCAGCTTCTAGAGGCTGCCTGAGTTCATCAGGTCGTGGTTCCCTCCCTCTAGCTCCAGAGCCAGCATCTGCAGGTGGAGTTCTTCTCATGTCATATCTCTCTGCCCCTCCTTCCATGGTTGAATCTCTTTCTTCCCATGGCCCTGAAAGCTTCATCCTTCCAAAGACTTGTGATTAGATTGGTCTCCCGGGATAAAACAGGATGATTTCCCCATCTAAAGGTCCTTAACTTAATCACGTTAACAATTTTATCAGGTAAAGTAACCTATCCTGTCCACCGGTTCTGAGGATTAGATTGTGAACATTTGGGGGAGGCCATTTTTCTGCCTGTCACATGCTATCTGTAGATTAGGACCTCCTGGAGTCAGTCAGTGGGTTAAGGTAATGATGATGGACAGAACCTGACTTTCAGAGTCTCAGGAGACTTCCTTGACTTCCTGATGTTGGCTGGACTTCACGAAAGTTTATACAGATGAGCCCCTTTTTTTAAAAAAAAAAAAAAATTTACTTCGCTGCACCAGGTATTAGTTGCGGCATGAGGGATCTAGTTCTGTGAGCAGGGATCGAACCTGGGTCTCCTGCATCAGGAGTGCAGAGTCTTAGCCACTGGATCACCACGGAAGTCCCTAGATGAGCCCCTTTCCATACAGCACATTCTTTCCCGAAGCCCTCATAGCTGGGCTCCCTCCTCTTGTTTACTGTAGAACCACTCCCTGAAATAAGCATGGAGGGGTCAGGAGAGGGCAAGAAATGGGCTTTGGTGTTTGTCCTCTAGGATCTCAGATGAAATTATGATCCTGGAAAAGCTGAAATGTACAGCACCCGCCCCTCAGCTCTGAGAAGCCCCCAGGCATTCCTGACATTTGGGTAGGTGAGGTGCAGCTCAGAGTTACAGCTGTCCTTTCTGATGTCCAGCCTCAAAAGGAAATGTACATGTCAATATTGCAAAGACCCCATGTGGCACACATGGGGAAGGAGACGTACTCTGCTCTCATATCTTCTTCACAAAAGAAGGCCACACGATGGTCTAGGACTGAGGGAATGCAGAGTGTCATAAGGAGATGTGTATCCATCACCAAAAGAGCTAAAGAGGACAGAAACACAGACCGGCTGGCCTAAGACATCCAAGGCATTGTGGGCGTGCAGTTTAGCTCATCCAGTACCATTTGGGCACCCTCCCTCCTAAAGCCTCCCCAAGGGTCGAGTTAGGCAGCATGCCCATTGATTCCTTTTTTGAGCACATACTCATTTGAAGATTGGTTTTGGCATTTTACCTGGCATCCAGGCCCTGTTGCACATGGGTTCTGAAAACTGGGACATTATCTCCAGTTTACAGAATTCCTGCAAGTGTTCCTGCAATTGATTTACACACACGCTGTCCCTACACCCCATGCCCTGTGCACCACAGGTACCAGTACCCTGACCACGCCCCCTCACTCCCACCACCAGCTGCTCTATGCACTCCCACTCACTCTCACAGGACCCTGAGGCCCCCAGGGAGTCACCAGCACACACCACTCTCACTGTCTGGGAGAGGGGGATGGGGTGTTGGAAACTTTAATCAAGCAGGGACGGTTAACAGCTGCAGGGACACCCTACAAAAGAGTGAGCCTTCAAAAGGATATACTTATGGACTCTGTCCCCATGACCTTTTAAGACTTATGAAAATGACCTGTCATTTCCCGTCATGGAAAAAAACCACAGCCATCACATGCACCCTTCAGGCCCCAGAATCCTCCATGCTTAACCCTCCAGGCAGGCTTGGGCAGAGATGCTCGCTTCTCACAGATGCCCCAACAGACTGCAGAGACCTGGGGATGCGGGTGCATGCTTGCACACTCACACCCATGTGGATGTCTGCCTCTCCCCCCGACATGTTTCTCAGGTGACAAATGTGTTCTTCTGTGTCAGTGGGCACTTTTTCTGGGCAGGCTGGGTGACACTGTTGGGCAGAGCTCTCATCAGACCCATAGGCCTATCACCCCTCCACACACCACTAACCGTACACTACGAGCTGCTAGCATGGGGGGAGGACCTCTTTCTCCTTCCTTTTTCCTCCCTGCAGCTGCGGGTTGGGGGAAGGGTTCTGAGGGGGAGGATGTCACCGACTCAGGGTGGGTTTTTCCCACCTCCATACCTTGTCTTGCCCCAGCCTCTTCTCACCCGCAGTGAGCCCTTGGGGGATCACATTCTGATAAAAAGAACTTTAGGGAGCACTCTGCACCTCTGCTCAGCACGCACACCCTCCCCCCGTTTCCTCTCCTCCATCAGCCAGGCCTCTCAGTCCCTGGTCTTCCTCCATAAATGCCCCCTTTTTCACTGGGGCTGGGAGTAAAGGGACAGTTAGTTTCTGCTGTATAACAAAGTGAATCAGCTATACCTATACATATGTCCCCATATCTCCTCCCTCTTGCGCCTCCCTCCCACCCTCCCTATCCCACCCCTCTAGGTGGTCACAAAGCACCAAACTGATCTCCCTGTGCTATGCGGCTGCTTCCCACTAGCTATCTATTTTATGTTTGGTAGTGTATATATGTCCATGCCACTCTCTCACTTTGTCCCAGCTTACCATTCCTCCTCCCCGTGTCCTCAAGTCCATTCTCTACGTCTGCGTCTTTATTCCTGTCCTGCCCCTAGGTTCTTCAGAACCATTTTGTTTTTTTAGATTCCATATATATGTGTTAGCATATGGTATTTGTTTTTCCCTTTCTGACTTACTTCACTCTGCATGACAGACTCTAGGTCCACCTGAGGGACTTGTTAACGAAAGAATTTTACTAGGAAAGTACAAGAGAAGCCAAAACCGAACCAAGAAGAAAGCAAAACCTTGGCTGGTCCAGAGTCTGCCCGCTCAGAACCCAGCCCTGCTCTTTGCCTCCCCTCTGAGAAGCTGCAGTCCATCTTCATCCCCATGCAAGTCCTTTGCTCATCTGCTCCCTGACCCCCAACAAGGTGCATGAATAGTCAGTGCTGAAGGTTTTTCCAGAGGCACACAAACTGTGGTGTCCCTCACCCTCAGCCCGGGCTTTCCCAGAGCTTCTGCCTCTTGGACTCAGCTTGCTGGGTTTGGCTCAGATACTGGAACACAGGGGTCACGTCAGTCTGCCAGAAGGCAGGATGGGACAAGGAAGAGGCTGACTGGCCACAGGTGTGATCATTAGGGCAACAAAGGTGGAGGAGGCCAGGGAAAGGCTGTGAAGCAAGAGTCTGGGGGCGTTTACACAGGACAGTCAGTTTGGTCCCAGATGCTCTGCATCCTCCAAAGTGTTGCCTCATTCCCAGGAAAGGCTTTGGACTGAGAACTTCTCTGTGTGAGGGATTCTCAGCAGCTCTGTAGCACTACAGTAGAAGGGGAGCTGGGCCCACCCTGAAAGCCCCCAAACTGATGGAGAGAAAAGTCCCACCAAGTCAGGGACCCCCCTTCTGGGAACTCATATCTACTGGGAACCTCAGGATGAGGAGGAGGTAGGGCTCCACACTAGGACCCCTCAATCTGATGGGGAGGATGAAGCCCCACCCTGGAGCAACGATTAGGGAGATCCTCTTTGGTCAGTTGAGCACAAAAGAGCTCCGACTGCACACAGAAAGCCCGTGGACTGGGCAGCCAGGAAAGAAGCATGGAGCAAATCAGGGTAGTTGATGAGGGTGGGCGTTCGGAGCCCAGCACTGTCAAGGTGGGTCTGGGATGCATGAAGGAGGAGCACAGGCAAGACACAGGGACAGGCCTGAGTATTGGTTCTGTGACACCCCCCAACCCTGAACCCCATGCTCTGGACCTCAGGTTCCCCTCCCCTGCCCCTCTGGCCGGGGCTCAGGGATGCCGTCTGCATCACTGAACCCATCTGTCTGAGACTGGGTCACATCTTCCTCTTTTGTGACTGGAAGTTACAGGGCAAAGCGCTAAGCTGTGCAGTCACGGAGGAAACACAGAGCCTAAGAGTGTGAAGGGACAGAGGGGAGAGTGGCAAGAAAGCCTGGAGCCGGTGGAAGAGGAGGGAGGCGAGTGGGAGCAGAGGTGCTCAGGACCATGGCTGAGGCCATCACCTATGCAGACCTGCGATTTGTGAAGGCTCCCCTGAAGAAGAGCATCTCCAGCCGCCTAGGACAAGGTAAGGGTGGATAAGGTGTCTCCTTGATTCTGCATCTCCATCCTCCTTGAAGACCCCACTCCCACCCCAGAGACCCCAATCCTGACGCCACCTTTTCTCTCCTCTCCAGACCCAGAGGCTGATGAAGACGGAGAACTCACCTATGAGAATGTTCAAGTGCCCCCAGGCCCGGGAGGACCCTCAAGCTTGGCTTCCGCTGGATTAGGGGACAAAGCAGGTCTGGAGAGCCCAGGGGATGTGTGTTTATGGGGGACTGTGTCTTGCGCTGGGGAGTCCACAGCATTCTTGGGAGGACAATACCCTTGGAGAAAGGCTGGGGATTCTCAGGAGGAGAATGAGCACCAATTATGGGAGCTAAGGAAGAATAAAGCTCCCAGGGGGTAAGGTGGAGATCCCGGTGGGGAGCTAGGGCTCCACGGAGGGATCAGGGCAGCCCTGTTGGGGAGCTGAGCGCGCGTGGGAAATGGGGAGTCCCGGGAGAGAGAAGAGAGGGGAGGGGGGAGAGCATTCCCGGGGAGAGGGTTTTGGCAGACAGATGGGGGCCCCCAGAGTAAAAGATAAAGGGAGACCCAGGAGGGCGATAGAGGGTCCCCAGGGAAAGGATAAGGTAAGACCCAGGAGGGACACGAGAGTCCCAGGGGAGATACGGAACTCCGGAGAGCGCTAAGGGTGTCCCAGAGCAGTGGCAGAAGGCACCTTAGGACAGACTGGGGTCTCGGCGCGGTGGAGGGGGTGAGTAGGCTGGGGATAAGGGGTATTTCCTGGCTTTCCCACCTTCAAACTGCAGTCGATCCCTTCCGCAGGGGTCCAGTCGGAGCAGCCAACTGCCGCCTGGAGCCGCGTGACGTCACCAGCTGCCGGGCGGATTCTCGCCTGTAAGTACCCGGTCCTCCCCGACCCGCGCGCGCCACCCGCTGCCCTGCTCGTCTCGGGCCAGCGAGTGGGGCGGGGCGCGGCCTCGG
Source organism: Neophocaena asiaeorientalis asiaeorientalis (assembly GCF_003031525.2). NCBI lineage: Eukaryota > Metazoa > Chordata > Mammalia > Artiodactyla > Phocoenidae > Neophocaena > Neophocaena asiaeorientalis. Next base: position 2,215,654 of record NW_020175027.1, on the reverse strand, counting down.
GCTGGGCAGCCCTCCCCCACTAGGCCCCTCGGGGTGGTCGCGGAGTCAGGTGCTGGCACCGGTCCCCGCGGGAGGTGGTGCTGGGCCACGCGGTGTGCAGGTCTGGCCCACGGATTGAACCTGGGGCGCAGCCCTCCGGTCAGCCCGGGCAGCCCCGTGACACCCTACCCTGCCGCTTTCACCCTCATCCTTAGAGAGATCTTTCCGACGCATCGACCCAGACCCCTTCCCCCTTACTATGGTCCCCATTCACGTACCCGCTTCTCCGGTCTCCGTCTGAGATTTAGTTCCCCGTCCTACCAGGTAGTGCCCCTCAGTCGTTACCGGTAACAATCCCCAGCCCTTATTCGGGAACACCTTACCTCCTCCACCTGCGGAAACTCTGCCAGACAGAAACCACCACGCGTGCTCCAAGTCCTCTGCGGGATGCTCTTTCCCGTGAATCTCCTCCACCCACACCCCCTCAGTCTATCAACTTTCGTGGGGCTCACTGCCCCCCAACCCACTGTCTCCCTAAGGCCAAGCATCCTACATGCAGTACCTTCTCCTGGGCCTGCTCCTCACCTGCCTGCTGTTAGGGGTGGCTGCCATCTGCCTGGGAGTGCACTGTGAGTATGGCTGCCCCCCATTTCCCATTTCCCCCAGACAACGTTCTCCCCCACTCTCCCCAACAGCTGCCCTGCCCCAGCAGGGCCCGGAATCACTACCACCACATCCTCAGCTTTCGTCTGGCTTCCAGCCGGGTCTGTTTCAGAGTGCCGTGACTTCCTAAATTGTCCTCACCTAATCCAGTACCTCCTTAAGCTTCAGGCAGTCAGATCTTATATTCCATTCCAGCCTGTTATGCAGAAAGTTGCAAGAAGCAGCAAAAGGACTGATGCTGAAGCCTCAGGGCACCAGAGCATGGCTGAAGATGTCCTCCAAATCTCTCTTTATGGCCAAACAGATTTCCAGGTGTCTCAGCAGCTCCAGCAGATGAACAGGGTTCTGGAAGCCACTAACAGCACCCTGAGGCAGCAGCTGCGCCAAAAGATAACCAAGCTGGGGCAGAGGGAAGAGGATTTGCAGGGGTCCAGGACGGAGCTGGCCCAGAGTCAGGAAAGACTACAGGTGGAACAGAAGGTTGGCCAGGCTACCAAAGAGCAGTTGCAGGCCTGCCAGTCAGATGGGGAGAAGACAAAAGAGGCCTTGAGAAATAAGGAGACACAAAGGATGAACTTGGAGCAGAGGCTGAGCAGCGTGCAGGACACACTAAAGCCCTTCTTCACATGCCCCTCACCAGGTATCTGCTCTGGGAAAGGGGAGATGGTAGGACCTGCCATGAAGGATGGATTGAAGTGAGGGGTCTATCTATCTATTAAGCCTGAACTGAGTTGTTCAGGAAAGGGGTAATGAGCCAGAGTGCTGGCTGACATGACCTGTGCAGCCTGGGCCAACAGGGCAAAGGATCTAGCTGCATACTGGTTTTAGGGAGGGCTCACCCAGCTCTAAGGCTGACCCTGTAGGGGAGAAGAGGGTGGTAGCCAGCAGTGCAAATGACACTGTCCAGAGCAGCAAACTCAGGGCTCACCTGGCTTGACGTCAGTGTCAAGGATCTGGGAACCCCCTGAATTTGGATGTGAAATTGATTGTTCGCATGTTTTTCTAAAAAGGGGACCTGTAGCTTTAATTAATTCTCTCTACATCTGAGATTCCCCAAAAGATTAAGAATTACTGATGGATGAGGTACAGTCTGGGGCTGGGGCAAGGCAGCTGAAGCTCTCGTAATGAGGTGGGCAGGGATGTTGTAGGACAGGGAATTAGGGTGGAATGCTCATCCCTTTTGAAAGGAGGAGTCCAGCCCGCGTGTGGGGATGAGGGAGGGGGACACATAGAAGGTCTGCCAAAGTTGGCTGAGGTTGAGGCAGGGTCCCCAGCCCAAGGGGACTGGAATGTCCATGGACTGGTTGTCTAGAGCTTAGGCTCTGTCTAGCTCAGGGGCATCTGGCTACTCCCCCAAGGCTTAAAACAGAGAGGTTATGTACAGACACCCCCAGCCCTCATTTCTTTAACCTTCTCATTCTCTACAAGCCTCAGTTCCATGACAGTGCTGCCCCCTCCTTCCCCACAGCTGAACCCTAGACCTCAGCATCCCAAACTGCTCTTCCGCTGAAAGGATGGCTTTGGGTCTTCGCTCTGACCACAACTGGCCCTCTATAGGCTTTCCACACACTTCTTCTTCAACCTCACGGAGGCCTCCAACCTGCTGGCTCCCCTGTTTCCTCCCTTCCCATCAGCCATCACCTGTCTTCACTTCTCTCTCTACCCATCTTGGATTTGGGGGCCCGCCACCCCACTCACTCCTTGACTCCATTGTCCTGGATGAATGCACATGCCTGCACCCAGGGGTGACAAGCTGTGCAGTCATTCTGCTTGGTGCCACAAATCTCTAGTCTCAACTTCAGCTGGGGCCCCAGCACTGCCTGCCTTGGCAAATCTGCAGTGGTCGGCTGGCTCTCTGTACCCTACTACCCTCTCTCTCACTCTCAGCAGATGCCCTCCTCTGTCAGAGAGGAACACCCTCTATTTTTGATCAACAAGTCTATATATCCATTTGCATTTTTCCCCATCTTCATGTCTTGCAAGGATAACTGCAACAGCTTACTGAATGTTTTTCCTAAACATCCCCCCTCCAAATCCACTTTTCATGTTGCAGCCAGAGTAATTCTTTAAAAACAAAAATCTGACCATGTCATCCCAGTTAAGATCATGTCATTTCACTTAATTAATTACATCAAAAGTTATGGAATACATACTATATGTCTAGCACTGTACCCAGGCACTTGGGATGCAACCAGAGTACAAAATGCTTCAGTGTAAAACCCTACATTGACTTTCTCTTGCTCATAATATAAAAATTAAAAAATCCTCAACCTGGCCTCCAAGGCCCCTGCCTACCTTTCAGCATGCTGCTTGTCCCCTCGCCCTTGTCCATTTGGCCACACTGACTTCTTTTTATTCCTTTAAGTTGCTGTTAGACAGTAACCTAAGGTGGTAGCTGGGTGGGGATGAGAAAACGTAGACAGAAGAGAGGGAGCTGGAGGAGAAGGAATGGCTTTTGAGTGATGGAGGTAGGACAGATGGGACGAAGCAACGGAGGGAGGTGGGTTGGGATCAGGAGCATAGACTGGGGTGCGGGATGTTAAAGAAAGAGGAGGTTTATTTCTGACAGATAGTCAGGAAAAGAGGAACAGAGAAGAGACAAATTTTGAGGTGGAGAGGAGGAAAATGGAGAGAATTCACACGTCAAGTGTCTGAATTTCAGCAAAGCAGGCAGCAAGGTTGTCTACTTGTGGAAGAGTGGAGGGGAAGATGGTGGCTAGCCGCTTGAGGAGTGTGGGAAAGTTTGAATATGCAGTGAGAAATGCTTTAGGGAGCCAATGAGATGAATGGGAGGCCTATTGAACACTTGTTTGTCGGGGGCCCAGGTGAAGTTAGCCAAAATGGGGGAGTAAACGGCAATTGTTCAGAAATTGGGGATAGTACCACCAGTCCTTTTCAAATAAGCCTCCTATATTTTAAGGAGTAAAGTTGTTGAATGTTAAAGGATTTTACTAAGTATGCACAGATATGGCATTTCCAGGGGAGGCAAGAAAGAAAGATTGCAAAGATTAAGGACCAGAAGTCAGTGAAGGCACTGAGGTTCGACCCCAGGGAACATTGTTAGCAACCAGATTGCTGAGTATTTGCTTTCATCCCATGTTGAGATCTCCCTCTTGGGTCTGGGCAGTGCTGTCACACTTTTTCTGCTTTTTAGATTCCTGCTGTCCCTTGGGATGGATACCGAATGAGAGGAGTTGCTTTTACATCTCAATTACTAAGAGAACTTGGGAGGACAGCCAAAGCCATTGTAAATCTCTGTCCTCTGAACTGGCCAAAATCAGCAAGACTTCTTATTTATATGGAGTAAGAAAACCCCTATTCAAAGACGGTATGGGTATTGTTGGGTAAAGGGACACGTCATCAATCAGGGATGGCAGCGCACACAGGGCGTGCGTCCCTTTTCCATGCAGCTTCTCAGCACAGTGCTCCAGATGGCCCTATTAACTGATTAGGGTTGGCGTGAGAGTTGAAACTTAACGAGCCATCTTTACGTTAACCTGTTTCTCATCTCAGCTTTCTGGTCAGCTCTGGGCTGCTGAACAGGTTCTTTGACTCTCATGGCCTCTCAGGCAGACAGGTTCCATACCTGGTAGGCTGGGTTGTAGGGATTGGTTCCTTGTGACCAGAACAGCCCACAGAATGACTCTTCTTCAAAGGCTGGCAGAAATTCTTACCCAGCGTGTGTGTGTGCGTGCGCGTGCGCGCATGCACGCATGTGAACTGAAGGGTCAGCCTGCATCTGCAGGGTGGTACTTGAAGGATGTGGGGATGGTCACCGATGAGCCGATGTCACGCACCAAGGTCGGGCACGGTCCTCTTGCCAAGGCTCATAGCCTCTCTAGTGTTCATTTTCTTCCATCAGCCCAGGAGCCCTCCTCCCGACACCCCCTCCCTCCTCCTATTCCAATATTTCCCATCACTCCTCACACACCTCTGGTCTCTCCGAATCTCCCTTCAGACTTATTATGCCAGAAGCTTACGTAAGGTGTTGGAACAAGGTGGTTCAGCTGAATCATACTGGATTGACTTCAGAAATTTCTGGCAGGGGAGTGATGGTACAAGTTACAATTGGTAAGTTTGTTAGGACTTTTGGGCAACAAAATCCTCTATAATCCCTTCATAAAGGCACAGTAATGAGATCTCCCTCCAGGTCCTACTCTCAAAACTTTTTCACAAATCAATGTTATAATTGCCCATTTGTCCACTTCTTCTATTTGATTAATAACAGGCAGGCTTGCTTTCTATTCTATCCCCAGTACCTAGCCATCCCCGGCACGTGATTAAAAAAAAAAAAAATTACCAGTTTGGGACCTATGTCATCTTTCTCTCAGGGGGATAACTTGAAGATTTAGCTAGGGCTTCACAGCTGATAAAGAACCCCGGCCTTCTAACTTCTCAGCCCAGACAAGGCTACCCAAACTGAGGTTGTACTTTTTTAGTCAAGGCCACTTGGTATACCAGAGTTGCCCCAGGGAAGTGAGAAAGGAAGCAATGGGGTAACTTTGAGAATCAACCCCAGGGACCCTGAAACAGGGTAGTTACCTAACTGGAGTTTCCATCTTTAGGACCTTGGGTGACTTTTTTCCCTCCCTGGTCCTCTAGCCTCTTCGGGTTGGGGTCCAGACACCTGTACCTGAACCATCCCACACACGGCTTTAGGTAGGCAGGGTGTTAGGACTTGGGTTAGGTTTGTGCAGGGCAAGAGAAGGGAGGATGGGATAGGAGGGGGCCAGAACTTATCCCAGTGCCACATCACCACCCTTTAGGTTTTATAGTCAAAGGCAAAGATGTACCAAGGTAGATGGCGAGAGGCAGCCAATTCTGAAGGCAGAGGACTGTGATTCTTCTCTTCCCTCCATCTGTGAGCTGGAAGCTTTCAGGTATCCAGATGCGGACCCCTCTTTCCACTGAGCTGGGTAAGTGTCGGGGATGGGACTGAGGCGTGGGAGTCTGGGGGCAGAGGGTCTCAGGGCAGGGGCCCAGAGGCCAGGGGGAAAACTTGTTCCTGTAAGTGACAGCCATGTCCACAGCCTCCAGGCTGTGCTTATGTAAGGGGGTGCTGGGCAGGGGAGGCTGGCTATGTGGCTTCCAGGGAGCTGGGGAGGAGATGGGGTGAGCTGGATGAGGGTTCTTAGGGACAGTCAACTGTGGAGCTCCCTGATGCTTTAATCCTCCAGATACTCACGCCAACAAGAGCCTAAGCTGTAGCCTGCAGGTCCTAAGATCCACCACCCTCCAGCGTGTCCTCACTCTGCCTGGACAGTGCCTGGCCAAGGGCTGATCCATGCCCAACATTTCTAGGCAAGCCTGCTGCCAATAGAGATCCTGTCCCAGAAGCTGGACTGTTCCCAGGGAAAGTGTGAAGCAGCTTCTAGAAGAGATTTTGGCCTCCCCCAAAACCTCCCATAGTGGAATGGGTGGGGAGGGCGCACGGGCTGAGCGGATAGGGGCAGCCCGGAGCCAGCCAGGCAGTTTTATTGAAATATTTTTAAATAATTTGCACGTGTTAGTCTCGTGTGTCGGCAACGCTTTGTCTGGTTCAGTGATCCCCACGGGAGAGCAAGCTCAGGGGATGCAAAGGAAACGTTCTGTTCCTCACGTCCATGCCGAGGTTCCCCTCTACAGGGAGAAGAGCTGCTCAGCCCATCCGGGGCTGGCACAGTCCAGCATGTGCGCTCTGTCCTCACAGGGCATCCTGAAGGCCAAGGGTGGAGGCCGGAGACCACAGGCCCCACTGCTAAGAGCGTGCCCCAGGCAGCTGCAGGCTGGTTGTGGGTGGCTTGGCATGGTGCCCCCGGTGGCAGAGGAGACTGCCCGCCTCGCAGTTCAGGTTGCGGTAGCGGGCCACAGCTGGTGTGGGGCGGGGGCACATGGACAGGAAGCCAAAGCTAAAGGGGCTGAGGCAGCAGCCAGGGCAGGGCAGCCCCTCCTCGGACTCCCGGGGGGCTGACGGGGGCGGCGAGGGTTCTGTCCGCTCCAGGGCTGCTGCACGGGGCAGGCTATGCTGGGCCCGGTTCCAGGGCTCCCCAGCCCAGCCTTGTGGGGAGTTCACCACCACGGCTGGGGGGTTGTTGTTAAGGGGGGCTCCTGATCTAGGGGACCAGGGCTGGGAGGCTGAGGAACAAGTGCTGATGAAGTTGTCTGTGGCCACGGCCAGGGGCAGCTGGGGAGCTGGTCCCGGGGCTTCTGGCTCAGGGCTACTGCCCTCACACTCCATCTTCTCTTCAGCCGAGGGGCCCACAGCAGGAGGGCCAGGACCTGGCAGTGCTGTTTCCATACGTCGGGGAAGTTCAGGGGATGATGGTAGTGAGCGGCAGCGGCGGGCAGGTGTCCCAGGCTGGACCAAGGTCTCTGGAGTGGTCACCAAGGGCAGCTGGGTGGAGGGCACTGGTGATGGTGGTACAAGGGGTAGGGGGGCAACTGGCTTGCTGGGTGTGTCCAGGAGCTTGATCTTGCCACCTCTGAGGTCTTCCCGTAGTGAAAAGGGGTTGACTCGAGTCAGATTGTCCCCCCAGTTGGGGAGCGATTCTGGCGATGGGGGCAGGAAGAGGTCTGACCGGCTTCGGGAGAGCCGAGGGTCTGGCCTGGGAAGTGTGGCAGAGGGGCCCCCTCTTGGAACAGACCCTGTAGACAGAGAAGTCTGTGGTCACTGTTCTCAGCATTGATCATAGTTCCCTGAGGGTCTCATTATTCACCAGGAGGCTGGTGGGACTAGAGCTGAGAAAAGGGCGTCCCACAGGGTGCTTTGGAAAGGGGGAGATGTCCCCTCCAGCCCCCTTTACCTCTTCTTTCCTTGTTCCCCTCCCTCAGGCTCTAGAATTAGAAAACTATCTTCTCTGAGATGGCCTCTCACCCCACTCCCGCCCCCAGGCTCCTCAACTAATAAAAACACTTGGTCTCCCCGGATGATTCTGAGTTCTAAGGAAGAGAGAGGCAAAAGGACCCCAGTTGTGCTCACTTACCCTGACTGTGTGCCAGGGGAGCCCTGAGGAGGGGGGCTGGCTCAGGCAGCTGCTCCAGGATCCATTCCAGGTGCTGGGTGATTTCAGTGAAGGGAGCACGAGTGCTAGGTTCCATCTGATGGGGAGAGACGGGCAGCTTCACTCAGTGCTCCAGAAGAGGGTCCCTGAGTTTCCTCCTGTCATCTGGGCTGGCTGGCCTTGTCAGATGGTGGGTGGGGGTGGGGGCAGGGAGGGAGTGAGGCTCTTACACTGCAGCAGTGGATGGCCAGGAGCAGGAAGGGCAGTGGGCAGTCATCCCCTACCAGGGTTCGGAAAGCAGGCACATCCAGGCCGAAGTCCTGTGGGGACAAAGAGGAGGAGCCTCCAAGTCAGCCTTCCTCAAGTTCTCCTCCTGTCCCCCAGTCAGGACCTCAACCTCCAGGGAACCCTCCCTGGTTATGATGTGCCTAGTCTGGAGTTCCTCCTTTTAAACCTGGACGCATCATTCACCTCAGTACGGGGTAGGTAGTCAGGGTCCGCAGGTACTCGTGCGATGAGCTCACAGAGGACAATCCCAAAGGCAAAGACGTCGGCCTAGGGGTAGGAGCGAGTGTCAGGGGGAGGCATTGACAGTTTCATGTAAGAATTTTGTCAGAATACGTCAGAATTTGGGGGAGTCTTGACAGTTTTCATGTGTTGGAAGGGGTGTGAGGGGTAAAGGGGATCTTGGGGGTCTTCTGAATATCTGGTAGGGTTGCTGAGGAACTTGGGATGGAGCCTTATAAGAGTATCTCAAGGGTCTCTGGAAGGCCTTGGGGATCTGAAGGGTTGATATCTTACCTTCTCATCATACAGCTCACCCCGCAACACCTCTGGAGCCATCCAGTATGGGGAACCCACCACAGCCAACGGCTCCTTCCTTGCCCCTTCCCTGCAGGGGCAGGGGCAGAGTGGTCAGGAACATCCTACTCAGACACCCTCCCCAAACAAAAGGGGATGAGGTCAGCCCCCTCGCTACCCCAAGGGAAATGTCCCTGTGGGCTTCACTTAGATAAGGGGCATCTGGGAGATTTAGGGGGATGGGGCATTCACCTCACCTATACACAGGAATCTTTTCAGCCAGCCCAAAGTCGCCCACAACAGCTGTGAAGCCTCGGTCTTCCCGCCGGATCAGACAGTTCTGACATATACATATAGCATCCCCACATACCCATTACCTTCTGTTCTCTGATCTCCCAAAATGCACCCCAAGGACCTGTCACTCCAGAATAACCCCAACCCTCGCTGATATCCCAGTTTTCCAACGCACACCAATCTTGCAACACCATCCGTCACTCCAAACACAGCATGGTACCCAGTCCCTCAGAGCACTCCCCTCACCCCAGTCCCCCATTCTCCAGTGTCTTGCTGCCCCAACATCCTAATGCTGTCTATTATCCGCATTCCAATACCCACGGGCTAGTTACAATCTAATCTCAAATCCCCTTTCATGCCTCCACCCACCTGGCCAGCCTACCTTGGATGTGAGGTCTCGGTGGAATACACCTTTGGCATGCAGGTACCGCAGGCCGCGGGCGATGTCCAAAGCCAGGCGGAGCCTGACAGGCCAGGATAGGGGTTCGGGGGAGCTGAGCAGCTGTTCCAGGGTCCCCCCATTCATATACTGGGACATAGGGGTAGGAGAAGGGGAATGGATATCAAAGTTTCAGTCTGTCCTCTAGGTCTCCCACTTATAAGCCTGGGGACACTCAGGAGGATCACAAAAGTCAAGAGGGTGAGTCTGTGCCCTAGGGTCCCCCATTCATATCCTAAGGCTAGCATGTCCCACACAGGTGCACCTATTTAAATTTAAATTATTAAGTTTAAATAAAATTAAACATTCCGTTCCTGTCACACTAGCCACATTTCCAGTGCTCCTTAGCCACATGTGGCTAGTGGCTATGGTTTTGGACAGCACAGCTACAGAACATTTTTATCACTGCAGAAAGATCTGTTGGACAGCACCCTTCTAAAGGATAAAAAGGACTGGCACCAGCTGAGGCCTTTTATATGTGGTTTGCCTGAAGGGAAGTTCAGGGAAGCCTCCCCCGGGTCCTGTTGCCTCTCATTACTCCTCTGTAGATGCACCAGGCCGCTGACTCTCTCTCCCCTTGGTGGTGGTTGTGGTGGAGTCCCCCCCTTCCTGGCCCATCCTCACCTCTGTAAGAGCGTGCAGCTGCCCTTGGTGCACACAGACCCCCATGAACCTGGAAGAGGATGGGAAAGATAGCAGTGTAGGCTGTAAGCGCCCCGGTCGCTCCACAGTTCCCACTTTTCCCGCGGGATCTTTCCCCTATCCCCCAGCAAGCTTCCCAGCAAGCGGCTGGGGCCGCTCACCTTAGAATGTTGGGGTGCCGGAGCCGGTTCATCAGCTGCACCTCCCGCAGCGTGTTTCCCCGGTTACTGGGGAGCCTGTTCATTTTCAGCACCATGACTTGCCCTGACTGTCGGTGCCGAACCTGGGGGCAGCAGGGGATGGCGAGTCCCGCGCAGGTCGGGCGGGTCGCCAGGGTCCGGGCCCCCTAGTTTCAGCCTGGCGTCGAAGTCTCGGTCCCGCCCCTCTGCCCTCTCTGCTGGTCTTACCTTGTAGACCTCAGAGAAGAAGCCGGCCCCGATCTTCTCGGCGCAGTGGAAATCGTCCACGCGCGCCAGGCTGGACACGGCGCTGCGGAGAGCCCGGTAGGAGGAGGGGCGGCCCCGTCTAGCGGGCGGGCGGGCGTCGGCTGCTCAGCTTCGCCGCTGGGGCTCAGGCTCCGCGGCCTGCCGGGGCGGGGCTGAGCCGGGCCTCTGCTTAACTCCTTCGAGCCCGGCCTCCGGGCAGCGGCCACGCCCCCTCAGGTGCGCACCCCGCTACCCGAAGCCGGGACGCCCTAGGCGAGTGGGTCTGCGACGTCGGGGTCAAATAAGTTCAGGCCTGAGCTGAATAACTGAAGGGAATTCAGGGCTGATTATGCGTACGCGCAGCTCAAATGTCTTTTAGCTGCCCTGGGAATCCTTTCTCCCCTCCCTCCCTCAGGTCACTGTCGGTTGAGGGTCTGGCTCCGGAAGCCGCCAGATTCCTGGGCTCCAAGGACCGGCAGGGCAGAAAAGTAGACCACTCTGGCCCAGCTACAGTCGGAGGTAGCCCAGCAACCTACCCGCCTTCTCAGCCTCTGCCCTGGCCCAGCCTGTCCATTTCCCAGTTCTCGACCTTTACACCTTAAACCTCTGGACTCCCTGACACTTTCTACCTTCTCGGGCGGTTGTGATGCCCCGGAGCTGTAGTGAGCCCTTGGTCAGCCCATTCCGGGTGTGGCCCCGACTCCTTCTCACTCCATCCCGCCTCCCTTGAAAAAAGTTCAGATTCCAGAGCCTCTGTCAAGCGACCACCCAGCCTGTACCTTACTCTTACTATTTCGTCCAAATGCCCCCTCTCTCAAAAGAGAAGCCTCCATCTGTAGGGAAGCCCCTCTTTGCGCAAGATCCCACCCCTTGGCAAAACCCCGCCCCTCAAGGAGCCGTTCCCCTCGGAGACCCCTCTCTTTTTCAGTGAGACCTCTCCTCAGTATGGCACTGCCACCATCAGTGTGTACCAGAATCCCTCAGGGCGACACCACTCCTTTGTGTGTTCCTCCTACCCAGTGAGACCCCACCTCTCAGAGTGACTCCACCAGTAATTGTGACCCCTCCTCTCGACGTGAGCCCGCCCCTCAGTGTGACCCCTCTAGGCAGGTACCGCCCGCATCACGTAGGAATCGGGTCTGCCCCCTCAGGCGGGAGGAGGACCTGCAACCAGCCTCTAAAGCGGTGCGGGGTCCTGAGTGCGCACGCAACGTTTCAGGACCCTGTGCGCTCGCCGTACCCAACGCTTTCGGTTCTCCGCTGGCTCCTCCCCCCCGGTCATCGGTGGAATAGCCAATCATCGTCGGGGATGGGTGACGTCACTCGATCCCGGCGACTGGGCTGGGTCTAGCGGTGGTGGGCGTCGGTGAGCCGCTTGCCACCTAGCGGCGGCGTGGAGGGAGGCAGGTGGGCCTCGGGAGTCAAACGGGCTGCCACAGAGCTTGAGGGAGCGAGGCTGAGTTCTTTTCAAGTATTCTAAAGTACGATATTTCTATTTCTGTGGTAAGCTAAAAGGAAAATTAATTGCACAGTCCGCGTCTGTGTGGGTGACCGCCTTCTGACAGAGTCCTGTCCCATGTTTGTAGAGAGTTAGAGTCTCAGCAAAACAAGCTCATTCGTCACATTAAGTGTTAGCATCTACAACTATGTAATTTGTAAGTTTGTTTTCTATAGTCGTATAAGATCTGTAAACACTAGGAATTTATGCCTCCTTTTGCTTAAGTAATAGAATAATTTAATCGACTCGTGTCTGACCCTTTACCCAAGTTTGAGAATATCTATAGCTGGTAATAGTAATTCTAAGCAGAGGAGCCAGGTTCCTGTTTTAGACAGATTATTGTGGTTGTATGGAGGCAGGGAGACTAATTAGGAAAGAGGTGCTGACAATGCTTCTGGTGAGGAGAGGATGAGGACTGAACTAGGATAGGGATAATGGGGAAGGGGAGGAGGAAACAATCACCTAGAATGGGAAGACTTGATTGAGCAGTATCCAAAGTCAGTCAGTCCTGTAGAGAGAAAGAGCATCAGCCAGGATAATTTTAAAGTTTCTAGCTTAGATGACTGAGTATCAACTGAGATAAAGAATCCAGGAGGAGGAAAGATTGGGGGTGGGGGAGGTAGGTGATTGCCATGAACTAAGGGGTGATGTGATGATAAAGAAAACTGAAGGTGGTTGCCATTATCCAAGTAGGGAAGGAGAGATAGGCTGACAATGGACTTCTAGGGAACACCAACAGTATTAAAGTGTGGGTGGATGAAGTCCATGAAGGAGACACAAGAAACATGCTGAAATATAGGAGGAGAATTTTTTTTTTTGAGAGTGTGTAAAATTCTTTATTTAGAACAATAAAGCATAAGTGTTTATAATGTAATTTCAAATTCAAACCTGTGTATGAAAGGGTCAGGATTTTACCTGTTTTAAGAAGTACACATACGGTACACACATACACATCACATTTTACAACCTTTTTTATTTAACTAAAGTCATAATAAAACTGTTTAGAATAGAGTTGACATATATTTACATTACAATATGCAAACTCCAGTCTATGACTGAACTAGCAATATATCTGTGCATCCATCTGAATGTCTGAATACTTTTCAAGTCCACTGATTTAAAAAATAGTGGCAGGACTTCCCCGGTGGTCCAGTGGTAAAGAATCCGCCTTGCAATGCAGGGGACGCAGGTTCCATCCCTGGTCTGGGAACTAAGATCCCACATCTACAAGTACTGAGCCCACGCGCCCTGGAGCCCGTGCGCCACAACTAGAGAGAGAAAAACCTGCACGCCACAAGTAGAGAGAAGCCCATGCATCTCAGCGAAGAGCCCACACTGCAATGAAAGATCCCGCACGCCTCAATGAAGACCCTGCGTGCCTCAACGAAGACCTGACACAGCCAAAACAAAAAACAAAACAAAAAAACACTGGTGGCAAGTGGAATCTAAGGAATGGAGAGTTTAGGAAAAGTGGAATAATGAACAGTATTAAATAGTGCAGAGGGGCGTGCTAAGATGAGTTTTAAATGTTCCTTGAGTAAGGCTACTTGAAGATCCTTTTGTTTTTTCAAATTTTTTATGATGGAAAATGTCAAACGCGAAAAAAAGAAGAACACATAGAACAATGAACCCTTATTTACCTTGGGTAAGACCATTTTGTTGGAGACCCATTGTTCAAAATCACCCATGCCTCAGTTATACTGTTGCCATAAGTGACCAGGCCGAGGTGAAAGTATCTGCTTTTATGTACCTTCTATGCCAGTGATCCTCCAATAATCAATTCGTGGGCAATCTTGTTTCATCTATACTCCTGCTCTTTCCCCCCACCCAGTTATTTGGTGCATATTTCTGACATTATATCATTTCATCAATAAATATTTCAGTGTGTTACCTCTAAAAGATAAGGTTTCTTCTTTAAAACAAAATCACAGTACCATGTCACACCTAAAAAAATAATCCCTTAATATCATCCAGTATCTAGTTGTTCATATTTCCCCTGTTGAATTATACTTGTTAGTTTTAAAAAATTGTTAAGTTGAATCAAAATCTAAATAAGGTCCATGCTTTGAAGCTGATATGTTTGTTACATCTTTAACTCCATCCACTATCTTTTTTGCCTTTTTTTTTTTTTTTAAAGAAACCAGGGCATTTGTCCTGTAGAGTTTCTCTGAGTCTGAATTTTGCTGAGCTTCTAGTGTGATTTAGCATTTCTTCAGTCCCCTGTATTTCCAGTAAATTGGTAGTTAGGGACAATTAGGTTTATATTTGATTATTTTGGCAAAACTAATTTGTAGGTGGTTTAACACTTTTATCATGAGGTATACAGTGGTGGTCTTTTTGTGATGTTAGTAACTGATGATGATCATTGTCTAGACCAGAGTTTGTCAAATGTGGCACTATTGACATTTTGGACTGGATAAATTCTTTATAGTAGGGGGCTGTCCTGTGCATTGTAGGGATGTTTAGCAGCATCTCTGGCCTCTAGCCACTGGATGTCAGCAGCAACTCTCGCATTTGCGATGACCAAAAATGTCTCTAGACATTGTCCGTTGTCCCCCTGGGGGCAAAATTGTCCCTGATTGAGAACCACTGGTCTAGGTTCATTAATATAGGAATTCAAAAATAACATTCTCATTCTGTCCTTCCTTCTTTATTAGGTAGAATACCTCTACAAAGAGAAACTTATCCACGTTAAACTATTTGTTACTCAGAGATATATTTTATGTGGGAAAGGCAAGAAAAATGCTTGATTGTTTCCCTTTTATATTACCAGCTTCTCAAGTAGTGAGTTGGTTCTGTAGCATCCTCCAACAGTGACCAATGAGGTTTGCTTTTTTTTTTTTTTTTTTTT
>NW_020175027.1:2196489-2200558 GCF_003031525.2 Neophocaena asiaeorientalis asiaeorientalis | reverse complement strand
AGGAGTTTTTTTTTTTTTTTTTTTTTTTTTTGCGGTACGCGGGCCTCTCACTGTTGTGGCCTCTCCCGCTGCAGAGCACAGCCGAACGCGCAGGCTCAGTGGCCATGGCTCATGAGCCCAGCCGCTCCACGGCATGTGGGATCTTCCCCGGGCCAGGGCACGAACCCGTGTCCCCTGCATCGGCAGGCAGACTCTCAACCACTGCGCCACCAGGGAAGCCCGAGGTTTGCTTTTTTTAGTACCATCATGAACTCATAATTTAACACATATATGATGTGCCTCAATCATTGGCAATTAAAAAATTCATTTTTGATTCTTAAATTGTCCTTTTTTGGCCACTGGACACTTATTCAAGTTGGCTCCTGAGTCCTTTTGACATGACCTTTAAGAAACCCTCCCTTAAGGTTTCTTGGATTTGATATAATAAAATGTTCCAGGCTCATTTTGTGCATTCCTAGACCGGAGCTGGTATCAGCTATTTTTTCCAATGATTCATGGTCCTTTCAGTTGGAAATGGTATTTAGAGACCACAATATGGGTACTAGGGATATAAAGTTATTTAACCTTAGGAAGAGCAGTTAAATGAATATATTGATAACGTATTCTTTTCAAAACAGTCCCCTCCACCATATCTTTTTTTTTTTTAATTTATTTATGTTATTTATTTATTTATTTTTGGCTGCATTGGGTCTTCATTGCTGCGCCTGGGCTTTCTCTAGCTGCGGTGAGCGGGGGCTACTTTTTGTTGCAGTGCGCAGGCTTCTCATTGTGGTGGCTTCTCTTGTTGTGGAGCACGGGCTCTAGGCACACGGGCTTCAGTAGTTGTGGCATGTGGGCTCAGTAGTTGTGGCACATGGGCTTAGTTGCTCCGCGGCATGTGGGATCTTCCCAGACTCGAACCCTTGTCCCCTGCATTGGCAGGAGGATTCTTAACCACTGCGCCACCAGGGAAGTCCTAACTTCAAGGCTTTAAATTCTATTTATACCCTAATGACTCCCATTTTTCTCCACCTCAACCTCTCTTCTGAACTCTAGACTCCTGTATTCAATTGCTTATTCATGGATATCTAGTTGGCTTTTCAAATTCAATGGGTACAAAACAGAGCTCTTGAATCCTCCCCCTCTTCCCCAGCTTTTCTCTAAGGTTTCCCCATCTCAATAAATGCAGCCTATTAGGTACCCAGGCAAGACAATTTAGAGTTATCCTTGATTCCTCTCATTCTCTCTATCCTATGTCCAGCCCATCAGTAATTTGTGTATGTTCTACGTTTGAAATCTATCCGTAACCTGACCACTTCTGACATTTCCACTGCCTCTAACCCAATCTAAGCCACCACTGTCTCTTGCCTGGGTTGTTGCAATAGCCTCCTTTATAGTCTCTCTGCTATGCCTTTGTCTCCTTGCAGCCTATTCTCTACACAGTAGCCCGAATACCCTTTTAAAGGGTAAGTTGAATCATTTTGTCATTCTGCTCAAAACCTGTCACCTCACTGAGAATCAAATCCAAAATCATTCCTATAGTTTTCTAATATTTATACCTTTGCTTTCTATTCCTTTGCTTAAGACCGTCAATACAATGTTGAGTGAAGTAGTGGTAGTAGACACTTGTGCTTGTTCCTGATCTTTAAAAGAATGCTTTTAATGTTTCACTATTCAGTTTTATGTTAACTGTAGGGATTTTTTTGTAGCTACCAATACCAATTAGCTATTATCACAGAAGTGCCATGTAACTAGCCATGTCAAAACTCAGTGGCATACGCTTGCAGCTGCATGGATGGACCTAGAGATTATCATACTAAGTGAAGTAAGTCAGAAAGAGAAAGACATATGATATCACTTATATGTGGAATCTAAAAAATGACACAAATGAACTTATCTACGAAACAGAAACAGACTCACAGATATAGAGAACAGACTTGTGGTTGCCAAGGGGAGTCGGGGGAAGGAAGGATTGGGAGTTTGGGGTTAGCAGATGCAAACTATTATATATAGAATGGATAAACAAAAAGGTCCTACTGTATAGCACAGGGAACTATATTCAATATCTTGTGATAAGCCATAATGGAAAGGAGTATGAAAAAGAATATATATATATATATATATGTATAACTAAGTCACTTTGCTATAGAGCAGAAATTAACACAACATTGTAAATCAACTACAGTAAAATTAAAAAAAAACTCAGTGGCATAAAACAGTTATTTATTCTCAGAAATCTGTGGTTTGACTGGGGTCAGCATTCTGAACTAGGATTGGCCACATGGTTTAGCTGTGCTCCATCTGTCTCTCACTCCTCCTGGGACCAGCAGGATAGCCTAGGCATGTTCTTGCCATGGTGATGGAAGAAGAGCAAGACAGGAGCAGTTTTGCAACTGCTCTTCATGTCTTTGGGTCACATCATGTCTATCAACATTCCAATGGCCAAAGCAAGCCATATGGCCAAGCCCAAAGTATACCATCTATAGAGGTGGTGGTAGGAAGGGGAAAAAGATTTCTAAGCAATGGTACATTATATTCACTGTCTAATGTTAAACCAACTTTGCATTTATAGAATAAACCCAACTTGATCTATCCTTCCTTCCCCCTTCCATCCTTCCTCCCTCTCTCCTAACATCCCTCCCTCCCTGCCTTCCTTTCTTTCTCTCTTTTTTTTTACATTATTAGATTTGGGTTGCTTTTCTTTGCATTTTGCAATTTTATTTAAAAAATTTTTATATAAATTTACTTACTTATTTTTTGGCTGCGTTGGGTCTTCGTTGCTGCACGCGGGCTTTCTCTAGTTGCGGCGAGCAGGGGTTGCTCTTCGTTGTGGTGCGCAGGCTTCTCATTGTGGTGGCTTCTCTTGTTGCAGAACACAGGCTCTAGGTGTGAGGGCTGCAGTAGTTATGGCACACAGGCTCAGTAGTTGTGGCTCGCGGGCTCTAGAGCACAGGCTCAGTAGTTGTGGCACACGGGCTTAGTTACTTCGCGGCTTGTGGGATCTCCCTACACCAGGGCTCAAACCCATGTCCCCTGCATTGGCAGGCAGATTCTTAACCGCTGCGCCACCAGGCAAGTCCCTATAATTTTATTTTTTAATCAGCTTTATATTGAGATATAATTCACCCATTTAAAGTTTATAATTCAGTGGTTTTTATTATATTCAGAGTTGTGCAAATATCACCACAATCAATTCTAGAATATTTTCATCACCAAGGAGAAACCTCATGTCCATTAGCAGTCAATCTCTGTATCCACACCCACCACCACCCAAAACTCCCTTACCTCCAGCCCTAGGTGCCATGAATTCACTTTCTGATTTTATAGATTTGCCTCTTCTGGACATTTCATGTATGGAGTCATACAATATATGGTCTCTTTTATCTTGCTTTTACTTAGTGTAATGTTTTCAAGGTTCATGCATGTTATAGCATGTAGCAGTACTTCATTTTTTTTCATTTCTGAATAATATTCCACTGTATGAATATACCATGTTTATTTATCTACTCATCAGTTGATGGTCATTTGGGTTGTTTCTACTTTTTGGCTATTATTAATGACGCTCCTATGAACAATCATGTACACGTTTTTTGTGTGGACCTATGTTTTCATTGTCTCATGTCTTTTTTGTTTCGTTTTGTTCCTCTGTTCCTTCTTTACTGCCTTCTTTTGGTTTAAATAAATATATTTTTTAGCATACCATTCTAGTTTTCCTGTTTTTTAAACATATATTTTAATTACATTCTTAGTAGTTGCTCTAGGGATTACAATTTAGTCAAATTATTGAAAGACAAACGCACAATGACCTATACCATATATAGTTGATTTGCTTTAGATAATCTTCTGAAGAACACCTATTCTGCCATAATGCTGGAAGCGCAAGTCCTCCAATGTGTCATCTAACCAGTAATGCTGGCTAATATGAAAGCTATTAATATTTGAATGTATTTTTCATTTAATAAGCCATCTGATAATACTCTTATTAGTTCTTGCTGTTTTTCGGTTACTTCTCTGGGTTTTGTAGTTAAGCAAGTAAACTTTTTCTTCCTTTCCAACATTTATGTCTTATTACAATGAGACTTTAATATCT
>NW_020175027.1:2183071-2196354 GCF_003031525.2 Neophocaena asiaeorientalis asiaeorientalis | reverse complement strand
GCCAAAGATATCAAAATTCGAGGATGCTTAAGTCCCATAGTCCACCCTCCATATCCGCAGTTCTGCATCATTAATTCAACCAACCACTTATCTGTAGTACTGTAATATTTATTGAAATAAAAAAGGTCCATGTGTAAGTGGACCTGTGCAGTTCAAACTTACATTGTTCAAGGGTAACTGTACTTATTTTTGTTTCATGCGCTGTCTAGACCATATGTAGAACAATGTTGAATAATAAAGGTGATAGTGCAGTCTTGTCTTGGTTCTGACTTTTTTAAGATTGCCTAAAGTGAAGGATTATCAACTCTACACGCTAGCATCTATCTTATGCCCAGGGCAAACATAGCTAATCCTTAGCACTTTTTCCTGCTAAGCCATGACCCTATTTCAGAAACCTCACAGTAACATTCCCATAAGTGACTACAGTTAATTGGATTTAGTACAACGCATAAGACCCGTTTGCCAATCCTGGCTCTGGCTTCTCTCTTTGATGTAGTTTGATATTGGTTGTTCATTTCAAGTATTCTTTATCATGTTTATATTCCTGGTTTACTAAAAATCCTTTAAAAAATAACAAATGGATATTTAATTTTATGAAAGATTTCCTCAGCATCTGTCAGGGTGATCAAATGGCTTTTATTTCCTTTGGTTTATTCATGTTAATTACATTAATAGAAACAGAGTTTCTATTTTAATCACTGTTGCAGTCCTGAAATACATCCTACTAGTTTTAATGAATGTTATTCCTTTACAATATTTCTAGATTTGTTTAGCTTATATTATGCACCAGACACCTGTGCTTGATGCTGGGGCTACAACTGTGAACAAGATAGACAAGGTATCTGCCTTATTGAGCTGTCAACTCAGGGGTGACAAAGAGCAGGACATTTGCCAGCATTCCCCTCATTCTGAACCTCTGGCAGAAATCACTAAAGATATGCTGTCTTGCAGAGCCTTGGGAGGTCTCAGAAAGTGGGCTGTGATCATTTAGTGGTAACTATTACTGGAGTCAAGGAAAGAAGACCATGATGGCAAGCATCTTGCTACGTGCTATTCCTGGCTTGATGTTTCATTTAGATTTTTCATCTGTTGTAAGACTTGTATGAGGTTTGTTAGGTCTTGAATTAAATTCATACTAATTTTGTAAATTAAGTGTAGTGTGGGTCTTCTGGTAGGTGGCAACTATTTGACCGCTTTTTCTTCTATGGTTGTTATTTTATTTTCAGATATTCTGTATCACTTGGGTTGATTTTGATTTATATTTTCCTACACAATTTTAATCTCAGTGAGATTTCCTGGTTTAGTTATATAGAGTTTCAGCTAGTATTCTTTTTTTTTGCAGTACGCGGGCCTCTCACTGTTGTGGCCTCTCCCGTTGCGGAGCACAGGCTCCGGACGCGCAGGCTCAGCGGCCATGGCTCACAGGCCCAGCCGCTCTGCGGCATGTGGGATCTTCCCGGACCGGGGCACGAACCCGTGTCCCCTGCATCAGCAGGCAGACTCTCAACTACTGCGGCACCAGGGAAGCCCCAGCTAGTATTCTTTTATAATTAAACAAATTCCTGTGTGTCTGTGGTTTTAGCCACTTCCTCAAGGCATTAGGGGGTTTGTGTAGTGTTTTTTCTTTTGGCTATCTGTGCCAGTAGTTTGCTTATTTTGTTGTCTTTTTAAAAAAATCAGTTCTTGGGCTTCCCTGGTGGCGCAGTGGTTGAGAGTCTGCCTGCCAATGCAGGGGACACGAGTTCATGCCCGGGTCTGGGAAGATCCCACATGCCGCAGAGCTGCTGGGTCCGTGAACCATGGCTGCTGAGCCTGCGCATCCTGCGTGTCCGGAGCCTGTGCTCCGCAACGGGAGAGGCCACAACGGTGAGAGGCCCGCGTACCGCAAAACAAAACAAAACAAAAAACAGTTCTTATAGTAATAATTTCAATGGTTCTCCTATTTTCTGATGTATTGGTTTCTACTGTCAGCTTCATAAATTTTTCCTGTTTTCCTTAGCTTATGAGCTTCCTCTTCTTCTAGCTTCTTGAGTTGACTGCTTAGTTATTAGCTAGTTCAGTTAGTTGGTTTTAGACCTGTTTACCAGGCTAGTTTGTGTGCAGCCTGTTCTACTGAAGCCATCATGGTCAGCACCACATGACCTTCTGCCCTCTCTGGCACAGCTAGTTGTTAAGTGTAGCCTATTCATCTGCTGTGAGGCCAGGCTTGAGAGAGATGAGCGTGGTATAAATATTAGTGCTCATCCTGCTTCTCCTTCCTTCCTGGGCACATGGAAGCTTCTCTGAGCTGCAAAATAATGGTAAATTGGTGAATCCATGTAAAGGTCATATTTTTATTGCAATTTATCTATAGGTTGATATTTTTTTCAAATAAAAAAGTTTAAAAAAAGTATACCAGGGCACTAATTTCCAGAATAACCTGGATAGGGCCTGGAATAAATATTTTATAAAATCACTGTAGGTAATTCTGAAGCACATCCCTGCTTAAGAATCAGTTGTAGAGATGTTGGGGAAGAGGAGTTTGTTTCCTGATGGGCCACATGCACACCGGAGTTATGATGTGGCAGACACATCCATTTGGGAAGGGGAGAGAATGGGGAGGGGGCAGAAGAGAGGAGACGTGAGGAGAGGGAGAGGGAAAGAAGGGAGAGAAGGAGGGAGGGAGGGAGAAGAAGAGAGAGAATGAGAGCATAAGAAAGAGAGAGAGGGCTTCCCTGGTGAAGCATGAGGGAAAAAAAAAAAAAAAAAAAAAAAAAAAGAGAGAGAGATTGAGCAGATGTGCAGAGGAAAGCACATGGCCTCAAGGAGAAAAGAGTGAAAATAACTGCCTTAGCTCCTGTTAGCTTTCAAGTTCTCAATTTCAGTTTCCATGAGGCCTGGCTATAAAGCAGGCTATACAGTCCTTTCCTTGGACACTGATGAAATCTAATTCATCCTTAAGATAACCTCTCTTCCTCTGTACTTGCTATACTTGGGCCAGCAGAAGTAGACATTTGTTTCTTGTAACAAAAATAGCTCCTACTGGAACACTTGTTTAATGATAATTTTGACAGTTTATTAGGTACCAATAACTATTCTGTGTTACATATACCATTTAAATTAATCCTTACAGTATTACCATTCTCATTTCATAGATGAGGGAAAAAGAGATTCAGAGAGGTTTACTAATTTACCTAAGATTGTACAGTTAGTTAAGTGATGGATCTAGGATTAAGTCTATGTCCTTAGTCGTGATGCCAGTATACACTTGAGACTAAAAATTGCCCAACATTTAGACAATTTTTAAAAGCCCTCTTGGGGCAAAGAAAAGAAGAGTGATTATACACCATTTTTTAGAAATAAATGAGAATTCAATCAAAGTTGAATTTAGAGGCAATTGGGGTTTTTTGTTTGCTTGGTTAACCTAATTTTTGTTTTTTATTTACAGGTTTGTTGTGTTTGTGTGAGAAAATGTGGTTTATTTGTGCTTGTTGGGATTTTTGAGATTTTTCTTTGTGGCCTATTATAAAGTCAGTTGTTTTTGTTTAAATCTACATTGTGGTGTTTATACTGATTTTCTCTGTAGCTCTCACTCCTCTTTAAAATTGTAAAATCACTGAGGTCAAGAATTATATCTTATTCATCTATTCATCTCTGTAGTGACCAGAAGGTAATTACCTAGCTGAGATGGTTAATGAAAGTTAGTGGAGGGACTTGGCTGGTGGCGCAGTGGTTAAGAATCTGCCTGGCAATGCAGGGGACACGGGTTTGAGCCCTGGTCTGAGAAGATCCCAAATGCCGTGAGCAACTAAGCCCGTGCACCACAACTACTGAGCCTGTGCTCTAGAGTCCGTGAGCCTAGAGCCCCTGCTCCGCAACGAGAGAAGCCACTGCAATGAGAAGCCCGCGCACAGCAACGAAGAATAGCCCCCGCTCGCCGCAACTAGAGAAAGCCCGCAGCACAGCAATGAAGACCCAATGAAGCCAAAAATAAATAAGTAATAAATTTATTTTAAAAACCCCAAAAAACTGGTGCTGTGGATTTGAAGAATGTTATACGTGTAAAAACGCCAGAAAGAGATTCTGCCATTTCCTTTGCTTTGATCCATCCTCTATGCTCAGAGCAGTGATATCCAGATAGTGGCCTGTTTTCAGGAAAATTTATAAGTTGAATAAGGCTCATTTGGAGCTGCATCCTAGGAGGCACATGCACATTTTTTTTTTTTTTTTTTTTTTTTGCGGTACGCGGGCCTCTCACTGTTGTGGCCTCTCCCGTTGCGGAGCACAGGCTCTGGACGCGCAGGCTCAGTGGCCATGGCTCACGGGCCTAGCCGCTCAGCGGCATGTGGGATCTTCCTGGACCAGGGCACGAACCCGTGTCCCCTGCATCGGCAGGTGGACTCTCAACCACCGAGCCACCAGGGAAGCCCTACACATGCACATTTTAAAGTATGAAACTTTAAAAATCTAGTTGCGTTTAGAAATGACTCTAATTAGCAGATGCAAACTGGTATATACAGAATGGATAAACAAGGTCCTACTGTCTAGCACAGGGAACTATATTTAATATCCTGTGATAAACCATGATGGAAAAGAATATGAAAAATAATGTATATATAACTGAGTCACTTTGCTGTACAGCAGTAATTAACACATTATAAATCAACTATACTTCAATAAAAAAATGACTAAAAGCACATCAAAGATTCTGCTATTTAAAAAAATCATATATGTATATATTTTATAATACATAAATATGAATATAAAATGTAAGATAAATAGGTATACATAAAAATGTAAAATAATATGTATATATGTTTAAAGCCCATATAATATTTGCATTGGCAAATAGAGAAGGGAGTAGGAACTAGAAGGAATCTTAATAACAATCCAGTGCATCTCTTTCATTTTACAGATGTGGAAACTGAGGCTCAAAGACTAAGCAATTTGCCCAAGCCTGCTCTGTTAGGCAGAACTAGACTATGGCCAGTTTTTAAAGTTCCCTGTGTGTAGCTAATAAATCATCCTTGTTCAGATTCTGTTCTTCTTTAATATTTTGATTTCTTGAGCACTAAAACCAGAAAGTATATTCAAGTCTTATCAATACCACTGTTTCTGATCATTTCTATTTGGATTCTCCCCAACCCCACCCCATTCCACCTCTTTGGATGTCAACTGCACAGATTTGGGTTTTCATAATCCTTGGTTTATGATACACTTTAATCATTGGCCCATGGTTTAATTCATTCATTCATTCTAATGTGTAATAATAAGCATTTTTGAAATCACCATCCCAAATGAAAACTGGGACCTTGACAATAACGTACATCTACACGTATGGTCTCCGCCCCCTCCACTGTCTCACTTCCAGGCGAGGTAAGCAACTGAACTCATGTTCATCATTACCTTGCTTTCCTGTTTATGTAGTTTTATTGCATCTATATATTTTAATTTTAAAGGGTGTTATGTTGTATGTAATCTTTTGGAGTTCATTCTTTTCACTTTTTGTTTCAATTTTGGTTGTCTCTTGATCTGAGGAATTTTTCCCAAAGGTCTCATGATTTTCTTTTAATTCATCCTCATAGAGGGGATTTATGCTTGCCCAGTACTGACGTACAATCAAGTGATTGATCTGGGATCTATGTGAACATTTTTTGGCTGATAAGTATTCTGATTTTTAAAAATTGAGATATAGTTAACACATACCATTATATTAGTTTCAGGTGTACGACATGATTCGATATTTGTATTTATTTACATGAAATTTTACAGCAATTCCCGGTCAGATCAAAGGCAGAGCACAAGAGAGTTGTAGACTGCCATTTGGGAGACCCAGCAGGCTGTGTGGAGTGAGCAGGGCACTGTCGTGACTTTCCTAACTGGACCTTCATCTTGTAGATGGGTGTAATCCCAGCGAAACATTTCTCTGCTGCCACATCCAACACTGGCCGCTGGGTGTGGCAGCTGTCATCAGGAACAAGTTGTGGGTAGGTTACCATGACTATCCCTCGGAAGGAGGCACCAAGGCAATGAGCATTCCTACAGGCCCCTCAGCTAGCTCTTCCACTCCTTTCCCAGGTTAGAATGTCCTTCCAATCTTCAGGGATTTAGAAATACTCTTTACACAGATGGAAACAATAATAGTAACAAGCCATTTTACCAAGAACAGTGAGCTGTTTCTTCACAAACCATGAATCTAAGACTAATTATAATTTGTTTCCTAACTTATATTAACTCTTACCCAGATTCTAGCTGCCATGGTCTTTTCTGCAGAATTTGTTCCAGTCCCTGCATCCTAATCTACATCCCAATTTGAAATTCTAACCTTTCCATTTCTCAACTTCACAGACTCTTTCCCCTGAACTCCCAGTCTTACTACTTTTTTCTTTTCTCCCATCCTACCAAATTCTAACTAAACACAATGAATTGCTATTTACTTATTAGCAAGTTAGACACTGGGCCGGCTGCTCTTTTTGCATCATCTCATCTACGATATCCTGCTCAATGAGGTAGTAACATTAGTTTACCCATTTTATAGATGAGAAAACTGAGGGCTGATGAGATGAATTTGGCCAGGGTCTGTATCTCTAGTGACTAGGATTAGAACTAGTGTTTTTTTTTTTAGAACTAGTGTTTTTGTTTTGTTTTGTTTTACTTTTATATTATGACGCCTTTGGCTCTAAGTAAAAGAAAACTTAAAGTGGCCTTAACAATAATGAAATTATTTCATAAGAAGGTTGGTTAAGTCAGAGGCTCAACATTACTATCGAGGACCCAGGCCTTTCTATTCTGCCATCCACCCTGGATGGATTCAGGCTTTGGCCCCAGGTTAGCTTAGCTTTCCACAGGTTTCATGATGCCTGCCAAGGTTCCAGCATCACATCCACAGAATTTCTAGAGGCGGGAAAAGACATCATTCCTTCTTGTCCATCTCTCTTTCTCTAATTTGTTGTGCATCTTTTTAAGAGCAAAGAAACTCTTCCCAGGACACTCCTTCACCCCAGCAGACTTGCCCTCATACTGTCCAGGTTGCCACAAGCCCATGCCTAACCAGTCACTGGCAAGGGGAATGGGACTACTATGATGGGCTTAGACTAATCCAGACTCATTCCTGTGGCTGGCTCCAGCTTCCCTGAAGTTCCTGACTGCTTGGCAGAACGAAATTAAAGTTCTGTTAGGAAGAAGGGAGACGGGGGTAGGGAATAGGTATGAAGTGTGCAACCAACAGTGTCTGTTACAGAATCCAGAAGTGCAGGTTGTTAGCCTTGACATATTCCTGCTCTTCTGGGCTCTCCCCTCAGCTCCCACCCTCACTCTAGCATATTTCCTGGGAGCCAAGTCCTCTCTAACTCTAGCTCTAAGTGACACATACCAAGTGTCCACATACCAAGTGTCCTTGGCAGAACACTGAGGAACATGAAATGTATTCTTTGGGGCCCTCTTGTGCAATTCCCAAGAAGTCAGTGACACATGCTTGGTTAGCCCAGGCACTGGCACAGTCAGGCGTGGGGAGGAGAGCAGAGGCTCTGCGTCCTGGAAAGGTGGACCAGCCTGGCCCTGAACCAGCCGCAAAGTTCTAATCATGCTCCCCTCCCCCCATTCTTTTTCCTGGTCTGTACTGCTCTTAGGATCTGAATTGTTTTCTTAACAAATTCTAATTTGCCCCCTCATTAAACCTCAACATGACCTTCATATCTCCTTCCCTTGAACTCCCACAGTGAGAAAACCTGTAACCCCTGAATTTACTAACCATTCATTGATCTCCCATTTGTGTTAGACACTTAGAGACAATACTAAACAATAGGAAAGGAAATTAAGTTTTAGCAGCTGCGTGCCAGGTGCTGGGGTAAGTTCTTTCACACACACTATCTGACTTTATTTTTAACACCACCTTGGTAGGTTAGGCTATTTTAACCTTCATGTTAAGAGTTTAGGGATTTCAGGTTCAGAAGAAGCCACCTGCTCAGAGAACGTAAGGTCGGCTCAAGGTCACAAGCTGTTAGGAGCCCATGGCTGCCTGACTTCACGCCTGTGCCCTTTCCCCTACCCCACCATTCTGGCTTCAAGGTGTTTGTTACAAAGCACATCTGCATACATTAATCTGAGCCTCACAACAGTAGCAGGGTGAATAGTAGCACCTGCATTTTATAAATGAGGATAGTAGGGTTCAGAGGTACTAACTGACTTGCCCATAGGCACGTGGAGCACAGCCACGCTGTCTCCTACTCCTCTGCACTTTCTGCCACTGTAGAGCGTGCCTGGCAGAGCAGGGCATATTTGTTGAATGGATGATGATCCGGATTATGGTAGTAATTCTTGTCCTTACGTTACTGAAAATAAACAATGTCACCGCCTAGAGGTCTTTAGGTTCCTTTTCTCCCTATCACCTCCCCGCTGGGCTTTCCTAGGAATTCCATCACCTTCAACCAAGACTCACAGAGAGTAGAATCCACATCTCCTCAGGCAGGTGCTCAGAGAGGGGCTTAAGAAGGAAGGGCCCTCTTTCGAGACAGAGCTCAATGGGCCTGTCAGTTTTTGCTCCCCAACCTGCCACTTCAGGGCTTCCTTTGGTTCTGCAGTGGCGAGGCTGTACGCGGCCTTCTCCCTGCCCCCAGGTGGCAGGGCTGCCCTTGATCCGGAGTGGACGGACCAGTGAGCCTCTACTCCCCTGCGGCCCAGGCCCTGACAGCCATCACACTAGTGCCCCAACCCCTCTCTCCTCCCCGAGCCCCACCTCCTGCCTCTGGCTCGGCCTCCCAGCCCTTGACACAGTCAGCACACACAGCCCAGGAGCTCAGCTCAGAGAAACGGCTCAGAGAAACGAAGGGAACTTTGCCTGGGTTCCCACGGCTATGGCTAGCACCTTCATACCAGGGCTGAACCCTCAGAACCCTCATTATATCCCAGGGTAAGACTTCTACCCAGAGCACACGTGTTTGCTTCTGGGAACAGGGGTGTAAAAGGCTATAAAAGGTGGCAGAGTTGTGCCACCTCAGCCTTGGGGGCCAGGTGGACATTCTGGTATGGGAGGCTTATGGCCGGGATGTCTATGATGTTGGATGGAAAAGGAAAAGCAAGAGAACAGTAGTAGCCGGGCCTGCTATGAAGCTTTGTGTTGTGCTCTCCATGGTAACAGGGTAGCAGCAGAGGGGAAGGGTTGAAAACCCAGACAGAGAACTAAGAAACGCCTGCTCCAAATATATACACAGCTGAGTCTAGAAGAGATCAGGGCTTCAGAGGTCTCTGCTTCTGCCTCTGGGGATGGTGAGGCCGGGGATGCTGGAGGTGAGTGGGTGAGACTTGTGCTACAGGTACACTGGACACTGCCCGCTACTTCGGTTCAGCATGGGCCAGACCTATGGGCAGATGACTGGGCAGCTACTTCGCGGCTCTCCTGGCCTAGCCCGGCCCCCTTCCCACCGCACACTTCTGCCTCCCATCCGGCCTCCAAGATCTCCCGAGGGTCCCAGGAAAAGCCTGCCTGTCAGGCGTGGACACGAAAGGCTCAGCTCCAGCATGATCCCTGGGTACACAGGTATGTACACAGGTATGAACAGGTACCCCCCATCCCAGAACATGGGTCCCACACACTAACAAATCGTCCTTGCCCCCTGCCTACCTAGGTTTTGTACCCCAGGCACAGTTCATCTTTGCCAAGAACAGCAGCCAGGTCTGGGCTGAGGCTCTGAATGATTTCACTCAGTGGTATGGGCGACAGAGGAGTCAGGAGCTGCCAAAGGAGGCCAAGGGAGAGAAAGACGTGGAGAAAGACCAAGAGCCAAAGCTGGAGGCAGAGCTAGAGACGGAAAAGGAGCCAGAGCTGGGGCAGGAGGCAGAACAAGTGAGACCGAGAAGGCTGATGGGGAGTACGAGGCGGGAGTGGGGAGCCTTACCTCTGTGTGGCCAGGTCTGGGGTGGCCATGTGTAGCATGGCTGTGGGACAGGGGATGTGGGCTAGACCGCCAGCCTCACCTCCCTGGGAGCTTGTGTTACAGCTCAGGGGCTGAACTTGATAGCCCTGTTTTTCTTCTATCAACTTCTCCTCAGAAGGCTTCCCCTTATTCCATGGATGACAGAGATCCTCGCAAGTTCTTCATGTCAGGTGAGAGGAAGTGGGTAATGACCAAAGGCCTGGGGAGGTGCCCAGGAGGTACTGACTTAGTATACCCCTCCCCTAGGCTTCACTGGTTATGTGCCCCGTGCTCGCTTCCTCTTCGGTTCCAGCTTTCCTGTGCTCAGCAACCAGGCACTGCAGGAATTTGGACAGATGAAGTCAGGGGGCAGATCCCAGAAGGATCCTAAACATCTCCCCTCACTTTCCAGGACCTACCCTCAGAACCTGGGCCTTGTACCTAAATATGGGGGCTATGTGCCAGGTGAGGACAGCCCCCAGAGGGAGGCTTTGGGGACTGGAATATTTGTGTGTGTGTGTGTGTGTGTGTGTGTGTGTGTGTGTGTGTGTGTGTGAGAGAGAGAGAGAGAGAGAGAGAGAGAGATAGGTGGAGGTGGTTTAGGGCTTGGAACTAGTAGATATGGGGGGACCTTGGGTCAGCTTTATCACTGGGCAGAAAAGGAAACTGATGTAGCTCCTAGGGAGTAGTTAGGGCCAGATTTTGAAGGATAACTTGGAGGTTCTAGGCAACTGGCTGAGAAATAACTCTTCTATGCCTCTGGCTACAAATGACAGAATCTTTTGGCCACACAGGGTATAAGTTCCAGTTTGGCCGCACATATGGGCATCTCACCCATGATGCTCTGGGCCTCAGCACCATCCAGAAGCAGCTCCTGGCGTAGGTACCTAGACTTCAAGTTCTCTCTTTCCTTTTCATCCTATCCCAGCCATCCTTTTGCAAAGAAGAAAGATGGTCTGGAGGGTTGGAGAAGGCACAAAGAGAGAATGGTTTGGAGGCCGAGCACCTTTTTTATTAATAGGTGTAATAAATAAATAAATAAATACATAAACAGAGCCTGGGCTCCTCCTCCCTCCTCTGACCACCAGGCACTGGCCACAGCCTACTTACAGCTGGGGGCTCAGGGAACTGGCCCCAATACTGTCACCCATCCTTCTCACCAACTGGCCTAGGGACCCCCACAAACGGGCCTTCTGGTCACCTCCCTCCACAGGGACATGCCTGTCTGTACCCATGGGAGGGCTGGCCAAGATGGGCGGGGGAAATTCTGGCAGCCCAGTGCTGCGTCCCTTCCCTCCTTTCCTGGGGGGAGATCTGGACGAGGTCACTGGGACAGTTAAGGGGGAGTAATTGATACTGAGCACGGGGGTATGCGGCCCCCAGCTCTCGGTCTACTCTCTGTAACCAGGCCAGAGGGCTTGGGAAGGGCTCTCAGGCTACGAGTCTAGGGGTTGTGAGGGTCCCTGAGGCCACCAGCATGCACAGGGCCTCAGTTTTGGCTGCTTCCAGGGGTTGGACTTGGAGTTGGGGTCAAAGTCACATAGGCCAGAGGCACCAGGCCAGTGTCAGGGCCACGGCTGCAGCGCAGCCAGTCTCCTCCGGCTGGCCCCAGCACCCGCAGGATGTCTCCCTTGTGGAAGCTCAGCTGTCCAGGGCCTGTGGCCAGATGGTGGCACAGTGCCTTCACCTCGCTGGGGAAACAACAAATGGAGGTCAGAGAAACCCCACCCAGAGCCAAACCCAGCCCCCAAATCCCTCTGTCTCCCAGGGCTCACCATGGAGTGCTGGAAGGCAGGGCTGGAGACTGTGGCTCCTGCAGGCTCTCCTTGGGCTCTGGCTCCCGGCGGGCACCCACTGTTTGCGCCACTAGCTGGAACATGGACTTGTCCAGGCTGAGCCAGTCCGAGGGTAGCCTAGGGGATAGCGGCCGGGCTCTGGCTCTGTCTGTGCCCTGGCTTAGAGCAGGCACCCCCGCCCATCTGTCTACACCAGGGGCTGTCTCTTACCTGTTTGTGGGGCGGGCCTCCCGCTGAGCCTTTCGGGACCCGAAGAGGTGTCCCCACTTGATGACCCCGGGTGAAGGCTCTAAGGCTCCTTCCTCATTTTCTGCTGGGGGGGCAGTGGGCCCCTCCCTCTCCCGGCTGCGCCTCAGCTCAGCCAGTACAGAATCAGGGGGGCTCCCCATCCAGAAGGGCCAGCCCCTCTCCCGGCCAAGGGTCTCCTCAGGGGCAGGGCAGGCCTCAGCTCCCTCCACGACTCCCTCTCGGGGGGGTGGCCCCCCACCTCCTGTCCCTTTCTTTTTCTCACTGCTGCTGCCACTGCTGCTATTGCTGCCACCCCGGGGGAACCTAGAGCCCTCAGTGGAGCCATCGATGTAGACCTGGGAGCTCTGCATGAGCTGGTACCACCAGCCAGCCTGCCCACTTCGGGCCCACCTGCCACGCCCTGAGCTCTCAGCTGCCTCTGTCTCCTTCTCTTCTTCCTCATCTTCTCCACCTTCTGGGGCACCCACACCCTTCACCCGCTCCCCACGGGCTGCCCCGTCCATGTCTCCAGGGCCCTCCTGGCCCCGGGAGCGGGCCAGCTGCAGTGTCGAGTGGGCGGACAGCAGCAAGTCCTGGGACACCCGCAGCAGCTCCTTGTGCTGCCGCTGCCGCTGGCCACTCTGCAACAGCCGGTGCTGGAACAGCAGGTCGAGGCTGAAGGGCAGGAGGGCCAGGGGCTGGAGCAGCAGCAGCAGTTCCTCCAAGAGGCCAGGGCACACCGTATGCGCCGCGTTCAGGAAACCCCACGGCTGGTAGTGGGTCTGGATGATATCTAGGGGAGAAAGAGAGAGGGACTGAGCCACACAGAGAAGCAGAGCCCGGCCTGGGGTGGGCCTGTGAAAGGCAACGTGGGTGGAGTCACTGTGTACTGCTGCACAGGCTGTGTGCCCTGCCACTTAGATGCACTACAGTGTAAACGATGCCTTCTGAAGTTGTGCAGTGCAGAAGCTCCACAATCTTAAGTGGCAGCCGTGAGTTCAGAGAAGAGAGGTTCCTGCCACCCTGACTCCCAGATTGCCTGAGTATCCCGCTGACTCCAAGGCTCTAACACAAGCAGAGGCTGGGAGAGGACTTGGGTAGAAGCCCAAGCCTTGAGGATGAAAGCTTGTGTGGTTCTCCTCCCCACTTCTAGCATCTGAAAAGACAGCTGTGCCTCCCTCTTTTGATCCTCCGAGGTCTGGCCTCTGTTGAGTTTGCAAGACAGAGCAGGGTTCTGAGCATTACCTTCATGGTTATAGAGGTGATTAAACCAGAACTCCAGGGACCGGATGCTGTAGGGAGATAGGTGAAGAGAGTTGAGTCTTGTGTGGATATAGCCAGATGATAAGATACAAAGAAGACAGATATT
>NW_020175027.1:2136179-2182835 GCF_003031525.2 Neophocaena asiaeorientalis asiaeorientalis | reverse complement strand
GTCACGCACAGGGCAGAGGTATAGGTGAACATCTCCCTGCTATGGCAGTGATGCTACCTGGTTAATAGGGAGGGGGTGAACATGTGATTCACAAGCCAATCACTTCCTCTTAGAATGGAGTTGGCTTGCCCGTGACCCAGGAAGTCAGGGCAGCTGCTGAGTGAGAGGACAGGATAGCTCAGGACCAAAGGGGATGACCTCGGCCCATACTTGAGAAAAGAAGGATACTGTGATGTGGGTGCCAAGGTGAACTGGGTCAAGCAGGATTTGGAAGCAGTGCTGGAATGGACAGGATCAGGGTTACAATATCCAAAGAAACTGAGAACCAGGTTAATTTCCAAATGAGCCAGATTATGGATTTGTAAAAGCAGAAGACCATGTTGGTGATCAGTGCCAGAGACTGATGGGTCAGGTGGGAGACCAGTGACCTACTGAGAGAGACTGTAGCTAGGTGGGGAGAAAGTGAGCCTGGGCCCTGGCCAAAGATCCTGCAGATCCACCCTTTCTGACCCAGTCTAGGGAGCTGGTTCTTTGGAGGTGCCAGAGCCCAGGGGAGGGGACCGGTGGTTTGTAGATTTCCACACACTCACTTGAGCAGGCCGAGGATGAAGGCGTTGAAGCGCATGGTATGACTGGTGAGCTCTGGGAATTGGCTGACTTTGTTGTACAGGCCGTGCAAAACCTTGGTGGATGGGCCTGGGAGGAAGCCAGAGTTGGAGGTCACGTGCCCAATCCTGGAACCCTAAAATTCAGCCTGGGGTCCCTATCTTGCCAGCCAGCACTTACCTAGCTGTGTGGAAGCCTCAACCACACTCCACGGGGTGTTTTTCCGTTGCCCGATGATGACATCCAGCACAAAGGCCTTGAGCCCGTCCTCCAACACCGCCCGGACCGCAGGGCACAAGTACTTCAGAACCAGGTGGCCTACATTGGGGCTCACAGAACTATTCCCCAGCTTTGCCTGTGGATGCAGTAGGGAAGTACAGGGAATCATCTGGAGCCTGACCTTGGTCCTCTCTGACTCTCTTAGTCCTTACGGTGCTTCTCTTGCGATCCCCATCTCTAAGTACCCAACTCTGAGTTCTAGAGGCAAGAGAGCAAGGGCAGGTGGTAGCAGAGAATAGGTGAGGGTCAGCAGGGTAGAGCTCAGCTCTCCACAGTTTCTTGCTTACCTTTACCCCAGGATCCCGGCTTGTGCCAAAATGGGCCACAATGAGGTCTACAGCCGTGTTAATAGCTTTCACCAGCCCTGCAAGTGAGAATTTGATGTGATGGGTCCCTAATCAAGTCCCTGGGCAACTCAGCTGGCACTGAGCCCTCAGTGGGAAGAGGGAAGGGCTTCCACACACACACACACACACACACACACACACACACACACACTCACTCACTCTCTCTGTCCCTGCACATACAGCAGGCCCTGGCCTCTTCCTGTTTTTGCCCGGTTCTCAAGCCCCTCCTGTTTTCACCTCCCTGCCCAGACCCACCTCAATGATTCCATTGTCAAGACACTCAACATCCTCACTTCCTTGCCCTCTTGAGACCTAGATCACTCTAACCATCTGTCCTCTCCACTCTGAGAAACCAGGCTATTGGCTGTTGTTGGAGAAAGTCCAGTGCTACTCACACCAGTGCCTGGGAGAGGCACTTCTTTGATGTGTGCCTTGTAGCACTCTTTGCTATGCTCTCAAGTTGCCTTGCCAAATCTTGACCCCTCTCTCAAGCCCTTGGCTCTACTTCACACAGAGAACAGAGGCCACTGGTGATGAATTCAACTTCCCTGTCCATCCAAAAGACAGAACTACATTACAACTATCTTCCTTCCCACCTGTCCTCTCTTAATCCCTTTCCAACTTGGAGGAAGGTGGCTATTCCCCTTCTTGCCTAAGGTTCCTCCCTCTCCCTAAACTCTGAGTCCCCCACTCTGCCTCTGCGAGGGACTTTAGCTTCATCTTTCTCCCTTTCACAGGCTGCTTCTCTAAGGCCCGCAGTTATGCTCAATCCTCTCCCCATCATCTCACTTAAACAGGTCTGCTAGATAGACTGGTTCCTTGTCAGTCCTTACCTTATTAGATGTTACCATCATGTTTACCCAAACCGCTAGAGCTTGTAGCACTTGAGCTCCCCGAGTATAGCACATGGGAGTCTCCCTCACTATACTTAGCTCCCTGAGGGAGGAAACTAAAACCTGATTCTTAAGCATCTGATAAAGGATCCTTGCTCACTTGCAAATACTCACGATCCACAGTACAAAGACTTCTGCCTCTTGCCCCAGTACCTGTGCTCTCTAATTCCCTCCCAGCACTTGGAGTTCTAAAACAGGGAAATATTCCGAAGGGCTAGATAGTAGGGCAACAGGCACAAATAGGTAGTGATAGCAGATTTCCCATCCGGAGCTAGGAGTAATATTCACCTTTTTTCTGAAGAAGGTCAATGGAAACGGCCTCTGAGTTGCCATCTGGGGACAGACAGAACTCAGCTGGAGGCTTCTCAGTCAAGGAAAAGGGGTCTTGGAAGTCAGGGCAGGTCAGTGGTAATGGCTTCACTACTTGACCTGAAAAGAAGAGAAAAAATCAATCCCAAGCAATTCTCTTTCTGAGTTGCACCTCAGTTCAGTGCCTCATACCCTCTGAGCCATGTGATTTTTGGGACTGACCCCTTCTCTAGCCCCTCCCAGCTATGGCAGAGCCTGCCCTGGGTTTACTGGGGATCTGGCCCACACACCATTCAGCCGGCAGTTCAGATGGCCAGCAGCACTGAGGGAGCCAGGGAACTCAAAGATGGGGTTCCTTCGGGCCAGTCGACCATCGTGTGGCCTTCGGTCTAGGCTCCCTGACAAACCAGGTGGCCCTAGAGGGTTCTTCCTCCTGTATTCCCTCCACTTGAGTGCTTGAGGGGATAGATGGTTGGCTGAAAGCAGAACAGATTAGCAAAAGAGACAGGAAATAGTTAGAAGACAGCATTTCATACCCACCCAGTGGGCCCATATAAAACATGAGGGTTGGGAATGTTAGCCACAGATGCAAACACTGTAACCTCTGACCCCAAGCTGGAGTATAAGAAACCATTCAGTGGGGAGGTAGCTTGCTTGGGGTGGGGTGGGGGGCAGGCACTGAACCTCATACCATTATTGGGCCTGGAAGCCATGCTGCCCTCACCACCTCCCCGGGCCAGGCTCTCTGCCCGGCTGAGGCTAGATCTCCAGGAGCCCAGAGGAGGCAAGCTTCCTGTTCCATGGAGTCGGTACTCAGCCAAGGTCAGTATCTTCTGATGCTCCTTTTGTGGCTGCTGGGAGGTGGCAGGCCGGACGGCAGGAGGACAGGAGCGGCCCCATGGAGGTGGGCTTTCTGTGGCTGTGGTCTGCTCTGGGGGAGGGGAGCACGAAGTGGAGGCAGAAGAGTCAGTGCTGGGCCCAAAGGGGCCGGCACTCCGGATGGGGGAGTAGCTGCCCAGGGGTGACGGCCGTGAGGTTTGTGGCTCAGGCCCAGCTTTCCTGGCACCTCCGCTGCTGGCTGCCTGAGACTCCCCTGAAGGAGCGTGCGCTGGGACCTGAGCAGTGGGGGCAGCCAGGGGGGCACGCTGCGGTGCACGGGTGCAGCCCGAGAGGCTGTAGAGCTGGGAGAGGCTGTGGAGCGCCCGGGACTTGGCCAGCTGCTTGGGGAAGTGGTGCTGGAACACGAAGGGCTGGATGGGCAGCGTGGTTGGCCTCTGCTCCTTGCTGTAGCGAAGGACTGGTCGGCTCTCAGCACCACCCCCTGCGGCAACAGGGATGGAGAAGGAATCAGATGAACACTGAACTCACGTGAGGGGAAGACAAGAAGCAGGAGATGATGCTCCCTGGGGAAAGGGGATGAGAGGGGTAGGACCTGGGCTGAAGGAATTGAATGGGGTAGGGGTAATTCAAGTTTGTGGAATGTGCTCCTCCCGTCTTTTGTAAAACTTTTCCTAGTGTTTTTATGACATTGACCTGTCTTGTACCTCTTGACTGTTCAGCCCTTCTTCATTTTCTTGACTTCAAAGATGGGCATATCTTAAGGCTCAATTCTTATATTTCACTCTACACTTTCTTCCCTGCCTTGTTCACGTTCAGACAGTCGTACAGGCAACTCCTGAACCCATGGCTTTAGCCCCAACCTTCTTCTTGATCTCTAGATCATTCTGCTTTAGGGTTCTGCTTTCATTTAAAATTTGCCATTTTAAAACACCTCATTCATTCTCCTGATGATTTCCATTTCTGCCAATGGCAGAACCATCATTTTCTCTGTTTCTAAGGCCTAAAGACTTGGAGTTAGTAATATATTTTCAGGGTCAAGATGTTAATTTACTTCAAGCTTTCGCCCATCATCCCCTGTCTCCACTAGAGCCGACACATTTCATTTTTGAGCAAATCTAACCACAATAAAATATTTCTTTACTTGCAGCTAGAATCAGCCCCCCTGTCACCCTATCCACCCTACTCCCACTCTTTCATGATCCTGGTATTGGAGCCCCAGAGTCCACATCTGCTCCCTCTACATAGAGGTGTGTTCCCCAGGAGTGGTCCTCTCCTGTTCTTTCAGCCAATCTTCTAGTCAGTGTCCCTCAAAACACGGGACTCACTCACACAACAGGACACCGCACAGAGGGAAAGTCTTTGCGTATGGGCTGTGCAGCTAATGAAACACGGCACACACTGTAAACATGTAAAAGAACACAAGGTGGCGCTATAAGCATCCATACCACCTGAAACCCTGGGTGTGGTTCATTGGCACCCCTGGCTCCACAGTTCTGAGCAAGGAATTAGTATCCATACTTGAAAGATCTGGGTATTGGAAATTTAGAGAGTAAGTCATTCGCCCAAGGTCACACAACTAGAAAGCTGCAGAGCTAGAATTCTGCCTAAGTCAGAGTTTGACTTCGGGGCTAATGTTCTCTTTACCACATTGCACTACACATGAAATGATATCAGGCTGGATTTTCCTATTCCTCATCTTTCCCCATTTATTTACTTCAGCGAGTCTTAAGGGGATGGTGAACACACCCCGTAAAGGAGATGTTTCAGAACCACTCTCAGTGGACATTTTCAGACTATACCCTCCTGCTATTCCCAGTCAGTGATCAGAGAACAACCCTTGTCATTCTCCCTGGCTCACTATGCTCCAGCAATACCTTCTTCTGTCCTTCAACATGCCAAGTTCATTAACATCTCGGGGCCTTTTGTTCTCGCTGAAATTGTCTCATCATTCAGGCATCAGCTCAAGCATCACTTCATTAAGCCCTTCTCTGACCACCCCACTCCCTCTGGCAAGTCATGCTCTCATCACCCTGTTTTATTTTCTTTTTAGCCATTTTTCACTATCAGAAATTATCTTATTTGTTTATTGTCCATTACTCCTTATAAGGGCTCCAGAAAAGCAGGGATTTTTAAATTGTTTACTGCTGTATCCCCAGTGCCTAGAACAGACCCTGGTGCATGGTGGGTACTGAATAAAGATTCGTTAAATGAATGAAGCCTCACTGTCACCCTCGGTTCACTATAGGCTCACTGCATCCAAATCTTCTCACATATACCAGCTTTAGGAAGTATTTTATTTCCTGTGGCGCTACTGCCCACAGAACAAAGTCTAATCTTCTCAGTCAGGTGTCCACACCTGCCACAAATTAGGTGCTCTCCCCTCAA
The DNA here is from genome assembly GCF_003031525.2 of Neophocaena asiaeorientalis asiaeorientalis. NCBI lineage: Eukaryota > Metazoa > Chordata > Mammalia > Artiodactyla > Phocoenidae > Neophocaena > Neophocaena asiaeorientalis. The sequence goes on along the minus strand of NW_020175027.1, from coordinate 2,177,176 downwards.
ACGTCCACACCTGCCATGCTCATTGACACCACTCTTCCCCCCCATTCCCATCTTTAAGCACACTGCTTTTCCTACTGGGAATGTCTTCATCCTCTCCACTTACTTAAATACCAAATTTCAAGACTGAGCTGACGCTGGCTATCAGAGTAGGCCCTCCCAATCCCAGCTTTACTGTACATGCTATGTAGAGTATGTCTGAATTAGACTATCTACTCCTACTCTTTTAAAAATCCTCCCTGCTAAGTTCTCAGGCAGTAAGATCAGGGAAGGGGGAGTGGTGTCTACTGTGGGGAGTGGGTATCAGTTCTACCCTCAGGGAATACAGGGAATAAGTTTTCTCATTTTCTATGTGACAGCCCTTGAGAAAATTGGAGATAGAGACCACATTCACCCAAGTCTGTTCTTCTGTGGGCGACACAGCCCCAGCCCCTCCGTTCCCTCTTAAAATGGAGTGTCCAGAACTTCCAGGAGGGCTCTAAGTGGTTCACAAGGGTGAGGGGGACTATCAACTCCTCCCTTCTCGAGTCTCTAAATGAATCCAACCATTTTAACTTTTTGGAAGCCCTTCCAAACTGCTGACTCATTCCTGAGTTTGCAATCAATTAAATATCCCAAATCAACTCAAGTACAGCTTACATTATCAAAGTTCATATTGGTCCCTGAAAGAACAAAACGTTCTTTCCCGACTTGGTAAAACCCTTTTGAATCTTGATTCTGCTGCTCAGAATCTCAAAGAGATCTCACTTCTTTTGTCATCATTTTTTGATATAAAAAAAAAAGTCGTACAGAATCAAGAAAAAAGCCCTGTGGTAAGTCACTGGAGACTTATGGAACAAAACAGCATCTCAATATGAAAATTCTTACCTGATAGCAAAAACACTTTTAAGGCCTCTCCTCCCATCTCTGACCAGGGCTGCTCTTGCCCTCAGACTGCAAGCCCTGTGCCTAGATATCACCCACCAGACACTGCAATCTCAGAAGAGCGTGGGTTCCAAAGCACTCTGACCAATCCCTGCTGTTTCTGACCCCCCTCTTCCCTAGAGACCCTCCTGCATCCCTTCCCCAAGGGCACCTCCTCTGTGTATGTTTAGGAGTGTGAAGTCTTCTGATAGACTGTGATCTCCCTAACAGCAGAGATAACACCATTTATGATTTTTTTTAACCCTTTTCCTTTGAGAAGCCAACAGACCAACCTAAGGCTACAGACAGCCAATTCCCCTTTATCGACCTTTCCCCTGCTTTATCTCCCCTTTCCTTCCAAACCTTCTGAGATCTGGCTTCTACGCTGGCCACTCCCAAATGCTGCTCTTGGGATTCTTCAGCCTTAATCCTAGTGATTTCTTTTCAGAGCTCATTTGTTGAACTAACTCTTTTTGAAACGTTCTCCTCCTTTGGCTCCTGTGACTTCACCCTCTCCTGGTTTTCCCTCTATTTTCTTGGCTAATTTTTCTCAGCCTCCTTTGAGGGTTGCTCTGCTCAACCTTAAATCACTGTATCCCCAGGGCTCCGTCCATCATTCCCTTTATAACTCTACACATTCTCCCTGGATGTTCTCATCCACTCATAGCTTCAACTACTATTTTTATTCCAATGACTCTCTGATCACAGGGGTCTCCTGACCTCCAGGGAGACACCCTTTCTAATCTACCTTCCACCCAAACAATCAGAAATCTTTCTAAAATGCAAATCAAAACATGCCACTATGCTGTAACAAACCAAAAAATGCCACTTCCCTGATTAAAATCCTTTAATGGTTCCAACCACATTCCACTATGGCTATATTAAATTATCTGCAGTTTCTGGAAAGCATCAAGATATTCTGTGCCTTTGTGATTTTGTATAGACTACTGTATGAGCCTAGAATGTTCTTTTTATGAGTCTCCACAAAGCCTATTCCTAATCATTTTTCTAGACTGTGCTTAAATGTAAACCGTATTAGCACTCCTCTGACATTTTGGTCTGTTTAGCTATCCCTCTCATAGACTAGTACCACACACCGCCATCTCTACATTTTAATTTTGTACCACACACTGCCATCTCTACATTTTAATTTTGTTTCCTTTTCTGTTTCCACCCTTCATCAGAATTCCTTAAGGACAGAGATTGTTCCTCTCATCTATCACCAGCACCCACTTAACACAGAGCTTTTAAAAAATAATTACTTAAGTGTAATAAAGTAAATAGGGAGAGAGCTGGCCTGGGAGGCTTAAAGGTTAAGTGTCAGGTCTCAGGTTCTTTGAAGAGTGGCAACAATCACTGATCAAAGAATGAACGTACTGATACCCAGGGTGGTTTGCCCGTTGGACATTTCCCTTAAACACTGCCAATTCCTTAATGTCCAAAATGGAACTCATGCCTTATTCCTTTTCCAGTAAATCTACTTCTGTGTTTACAGTCCCTAACCATGTATCAACATATTTCCAGTCATCCGGGCTTAGAATCACAATCTTTTGAGTACTTCCTTTCCCGATACATCAATCTTAAGTTGTGCTAATTTTATCTCCTTGGTGTATTTTTTATTCTCCATCCTCCTTCCCCCTATTACAACCATAGGACATGCTCTGGACTGGAAAGATGATTGATCTAGGCTGAGGAACCTCTAATGGTATGCGTGGGGTGGTGGGCAGGGCCCTACTACTGAGGAGGCCATGCACACACCCTGGTATACTCCAGCCTTTAGGTTCCTTACCGTCAGCTCTAGCTCTTGCATCCCTCTGGGTATGGCTGCTGGCTGGGCTCCCTGGGAGAGCAGGCCCTGGATCCATCAGCTGGGCCAGGGGGCCTTGCCCAGCAGCTCTGAGGCCAGCAGGTGGCATCTCACTGGACTGGAGGCCCTGACAGACCTGGGTGGACCAGGGCTCTGGGCCAACTAGGTCCAGGCCTGGCCCCAAGGGCATGGGTGGTAGGCTATGGCTACAGTAAGTGCCCTCATCTAGTGGGCCCACCCTATCTCGCTGGGCTTCCTGAATGGGTGAGAACTCCTGGGAGGAGTCCCCAGCGCTCACTCGCAGTGGGGGGGAGCCAGAGCCTGCAGCTTTCTTCCGGCCCTTGGCGAGTTCAGCAAAGGAGGTGACACGCCGAGGTGGGGAACTAGGCTCAGTCAGGGCTGCAGGGCCCTCACTTAGGCGTACTGGGCAACTCAACATGCGTTCCAGTGAGCCCAGGCGGATAGGAGGGCTGCGCTCTAGGCCGCGGTCGTAGCTTCGAGAGCGCTGACGCCCAGTGCTGAGGTTGGGGGGTGAAGTATTAGTGTACACCTGCCCCTCGATCACAGTGGGGCCCACGGGCGCAGGTGCTTCCACTTCGGAGCCCACTGCTTCTTGTTCCTCTGGCTGGACTTCTGGCTTCTGGAACAGGTAATACTCAGAGGGCTGGCTAGGGCCAGGGTCTGGGCCAGGGCCTGGCGCAGGACTTATCTTGGTGTGTTCCTCTGAGCAGCTGGTGATGGAAGAGCCAGCTGGGCTTGGGGATGATTGGGAGGACAGGTCACAGGTGACAAGTTTATAGTAATTCTGTGTGGCCACAACAAGACGGGCCTGGCTCTGGAAGCAGGCTGTGAGGTCAGCCACAGCTGGGCAGGGCTCACAGTGCGAGCGGTAGGAGTTGCAGTTGGCATCAAGCTCAGGAGACGAGGCATGAGGACAACCATAGCCACCTTCCCTCCCTCCACTGTCAGGGTGGTGGGACTCACAAGACATCTTAGACTCTGCTGGGGAGGGCTGCAGGTCCAGGTAGAAGGCGCTGGGGTCTGAGTGGCTGCAGAAGGAAGAGTCGCTGCAAGATTGCGGGGCAGAGTTGAGATTGGCGTGGGAGTTGCCGTGCATCTTGTTGTAGAGGGTGCTGAAGGTGACCAGCACTCCGTCTGAGCTGTTGCAGGAGGAGTCGCTCACACAGCCCATGGACTGGTCAGCCGCCTCGGACTGACTGGATGTGCTACTGCAGCGGCAGTGCTGGGGGCCTGAGCCTGAGCATCTGGGGTTCCTTGGGGATTCATCTGAACTGAGCTTCCACTCCTGGTCAAAGGAAAAGCCAGAGGTATCACTGGCTCCACCCCCGCTGCCACTCCCACCAGGGCCCCCGTACTCATCCAGCTCCATGGTCTCTGCTTCCGGCTCTGGCCGGCAGCTGTGGCTACTGCTGCACTGCTGGGCATCCAAGGTGGTCACTGGCTCCTGTTCCTGCCCCTCCACCACTCCAGCCCGACTATGTGTTGCCTCCCATGGCCTGCCCACTCTGGGGCCAGGTGGTGGCAGCTGGAAAGAGGAGGGATGGAAGGTGGGCTGGCCAGCCCCGTGCAGGTGGAAGGACTGCTGGGTGGCACTATCACCAATGCTGTCATCATACAGGTCACCAAGTCCTGGCTCAGCAATACCCTCTTGCAGCAAAAAGGGATTGTGTCGTTTAGGGGCCCCGGGGCCTCTTCCATCCCGACCTCTGTTCTTGGTGCTGTCTGCAGATCGCGCAGATCCCCCGGGAGCAGAATGCAGACTGTTGTATAGCAGGGAGTCGGCTTGTCCCAGGTCTTGATCAGGCTGGGTGATGCCCAGCTCAGGTGGGCAGAAGGGATTGGGTCTTGTGCTCCCGCTACCTGCACTTGCCCCTCCGCAGCATTGCCTGTCTGGGACTTGACAGTGTACCAGGGGGATGTGGTGGACGATGAGGGTCTCTCCAGTCAGCTTTGGGGGACTATCCATTCTGGAAAGTTCGAACAAGGGCATCAACAGCACCAGACACTGCCCCCGGAGCCCAGTGGGGCAGAACACATTTCATCAGGAGAGCTTGGTACCTGGAGAGAGAGGGAAAGAAAGGGAACCTAATGTCACCTTCCCGAAGTCAGGGACATGCCCTTACCCATATCATTTTCAGATGGAGAAGAGCCCAAGAGGAAAAAAGATTCAGAGTCAAGATGCAGCTGGATAATACAGCCCGTCAGGGCACATTTTCTGCATTGCACTGGTCCAGCTCTTGAGTTCCCCTTCATTTTAAGTTCGTCATGCATCCACTTGCAACAAAATGCCACATCTGAAGGTCTGGGGAATCTCAGGGACAGCATTTTCTCCTTCTCTTTCTTAGCAGTAAATAACGACTAGTCCTGAGTACAAAAAATGTATGAATAATGACATAACTAAGAAAAAACCGTCTAAGATGCCTGAAAGGGTACTAGGCACTGAGGAGATACAGAGATGTCTTAGACACAGCTACAGCACGTTTACAGATGAGGGGGGAAATCACAAATAACGTATCACGTATGCATAGCAATAAGCTATAATTTTGCAAGAAAAATAAATTTTAATGTATTATATCATTTGACGCCTATGTCATCTTGGACACCTTTTCTCCTCCTCTGAGCCCCAGAATACCTCTGTCCCTCTCTGACGGCTGTGGGCTAAAGATCCTCACTCTCTCCACTACTGTACTGGAGCTTCTTGAATAGAGACCGAGTTAGGCATCAGACTACTAGTATGGCTGATGCCAGCCTCTTCCTTCTCAAGGTGGGTAGAGGTCTGTTTTTATCTTTTTTGTATCATTCTAGCACAACATCAGATAAGGCTTGGCAAACATGAGGCATAATATATCCTTTTTTAAAAAAATTAATTAATTTATTTTTGGCTGCATTGGGTCTTCGCTGCTGCGCACGAGCTTTCTCTAGTTGCAGCGAGCGGGGGCTACTCTTCCTTGCGGTGCGCGGGCTTCTCATTGCGGTGGCTTCTCTTGTTGAGGAGCAGGGGCTCTAGGCGCACAGGTTTCAGTAGTTGTGGCACGCAGGCTCAGTAGTTGTAGCTCGCGGGTTCTAGAGTGCAGGGTGAGTAGTTGCGGCACATGGGCTTAGTTGCTCCGCAGCATGTGGGATCTTCCCGGACCAGGGCTTGAACCCACATTCCCTGCATTGGCAGGCGGATTCTCAACCACTGCGCCACCAGGGAAGTCCCCAGGCAAAAAAATATTCTTAATATTTATCTAGCTCAGGGTACAGATCTGAAGTGCCCAGATTCTGCCCAGTTTTAGCCAAAACTTTAACTATGAGGGTCCCCTAAAAAGTCTTCTCTTCCCAGTTTTACTTCTGATAGGTTAAGGTCAAGTTCTCTACACAGAGCCCATTCTAAGCTTCTCTGGTCTCTTGGCTGGACCATGGCAGAATGGCCTCCTCAAGTTCTAGTCTGCTGTGCTACCAAGTTCAGGTCCCAAAAGACTTCACTTGCTCAGACTTCTCCTACCTAATTTCTCCTAATTCATTCATTTCTCTTCTTTTCCTTATCATTCCTGTCATTTTCCTTACCTACCATGAGTCTAAACCCCTCACTGCCTATAAGTTCTGCATCATTTAGTTGAACCCATATACCACCAATTTTTAAAAGTGTAACTCATTTAGATCACAGGATCAGAGCTCTTCACGTGGAGTACAGTAAAGGGCCAGGCAAGTCACACATGCTCAAGGACATGAACAGGCAACACACAAAAGAAAAAATTCAAGTGTCTAATAAATACATGTGCAAGGGACACTATTAAATATATTCTTTTGTGTTAAGTTAAATTACATTAAAATTAAAAAGCAAGTATTTACCTTCTTTCTTCCTCCTTTCCTTTCTGAGAGGAAGGCTCCTCTGTTGGACTTCCCAAGCCTTTGTGTGTTGATTGAGGTAAGGAGTAGATATGCAGAAAGGCAGAAATCAGAGAGGCTAAACTGAGCCACAAGGCTAAGAGTTACAGAAGAAAACACGGGAGTAAATGCATTATCTTAGATTAAGATTAAGATGGGATGCTTTCTTAGATAAGATACCAAAAACACAAGTGATAACAGAGAAAACCTTTGTGCCTCAAGGGAGACCATCAAGAAAGTGAAAAGACAACTCACAGAATGAGAGAAAATATTTGCAAATTGTGTATCTGATAAGAGTCTTCTGATTAGAACATACAAGGAACTCTTACAACTCAACAATAAAAAGTATATAACCCAATTAAAAACTGGGCAAAGAACTTGAATAGACATTTCTCCAAAGAAGACATACAAATGATTAATAAGCACATGAAAAGATATTCAACATCATTAGTCATTAGAGAAATAAAAACCACAATGAGATACCACTTCATTCCCACTAAGATAAAAGGCAATAACAAATGCTGGTGGATGGATGTGGAGAAAGTGCAACCCTCAAACAGTGCTGGAGCCATTGTAAAATGGTGCAGTCACTTTGGAAAAACAGTCTCGCAGTTCCTCAAAATGTTAAACATAGAGTTACCATATGACTTAGAAATTCTACTCCTAGGTATAGACCCAAGAGAAATGAAGACATATGTTCACACAAAAGCTTGTATACAAATACAGCAGCATTATTCACAGTAGCCAGAAAAGTGGGAAGAATTCAAATGCTCATCAACTGATGAACAGATAAACATAATATGGTATACATAATGGAATATTATTTAGCGATAAAAGGAATGAAGTACTGACACATGCTACATACAGCATGACGGAATCTCGAAAAGGTAAGTGAAAGAAGCCAGTCATAAAAGGCTTCTTTGTATGATGTTATATGATTCCATTTACATGAAATGTCCAGAATAGGCAAATACACAGAAACAAAAAGTAGAATAGTGGTTGCCAGGGACTGAGGGACTGGAAGATGGGGAGTGACTACTAATGGGGATGGAGGTTCTTTTCGGGGGTGATGAAAATGTTCTGAAATCAGACAGCGGTGATGGTTACACAAGTCTGTGAATAAAATAAAAACTCCAGAGTTTTATGGAATGTGAATTATGTCTCAGTTTTATAAAAGAGTGGATTTTATGGTATGTGAATTATACCTTAACAAAGCTGTTAAGATATAATTTTTAAGTAGGAAAAAAGATTAAGGTTTATGGGAAGAGGGAAGGGAACCAATGTTTAGCAGTGGAGGGGAGTGGGTATTTGCAGAGACAAGATGAGAAAAAGAAAAGAGAGGAGCAGCTGCCTTAAAGTATGGGATTTTGTAGAGAGGGATAAAGATAATTTTTAGGAAGTTTTGCTATGAGGTACGTGAGATAATTTCCCCTTCACTCCTTCCCATCTCTTCTCTTCCTTTGCCAAGAAAACTTTGAACTCAAATATATATGCCACAAGGATAACAGAAAGTTGGGAACACACTAAAATTCCAACAATAATCAGTTTTAAAATTACAGAACAGGGACTTCCCTGGTGGCACAGTGGTTAAGAATCCGCCTGCCAATGCAGGGGACATGGTTCGAGCCCTGGTCCGGGAAGATCCCACATGCCGCGGAGCAACTAAGCCCATGTGCCATAACTACTGAGCTTGTGCTCTAAAGCCCACAAGCCACAACCGCTGGGCCTGGGTGCCACAACTACTGAAGCCTGTGCGCCTAGAGCCTGTGCTCTGCAACAAGAGAAGCCACTGCAATGAGAAGCCCTGAGAAGCCCACGCACCGCAACGAAGAGTAGCCCCTGCTCACCACAACTAGAGAAAGCCCACGAGCAGCAATGAAGACCCAACGCAGCCAAAAAAACCCACCAAAAACGTACAGAACAGAGTATCATTAAAACAATGTTGGTTAATTTGATTATTATTGACTTGAGAAACTATTCACAAACTATTAAGTGAAAATAGCAGATTACAAACAGAATTTACAGTATGACACCATTGTTGTAAATAAATATCTCTCTATATCTGTCAGTCCATTCAGGCTGCTATAACAAAATACCTCAGACTGGGTGGCTTTATAAACAGCAGAAATGTATTTCTTACAGTTCTGGAGGCTGGGAAGTCCGAGATTAGGATGAAGGTTCCAGCATGGCTGAGTTCTGGTGAAAGCCCACTTTCTGGTTCATAGTTAGCACCTTCTACCTGTGTCTTCACATAGTGTAACGGACAAGGGATCTTTCTGTTTTATAAAAGCGCTAATCTCATTCAGGAGGGCTCTGCTCTCAAGACCTAATCACTTCCCAAAGGCCCTACCTCTTACTACCATTACCTTTGGGACTTAGAATTCAACACATGGATGGCAGGGAGGGGACACACAGACATTCAAACCATAGCAATATACATGAAAGAAAACTTGAAAGCATAAACAGTACCAAAATCCAAGGGTGCTCAGGTCCCTTACATAAAATGTCGTAGTATTTGCATATAACCTACACACATCCTCCCGTTTACTTTAAATCATCTTCAGATTACTTGTAATACCTGATACAATGTAAATGCTATGTAAATAGTTGTCAGAGCATGGCAAATTCAAGTTTAGCTTTTTGGAACTTTCTGGAACTTTTTTTCCTGAATATTTTTAATCCTTGGTTGGTTGAATCTATGCATGCACAACCCGCAGATATGGAGGGCTGACTTTACAACAAAATGTTAACAGTGATTATTGCTGTTGAGTGATTTTCGATTAATTTTATTCTTTTTGTTTCATCTAACTTTCTAATAAATATCTGTTATGTACATATATATATATATATTTATTATTTATTTATTTATTTATTTTTGGCTGTGTTGGGTCTTTGTTGCTGTGTGCGGGCTTTCTCTAGTTGCGATGAGTGGGGGCTACTCTTCGTTGCGGTGCGTGGCTTCTCATTGCGGTGGCTTCTCTTGTTGTGGAGCACAGGCTCTAGGTGCATGGGCTCCAGTAGCTGTGGCTCATGGGTTCTAGAGCACAGACTCAGTAGTTGTAGCACACGGGCTTAGGTGCTCCACGGCATGTGGGATCTTCCCGGACCAGGGCTCAAACCCGTGTCCTCTGCATTGGCAGGCGGATTCCTAACCCCTGCGCCACCAGGGAAGCCCCTATGTACATAATTTAAACAGTTTTTTTTCTTTAAGTGCTACAGATACTGTGGGTTTGGGGCTTGGGAAGGGGGCTTCCCCTTACGTATAGTACTATGCTTCCCCAGGGTCCAGGCCACAATCTGAGGCCTGGACTAAATGGAACATAAAGAACTTTCTTGCACACATGGAAGTAATTTTAGGAGTACCTATGGGCTACAGCCATCACTTGATCTTCAATGAATACCCCTCCACCCCCTTTTATAGCACGATTTTCAAAAGGCATTCACAAGTAATACGCGCATAAGAGTTTCTGATTTTGACCCACAAAACCACTGACTGGGTCATATACACATTCAAATGGAGAAACGGAGCAACCCATAGAGTCTGGAAAGCTGACTTTCTGAATCAGGGATAAAGCACAAATGAATGTGGAGGGTGATGGAGTACCTTTGGCTGGAGGGCGCTGAAGGTTTATTATGTTACGTTTACGTATCTGTCCCCAGACTAGAGTGCAGTTCCTTGAGGAACAGGGTAGGGACTGTATCTAGGGATAGAGTCAACCCTGTGTCCCTAGAACCCACGCATTGTGCTTGGAACATGGTAGGCACAGTAGGTTAGTTATCGACTCCTGTTCTACCCATTTTAAAACCTGACTTGTCTTTTTATTGTTGAGTTGTAGGAGTTTTAAAATTTATTCTGGATACAAGCCCTTTGTCAGATGTATGTCTTGAGAATATTTTCTCAAGTGGCCTTTTCTCAAATGTGGCTTGCCCATTTGTTTTCTTAATGGTGTTTTTTAATTAATAGAAGTTTTTAATTTTATGAAGTCCCATTTATCTGTTTTTTTTTCTTTATGGTTAAATCTTTCTGTATGCTAAGAAAGCTTTGCCTGTCCCAAGATCATAAAGAAATTTTCCTCTTTTATTCCCTAAATGCTGTATAGCTTTAGCTTTTATATTTAGGTTGTGTTGAATCCTATTTTAAGTGTAAAGCTCTTTCACTGGTTGATTCCATTTTACTTTATATTTTTGTGTCTCAGAGAAAGTCTTATTCCTTCCTGATCTGCCAGCAGTTTCTCCACAGACAACTCCAGTTCAGCCAACTAAGGTAAAGTTCTACAGACACCTCATTAGACTTTGTACTCATGCCTTTTGCCCCGACACATTCACATATTTTACAAAGCACTTCTTTATGTATGTCATCTCATTGATCCTCACAACAATGCACCAGAATAGGCAGAGCCACCTCTTTGTTTAAAAAAATAAGGAAATCAACACCTAGAAAAAACAAATGACTTGCCCAAGATCTCTCAATGGATAAATGACAGAATTAAGTCAAGAGTCAGGAATCCTAATGTTTGACCTTTTTTCTTGATCAGTTAGTAATGTAATGAGAGTATACGGTACACGTGACTTGATTTCAAACACCACAGAACACATTTACTGAGAGCATATCTATTAGACTTCTCCCCCGGGAGAGACATGTTCTATAACAAGACAAGTTTAATATTGTGGCCCATGAGCGCTAATAAAGGTGAAGAGTAAACAGTGAGATGGAAGAGCTCATTCCAGATGCTTTTTGTACCCTGATTAAATGGAGAGACATGGGAGATGACGATGGGGAAGGAATAGAGAACCCAGAATAGGAAGAAAGTGGAAGAAAGTGCTCAGCTCTGCCTACCAGGTGGACAAAGAAGTGGTGGGCTTAGTCAGCATAAAGTTACGAGGTCTAGATCTCTAGAATCAGGGAAAGCTCTCCACGAGAGCCCTCTTCCTGGCCCTCATCACAAATGGGTGTCTCCTGGCCTATTATAATAATACTATTTATTAGTGATCATTTACTGAGAACTTACATGTAAGGTGTTTTACATATATCATCTCTAATTTCACTATAATCACTTAAAGTAGACATAATCATCCCCATTTTACAGATGAGAAAACTGAAGCTTAGCAAGTGTGAGAAGTTAGCCCATAATTATACAGCTGAGATGGACGCAAACCCAGGTCTGCCCAATTCTTAATTCTTTCCACTACAACTGCCTCTCAGAGAAAAGATCAGGGCCACACCCTCTTCCTAAAGCCCCTGCATTTACTCTGCTACCAAAGCAGATGCTTCCTACCTTTCCTGGATAGGCTCACACTCTAGTTTCCATTTACACAGTTTATACTTACCCACTTTACTATTCTCTGAACCCACAGTCCCTTTCATATTACTGCCCCATGCTCTAATAAACACTCTTCAATCCCACCTCCTGCCCCACTTCCCAGCTCACATCTCCCTGCCCCATTCACAGTCCTCAACGCCCCTTTCCCCTGCTCTGCAGGTCACATTCCTAGGTGCTTCCTGGGAACTAACACCTCCCACAACTTCCCAATGTATTATCCGACCACATTTTGCACAACATGGAACTACTGACTCCTATTAGCATATGTTTTTGAATCCTCCACCAAGGTGATCAATGGAGATGGGAATTTAAAGAACTCTTCCTATCTGCTCAGCAACAGGGTAACTCTGGGCAGGAAGATGTTCTAAACTTCAGAAGAAAGGTTTCCCTTGTCTTTGGTCTTCAGCATCTTTCTGCCAGTCATAGAATCCCTTCCCTCTTTTTTTAGCCTCCTGAAGGAGGACGGGGAAGATGGTGATACTTGGCTGTTACTCTCTAGCAATCTGACCTTGACCTGAGGTCTGATGGGGAGCCTCAGTAGCACTGATAACCCTTTTCCTGTCTGGGTTCTCTCTTGGACAGGATTGGAGGGAAGAGAGCAGGAGGGTGGATTTGGGAGTATCAACTTATGCTCAGGTCTCTTCCTGTTAGGAATCTAAGCCTGTATAAGAAGACCAATTATAATAGGTCAGGTGCCCTAGGCACTACTTATCCCCACCAACCAATAATGTGGAGCCTCTTGGTCAACATTCTTTCTTATTCCATCCTTATCTGTAGCCTCTTGGCTCCCACAGCTCCAGAAGATATGGTATGTGTGTCTAGTGCATGTACATATGTGCATGGAGGTAAAGGATGGACTCAATGCTTCCCAGTACCTCCTGTGTGGATCCCTGCATGTCTCCATCATAAACTTACAGTAGCTGTAGGGGTATCTCCTCCCTATTAAGCCTTTGTTTCTAGATCCGACCCCCTCTACGCTGACCCGCACTATAACAGCCTCATTAGAGATGCTCAGAAAGGAGGAAGGGGGTTTTCTGCTTCTTGACAAAATAGCAATAGCCCAAGCCTGTTTTTCCCCATCTCTGCACCACAGCCCAAATGTATGCATGGATGAGCTTGTCTAATGTTTGTGCTCATGCTCGGTCTCTCTCTCTCTCTCTCTCTCTCTCCCTCTTTCGGGAAGACAAAGCCAACCCTCAAAACCAGGGCCCAAATGTGCTGATCAGTTATTCTAGCATCTCTGCCCTGCCCCTCCCCCCAGCTCCGCTGAGCCATACCTCTGTAAGGAGCCTTAGCTGTATCTGGAGGCTTCTGTTCCTTTTGCACTCCGACCAAGCTCTATCTTGACAGTTCAAGCTGAGGCACTGTTCCACAGGACCACACAGGGGGAACTGGGCTGATTTCCTAAGATCTGATTTCTGCTAATACAATGGCATCGTTGCTAATGCAGGGAGGCTGCGCAATCCCAGCCCCAGTATCCTTGCCGCTGCTGCTGCCTCTGGTGCTGCGGTGACGTTGCTGCTAAGGGAAGGGGGAAGGGAAAGGAATAGGCATGCCCACAGTACAGCCGCTCAGCCTTCCTCCCTGCCAGTCCCTGTGGGCCCTTTAGCCTGGGGAAGGGGGAAGGTAGAGAAAGGAGTCAGCCACAGAGGGCAGTCAGTGCTGGAAGATGAGAACTCTCAAAGCGGCAAAGAAAAATAGCGAGAGAGCTGGGCCTCGCTCCTCTCTCATCCCTAGGAGTCTCAGGGAAAAGGTCTGGGAGGAGGCTTAGAGCTTCCTTCCTTCCTTAGGCCCCTCCTTTTAGATCTCAGCCAGAAACCTCTCCCTCCTCTTTTCACCCACTCTGAATGACTCCTTGTTTTCCAGCGTTTTCCCTTCACTAGGATTCTAGACTAGCCTCAGGGTGGAGCAGCCAGCCTGGGAGGGGGTTCCTGAAGCCCTGCAGGGAGGCTGTGGGGACCAGTCATCATTCCACCAGCAGTAACACCAAGTTCCTAGACTTGGCAATAGGCTTTCTAGGGAGTGCCTCTTCAGAGAAACGGGGTCTGTCTCAGAAATAAAGAGAGACTGGGCCATAGAGGCTTCTATATACAGGGTGGTAGTGAGCCTTAGGATCAAATTGGCTACAGGCCCCCTTCCTACCACAGGGTCCACTTCAGTTCCCTGGATCTTCAGCGGGTCTGCTGGTGGGGCTGTAGCAGAACCTTCCGCCCTCTCACCTACATCAGTTTTTGGTCAGTACTGAGTGGGGTCCAGCTGGGCCTGTGGGAAGGCAGAGTCCCTTTAGCCAGGCCAGGGGGCAGAAAGCCTACTTTCCTAGGGAAAGGAAGGCTAAGGAAAAGGAGTGGTCTTCCCCAGCCCAGAGAAAATTCTCAGTTCTGTCTGAAGAACTACAGAGCCCTCCACCCCTTCCCCTGCTCCACCCCCGTCAGGTTCTGGGCCAGTTCTGTGGGAATCAGTAGACAGTGGAGAAGCCAGAGGCAGAGCCAGCTGTACAGTATGTAGCAGCACGTCTCTGTCCAGTTCATGCCACTGCCGCCTGCTGCCATCCTTGAACACAGAGATGGTGGTGTCAAGATGGTCTTGGCCCTCAAGCACTAGCCCTGAATAGAGCTCCTTCCAGTACTGACTACCATCTGGACGCTACAGGCAAGCCCTTGGATTTCAGGTCCCTAAAAAGAAGGCTTAGGTCTACTGGCCAGGACCACATCAGCTACCACTCAGGATCCAGAAGATACGTCGTTTCTTTCCCCTTATTGTTGCTTCTATTCCCTATGAGACTCAAATGCTCAGTGACAGCATCCTAAGATGAACTGAGTTGTAGAAGAACAAAAGTTGCTGAAGGCCCAAAAACCTATCTCCAACCTTGAAATAAATGTTTGAGGGGCCATGCCTTCTTGATTCTACAAAGCAGGAAACAATGAGGAAGGGAAGGAGAGAGGAAGGCAGCTGTTCATAAAACTAGCCATGAACGATCCCCTCAAGGACAGTGAAAGGTGTCACTGTACTTCCCTCTCCCCTAGCTGGGCTGTAGGCTGGGGCAAAGTCAATCTCCATGACCAGTGCTTAGAATTCCAGTAAGAGCTCTGGGCCCAGGGTCTTTGTCCCTGAAATTTCTGTGAGACTAAGCCATGCATTGTACTAGAGAGCTACTACTTAGGAAGTGTTTCCAGCTGCCTACAGAAGGTGGCAGCTATCATACTTTCAGTGCTTAACTTACTTCACTATATCACAGGCCACATCTTCACCTACTGTCCACCAACTGTGGCCAAAGATCTATAGGGCTTTGATGAGAAGATCAAATTTTTTTCTGGCTAGAAACAAAATATAAAAACCATCACAGTATAAACCACAATTGCCTCCTAACTAGTCTTCTCACCTGCAATTTACCTTCTATCTAGTACTGCCAGATTCATCTTCCTGAAGCCCCATCTTTATTCAACATGTCACTCTTGCCCCTTTTAATGGTTTCCCATTACCCAGAGAATCAAGTTCAAACCCATTTTGGCTTTCAAGGTCCTCCATCTTGGCTGTCTACTCCCTCTCTACCCAACCTTACTTCCCATCCCCGGTCATGTAGTCCTTCAAACCTGTTTCATAAGCTCTTTCCACTCTTTGTTCAGATTCTCCTGCCTGTTACACTTGGCTAAACCTATGAGGAATTATCTAAAACCTGCAAGGCCCAGATCAACTCCTCCATCAAGTCTTCACTGATCACCTTGGAGCCAGAAATGATCTCTGTCTTCTGAACTGTGGCTGGAGGTTGTTGATTTTACAGACAAGAAAAAAATCCCACAAAAGCCAGGGGATCAATACGGGATTGCCAATATCTTATATCGCCAAGTAAGATCATTAAACAACAACAACAAAAAACACCCTACATCAACTATCACCATCATTTCATTAAAAAAGCACACTGTCATTATTTTTCTTATTTCATTGTATACTGACGGAAGCTTCATCAGAAACTAACATCAGTTCATGAGAGGTGTTTTTTAAAAATTTATTTTATTTATTTATTTTTGGCTGTGTTGGGTCTTCGTTTCTGTGCGAGGGCTTTCTCTAGTTGCGGTGAGCAGGGGCCACTCTTCATCGCGATGCGCGGGCCTCTCACTGTCGCGGCCTCTCTTGTTGCAGAGCACAAGCTCCAGACATGCAGGCTCAGTAGTTGTGGCTCACGGGCCTAGTTGCTCCGCGGCATGTGGGATCTTCCCAGACCAGGGCTCGAACACGTGTCCCCTGCATTGGCAGGCAGATTCTCAACCACTGCGCCACCAGGGAAGCCCCATGAGAGGTTCTGATTAAGTATATCATTTGTCACTTGACATGGTTATGTTCTTTTTTGCATATCTGCCTTAATGGCTCTTCTAGACTGCAAAGTCCAAGTTACAGTCATCTCTGTATCCCCGGTACCCAGAGCTTAAGACAGTATCATTTTTATTTTGTGCTTCCTATAATACTAGCACAGTGTTTGGCTTATAGAAGGTGGTTAGTCGAAGTCTTGTTGAACAAGAGCAATAAAAAAGAGTGAGAGAGTAAATGAAAGTAAGTGGTGGGCAGATCTGACTCAAAAGGCTGACAGAGAAGCCCCCTGCTGTTCATGAGAAAAAAAAAAAAAAGGTCTGTTAAAAGAAAGCTTAGCAAAAAAAGGAATAATCCTTCATAACCTTGAGTTAGGTAATGCATTCTTAGACAAGATACCACAAATACAAGTGACAAAAGAAAAAAATAGGTAAGTTGGGGCTTCCCTGGTGGCACAGTGGTTAAGAATCCGCCTGCCAATGCAGCGGACATGGGTTCAATCCCAGGTCCAGGAAGATCCCACATGCCGTGGAGCTACTAAGCCCGTGTGCCACAACTACTGAGCCTGTGCTCTACAGCCCAGGAGCCACAACTACTGAGCCCACGTGCCACAACTACTGAAGCCTACGCACCTAGAGCCTGTGCTCCACAGCAAGAGAAGCCACCACAATGAGAAGCCCGCGCACTGCAACAAAGAGTAGCCCCCGCTCGCTGCAACCAGAGAAAGCCCACACGCAGCAATGAAGACCCAACGCAGCCAAAAATAAAAACTAAAGTAAAAATAAAATAATAAAATAAATAAATTTATTAAAAAAAATAGGTAAGTTGGATTTCATAAAACTTTTGTGCTTTAAAGAACACAATCAAGACAGTGAAAAGACAACCCACAGAATGGGAGAAAACATTTGCAAATCATATATCTGATAAGGGACTTCTATCCAGAACACATAAAGGACTTTTACAGCTCAGCAATAAAAAGACACATAACCCAATTTAAAAATGGGCAAAGGACCTGAATAGACATTTCTCTAAAGAAGACATACAAATGGTCAATAAGCACATGAAAAGATGCTCAACATCATTAGTTATTAGGGAAGTGCAAATCAAAACTTAAATGAGATACTACTCCCTACTAGAATGGCTAAATAAAAAAGAGAGACAATAACAAGTGTTGATGACAATGTGGAGAAATTAGAACCCTCATATATTGCTGGGAGGATTGTAAGATGGTTCAGGCACTTTAGAAAATAGTCTGGTAGTTCCTCAAAATGTAAAACACAGAGTTACCGTATGACCCAGAAATTCTACTCCTAGATATCTACCCCAAAGAAATGAAAACATATCTTACACAAAAGCTTACATATGAATGTTCATAGCAGCATTATTTATAATAGCCAAAAAGTGGGAATAACTCAATATCCATTAACAGACGAATGGATAGATAAAATGTGGTATATTCATAAAACGAATATTATTCGGTAATAAAAAGAAACACGCTACAATATGGATGAACCTTGAAAACATTATGCTAAGTGAAAGATGCTGAACACAAAAGGCCACATATTGTTTGACTGTATTTATATGAAATGCCCAGACTAGGCAAATCTATGGAGACAAAAAGTAGATTAGTGGGACTTCCCTGGTGGTGCAGTGGTTAAGAATCTGCCTGCCAATGCAGGGGACATGGGTTCGAACCCTGGTCCGGGAAGATCCCACATGCCGCAGAGCAACTAAGCCTGTGCGCCACAACTGCTGAGCCTGCGTTCTAGAACCCGCAAGCCACAACTACTGAGCCCATGTGACACAAGTACTGAAGCCCACGTGCCTAGAGCCTGTGCTCCGCAACAAGAGAAGCCACCGCAATGACAAGCCCGTGCACCACAACGAAGAGCAGCCCCTGCACGCCGCAACTAGAGAAAGCCCAGGCACAGCAATGAAGACCCAACGCAGCCAAAATAAATAAATAAATTAATTAATTAATTAAAAAAAAAAAGTAGGTTAGTGGCTGCCAGGGACTTGGGGGAAGGGAAAATGGGGAGGGATTGTTACTGGGTTTGGGATTTCTCTTAGGGATGATGCAAATGTTCTAAAATTAGATTACGGTGATGGTTGCACAGCTCTGTTAATATACTAGTAACAATTGAATAGTATACTTAAAAAAAATTTTTATTGGATTATAATTGCTTTACAATGTTGTATTAGTTTCTACTGTACAGCAAAGTGAATCAGCTATACATATACATATATCCCCTCTTTTTTGAATAGTATACTTTAAATGATGAAACAGATATCAATTATATCTCAATAAAGCTGTTAAAAGAAAAAAAGAAGCTGCAGCAGTGAATGGTGTTGCTCAGCTCCACAGAGGCAGGAGTCTTTAAAGGCTCTGTGACTGGGTGGGCATGGGGTGGCAGAAACTCAGGTGTACTAGAAAGCAGAGGGTATCACTGCCATGTCAACGTAAGGACCTTAGACAATTCCCCCTTCCTTCTGTTTTTTTCAATACCAAAATTCTTAGAACAATGAAGTATGTTAATTCTACTTTCTCCTTAACTATTTCTTAAACATCGGAAGTCTGACTTCTTTTAATTAATACGTGAACTGTCTGAAACAGTTCTAATTTTTAAGCCCATAATATTTAAACTGCCTAACACTTAGCCATCCCCTCCTACTGAAACCCTCTTTTGCCTTTGGCTTCCATAACAACAACCCTCCTAGTTCTACTTCTTAGATCATTCTTTCTTAGTTGTTTAATACAATACCTGACCTATATTTAAAGGTAGATTTACAGCAGGGCTCAGACCTGAAGTCTTTTTCAACCTGAGAAGTGTTTAGCCCTTCCCATTATACTGTTGATTTCCAAATCTTACATTCTTCCTGCGTTTCCAGAATCAAATCTCCAATACCGTATTAGGTACTTATTATTATTACCTCAAATTCAACACGTTTAAAACCAAATTGAGGGACTTCCCTGGTAGTCCGGTGGTTGAGAATCTATCTTGCAATACAGGGGATGCCAGTTCGATCCCTGGTCGGGGAACTAAGATGCCACATGCCGCAGGGCAACTGAGCCCACGTGCCACAACTACTGAGCCCACACGCTCTGGAGCGCGGGTGCCACAACTGGAGAGCCCACGTGCTGCAACTACTGAGCTCGCGCGCTCTGGAGCCCGCACACCATGACTAGAGAGAAGCCTGTGCACCGCAGTGAGGAGCCCGCGCGCTGCAATGGAAGATCCCACATGCGGCAACTAAGACCCGTTGCAGCCAATAAATAAACAAACAAACAAATAAATATTAAGGAGACTGTCCTTAAAAATAAAAAATAAAGCCAAATTGATTTTTCTATTTCAAATCAGCTTTATTTGGACTACCAGTAACACAAAATTGAAAATACAAGAATCATCTGGAATCTCTCCTCACATTCAGACAATCACCAAGTCATGCTGAGTCTAACTTCCAATGTTTTAGGCATTGATCTAATAATTTGCTGTGCTCTTACCACATTCCAACTACTATGCTAAGCACTTACATTATCTCATTTAATCCATATAACCACTCTCTAAGCTAAGTATTAGTATCTGTGTTTCATGGATGAGAAATCTGAGGCTCAGAGCTATTAAATAACCTTCCTAAGGTAACTCAGTCAGTAATGTCTGATCTGGGATTCAGACACAGAACTGTCTGATTCCAAAGTCAGTGTTCTTAACTACTTGTTACATTGCCTTTCAAGTTCCCATCCCTACTCCTATCATCCTAGTTCAGACCTGCAGCAGCTCTCTGAATTATTATATAGTCGTCTAACTAGCTTTCTTGCTTTCATTTTGGCTCTTTCCTCCCAGCTATCCTATATACTGACACAAGACTAATCTCCCCAAGTATACTGCCTTCAATACGTCACCTTACTACTAAAAAGCCTTCAGTGGCTCCCAACTGCCTACAGGATCATCCAAATTCCTCAATGTGGTATTCAAAGTTCCTTCCTACTTATCCAACCATGTTCCATCACATGCCAAATTTATTCTGAATTTTGAGTTTTGGCTCACTCCACTGGGAAGATATCTGGAATGCTCTCTCTCCCTATTTCTCTTGCCTTTTTTTTAAAAAAAGGATCTAGCTCAAATTCTACCATTTCTGGAAGCTTTTCTTTATCATGAAAGTCTTTTTTTCTGAACTTTTTCAATACCAATTATCTGTACAACTCATTTGGTACCAAGTTCTGGCCATTTTATTTTGTTATTTATCTCTTGATGACAGCAGACTTTTGGAAGGTGGGACTGTGTCTTACATCATGATAAGTAATTCTGAGCCCAGAGCCTTAGCACTTAGTAGGTCACCACCAATGTTTGGTAAAGCTACTGAATGGCAAGCCCAGTGGGCTAGCTGGACTCAAGTCTGCTTTCAGAAGGTTAGCTTAGTCTGAGAATAGCATATTTGATAAGAGGTGAGGAAGGAAGGAAGGAAGATGAAAACCAAAAAGCTGAGCCTTAGTAAATAAATCTTGAAGGCCAAGATCTTAAACTCTTAACTCCTCATTTCTCTCTATTTCGTACTGAGAATGGAAAGATGACTGAACAGCCATGTCTTCAGTCAGTACTTCCCCACCATTTATTTCCACAGTCATGATCCTAGAGCAAAGGTTGCAAAGTGACAGCCTGATGGTCACATCTTGTGTGTCGACAGATTTTATGTGGTTTGCACAGTAAAAATGCCACCATAAAATTTTTTTTTTTTTTTAGATTTTCAGTTTGTGTTGCTTGAAAAATCAGAAGAACTGACCATACCAGTCCTTCATTCCTAGATGGTAACAATCAGCTAGAGATATGGCTGCCCTTATTTATAAGATGGGCATGTGCCCTTCAGTTTCACATGTTCCCACCATTCCCTTTGGTCTTTTGTACTAGTCAGCTTCATTGCTTCACTATACTCATTTGCTTTATTTGCCTGGATCCTACAAAGCATTTGAGTTTACAACCCCTCCCCAGCTATGCTTTTCCTTTATATCCTCAACCCCCGATTTACCTCACATTACCACAGTGATGTTCAATGCAGTATTATTTACAACAGCAAAAACCTGAAAACATTCTAAATATCTAATAGAAAAATGCCTAATTAAATGGTGGTCTAGCCATGCAATGGAATATAATGAAACCATAGGAATTACGTTTATAATGAATGTTTACTGGTATAGAAAAAGGCTTAAAAGCTAATAAAAAAAAGTAGGATATCAAATTGTACAGAGAGACTTCTGCTTCCTGCATTACAGTGAACAAGATATCAAGGGAGCCCCTTCTACTACAAAAAACGATATCCTGTATAACATATACTTTTTAAAGCATTTCAGGGCTTATAGTAAATAGGAAAAATCTCCAAGGCTACTTGCTCCACCCCCCAAATCATGAGCTGTGGAATAAGCAAGGGGTCAAACAACAGTTTCTTGAGGGCTAATTCCCAAAGCATTCCTATTACGGTCAGAATGACAAGCCCTGGACCACTAGCAAGGTGAGGGAGCCAAACCCAAGACCCCCATAGTAGGCTGAGACCCTTGAAGCAAGCTCAAGTGATCCAGGGTTGGTGGTTCCTCCCAACTTTTGGAGGAAAATATCTCCAACTTTAAGTTGACAGCATTCTCAAAATTAAAGAGTAAGTAAAAATTAGTTTGTATCAAAGATCACAAATATACATGGAAACAAGAAACCATGAACGAATAACAGAAAACAACAAATAATAGATTTAAACTGCAAGAATTTCAAATATTAAGAATGCCATGGGCTTCCCTGGTGGCGCAGTGGTTGAGAGTCCGCCTGTTGATGCAGGGGACACGGGTTCGTGCCCCAGTCCGGGAAGATCCCACATGCTGCGGAGTGGCTGGGCCCGTGAGCCATGGCCGCTGAGCCTGCACGTCCGGAGCCTGTGCTCTGCAACAGGAGAGGCCATGGCAGTGAGAGGCCCGCGTACCGCAAAAAAAAAAAAAAAAAAAAATGCCAGATACAGAACGTGAATCAGCTATGTGTGAAATGTTTTAAATAAAGGATAAAATCTCAAAGATATGCAATTAGCAAGAGACTTATTAGAGAGATCCAGGGTGGTGAAAATATATCTGAATATAACCATTGGCTACTGAGCATTCTTAGGGCTGGATTAGGCTATTCTATAGGGAATCACTAGGCGAAAAAAAGGATGTGGAGGCTAAGGGGAGATATTATACCTCATGCTACGGATCTGAACAATGTCTACTCAAAACAGTGTGTGAAAGTGCTCTATAAATGTTTTATAGAAATGTAATGCATTGTTATTACTCTAAAAATGCCAGCATCCATTGAAGATTTTTACCTGAATTAGTTATTTACTGTGATGGTTGAAAAATGATGATTTTCTCTCTACTATTCCTCCTACATTTATTAGCTGGCATTCCAATATGAGAAAGATTTCCCTTTTCCTTCCTATTTATTTTTTTGGTATTGGTATAGATTCTCGGCTTTTTTTTTTTAAATTCAATGGGTCATAATCTATTGCTGGTATTATTGATTTTGTTGGTCATTATCTCAGATTTGGCACTACTTGGCATTTTTCTTTTTCATTGTGAAGATCTTCATTATTGTGTACAAATTTTTAAAAATTATTTATTTTGGAATAATTTTTGGAAAAGTTGCAAAGATAGTTAAGAGTGTTCCCGTATGTCCTTCAACCAGTACCCCTAATGTTACCATCTTACATAATCATGGTGCATTTGTTAAAACAAGGAAATCATCATTGAATATATTACTATTACCTAAACTTGCAGACTATATGGATTTTGCCAGTTTTCCCACTAATGTCCTTTTTCTATTATTTGGCTTTTTAAAAACTAAACATATATATCACTTTTATAAAACATAAATTGATTAAAAACAAAATAAAGCCACCCCCCCCCCCCCCTTCAAAAGATATGTAGATGTATACTGGAGGCTACAGATAAACAGCTTGGACGGTGTTTTAAGGCAGCTTAGCGAAGAAAAAGATTTGTACTTCCCATAATCAAGACACTGAGTAGTTTTGGAAACTATCAGGCAGGTAATTTTTAGCGAAAGCAAGTAATACTGAAAAGTAGATAAGGCTATGTTATCTTAGTATATTTCTGTCCCTAGTGTTTCCCAATAATCACTCTGCTTACCTTTTACCTCAGGACACACTTCTTTGGAAGTACTTTTGCTTGTGTTGACCTAGTCAGGTATCCTCTACACCAGCAATAACCTATGTTAAGTATTAAGTAACTCCTTTAGGCCATGTTTTGACCTCAGACTGCATGACTGATTGCAGTAGGAAAGGTCAGAAGTGCCCAAATCATAAGAAATAAACTATGATTTACTATATACTCTCTTTTCTGGTGTAGAAGCATCCCAAGGCCATTAATTAATATCATCTCAGGAGTCAATCAATCAAACAAGCAATCAAGCCACAAGTATTCACTGCACACACTTCTACTGTGTATAAAGCACTGTGCTGGATGTTTAGGGGTAAGAAAGCTCAACTTGCGAGGCTCATAATTTTGTTAAAATCATTGCCAACATGTCTCTGGGGAGGGCTAGGGCAGCAAGAAAGATGTTTTAGGATGTAAGACAAGGGTTAGAGCAGCGGTTTCAAACTTTTTAGCCCCAACACATAAAACAGAGCTATTCTGGTCGAAGCAGGGAAGGCCTAAGGCCCCATACACTCCAACTCCCTCTCTCCACTGCAGGGCCCCCAAAGGCACTTCCAGGGGACCCTAGGGCTCAGAGGAAGAAATTCTGAAAACCTCTGGGGAAAGACAAAGGCAAGACTGAACATGGTTGGTTGGGGTCGAGGAAATGGGGAGTGAAACAAATTATTAACGGAGAGAAATCATCTTTCTTTTTTCATGGCTCTCAAATCAAATATGTTTGGAAAATGATGTCAATTAACTGCACTAACAGCAGACTTACTTACTTCTGAGTACAGAAAATAACTTTCTATGTGAATTCAG
The DNA here is from genome assembly GCF_003031525.2 of Neophocaena asiaeorientalis asiaeorientalis. NCBI lineage: Eukaryota > Metazoa > Chordata > Mammalia > Artiodactyla > Phocoenidae > Neophocaena > Neophocaena asiaeorientalis. Next base: position 2,152,974 of record NW_020175027.1, on the reverse strand, counting down.
AAAAATCAGTTTGTATAATTACCCTTCATGCCTGCTAAGGTTCTATGTCTTCATAGGCCATGAGATTTGATGGAGACTCTGAATTACCTATAAAACAAATACTTCTGAAATGTGTGAGAAGTGCTGAAAGAATTTGGAGATTTAAGAATTGGTGCTAATAATGATTCCGGTGGTGTCTGGGCTGAGTTGCAAGGAGAGAATAAACAGGCTGTTAGATGCCTGAGAGCACCTGGCTATGGCATCAGGAGTCTGATTCACAAATGGAATAGCAGCCAATGCCCAGGAGCGCATCTATCTTTCCTCCAGGTTGTGTGTAGCTGCTCCTAGCTGAGGAGGCCACTGTTCCGAACTGGTATTATGTTATTTTGGACTCCAAGTGAGGCCAGTCAGCATGCTAGGAGTGTGTTAGAAGAGGCCTAGCCTGCTTCCTTATCAGGCCTCCCTAATGCAGAGTCTTCTTTCAAAGCACAGAGCTTGCTTTGCTTTTGGGTTCTCAAATACGTTACAGAGGGACTTCCCTGGTGGCATAGTGGTTAAGAATCCACCTGCCAATGCAGGGGAAACGGGTTCGAGCACTGGTCTGGGAAGATCCCACATGCCGCGGAGCAACTAAGCCCGCACGCCACAACTACTGAGCCTGCGCTCTAGAGCCCGCAAGCCACAACTACTGAGCCCACGTGCCACAACTACTGAGGCCCATGAGCCTAGAACCCGTGCTCCACAACAAGAGAAGTCATGGCAATGAGAAGCCTGCGCACCGCAATGAAGAGTAGTCCTCACTCGCCGCAACTAGAGAAAGCCCGCGCACAGCAGCGAGGACCCAATGCGGCAAAAAATTAAAAACAAAAAAAAAAAATGTTACAGAAAGGTTCAGCTAAAAGTCCACTCCCAAAAGTCAAACACACTCTAGAAGAGGTTTGGTTCTGAAGTAGAATGGGCTCTTTCCTAGGACCACCTGGTGTGGATTTATCGTCTTTTCCCCAAGTCTATCACCTCCCTTATGAACTGGAAATATGCAGGCACCTTTAATGTAACCAAAATCACAGACAGAACATCTAGGGGTAGAACCCCAAACAAGCTCCAAGCCTTTTACCTCTCAGGCTCAGCTGAGAGGAGACTGCAGCACTAGGAATTATACCCAGGAAAAGAATAAGCTAGAAGCCACTGACCTCACTGAGCTGTAAAGGGTTGCTTTCCTTTATTCCACAAAAATAAAATAATAATAAACTCAGCTTTGTTCCAGGTTCTCCTTCTGCTCAAAAGGGATTACACCTAGATAAATATTCTCTTCCACCAATCCAGCCAGCAAGTGTATGCCTTCCTCCATTAGATCAATCATTTGATTTCCTCCTTAATTCAACTCATAGCACCTGTTTGTGGAGGCAAAAGGCTAAATCAGATGACTTCTTAAGGTCCCTTTCAGCTCTAATTACAAACTAAGCCAAATTAAAACCTTGGGCCCAAGGGAAGGTTCCTATGAAGGGTGCTAATAAATGTCCTCCCTCTCACCCTCCTCCCTTTCAACATAAATACACAGATACACACACACACACACACATCCCTATACTTCCAAGTGCCTTGCTTCTAACTGCTACAATTAGAAGTCTCTAAAGATTGAGAATTTGCTGTAAATCCTACCTCTTTTGAGGATGTAGGTTAGGGATAGAGAGGAGGACTATAGGGAATTAGGCAAGATTTAGTTCCTACCTTGACAGACTGATTTCTTCAGATGGAGGGGATGGAGGATGCAGCAGTGGATAGAGGTAAAGCCTCCTAATGCTGCGTATAGGTGAGCAGCAAGGAGCAGGAAACCACGAAGACCAGAGACAGTGTACCAGGGGTGGGTCCAACGTGGGCTGCTCTACTTGGAGGATAGCTCTCAAGTGTAAATTATTTGCAAAAGCAAGTTAGCTGGGACAAAAAAGGCCCCTATGCTTCTTGACTGTTCAGCGTGGTCAACCCTTTGCTCTTCCTTTGGCTGTTCCTTTTGGCTTCTAGGCTCTAGGAAGCAAAGCCAGAGTGTTTTCTGCTTCCCTTCCCCCAAGGCAGTGGACTGAGTCCTGCAGGCTGGTAAGCTGTTATCCAATCAGACTGTCAAAGGCTGTAAATAAAAGGCCACATATGCGCAGTGAAATAGGCTATGAGAAGAATCTAGATTGAATTACCACAAGCCAGTTGTGGAGACAGGGTGGGGGAGGTAGGAGAAAGCATAGAGACGCATAACTGCCCTTCAAGGAAATACTTTCATTCAAGCACACTCCTCCCTCAGCATGACTGCTAGAAGCCATCAAAGCCTTGCTCCCCAAGGAACTAGGTTCTAGTCTGACCCTATTCTCAACAGAGGGGTCATAGTCCCAGAGACCCATCAGTCAAGTCAAAAGCCTTTTCCCGGATGTGACTTACATTCCAATAGACTTCAGGTAACAGTCTCTGAGTCCAGCTCACGGTGCTTGGTAAGAGCACCGGGACTGCCTCACTAGCGGTCAGCGGCAAAGACCATTTCTTTGTACCAGATACTGTATCTGCTTTGGTTATAAGACTAAAGTAAGAGTAAACTGATATTAAACAAAAAAATTTTAAAGCAGGTGTCTGGAGTTTTGTCTGGGTCTGGAATATTCAGGAGCCTAGGTTCTGTAATGATTCAGGGTATGGATTTTGGTGTTGACAGGTTTGGATTCAAATCTGACATGCTACTTGCCAGCTGTGGACTTCGGGAAGTTATTCAACTTCACTAAACTTTAGCTTCCTCATTTGTAAAACTGTCATGATATTTTCCCTCAAAGGCTTGAGGGAGAATGAAATAAGATATTATACGTAAGTGCCTGACACAAGGTAAGTGCTCAGTTATGGTCACTATTATTATTATATCTTTGTCAATGACCAATGGAGTCCTTACCTCTCTCCTTTCCCAATTTCCCAGAAAACCTAAAGGCTCCAGGTCCAGGGAACTGGCAGGCAAAACCTCTTCAAAAGAGCCAAAGGAACTGGAAAGAGTCATGTTCCTTTTTTCCCCTCCCCTGCGCTAGGACAGAATCAGTAATCCGGTGCCCATTACACTCTGGCCTGGCAGGCTGGCCCTAGGAGCCTAAGGCTTTCCCAAACCAAAGACACTAATCCATCTCTAGTACTACCTGTTGTGGGGCATGCTCCCAGACTGCTGGTGCTTCTCCAGGGGCCCCAGATCAGATTCCAGTAGACGGAGGAAAGAAACAGTCTGATCCCAAGCTGGCAGGATAGGTCTGTCCAGGCTGTTGTCTGCCCATCACAGCTGCCTGTGAGGCCTATAGGTTAATAATAGCAACTCTGATGCGAGTGGATTAAGACAGCACTGTAGGAGGTGTTTATTTTTGCAATCTGCCATCAGTATCAAGTTCTACTGGTTACTGCCCAAATCTAGGGCAGCTTCCTGCTACAGGAGTGGCCTCAGGCTTCTCCAGGATGCTAAGCTGGATTCTGGAGGAAACAAGCCTTGTTGAAACAGTTTCATATCAACAGGGACAGGGAACGGGAAAAAGGAACAAACAGAGCTGTCATATGTCCAGCTGTCTGGTCCCAAATCTTCAGAACCAGGTGGACCTCAATTGAGAGCTGTTGTTCACGGCATTTTCCTGAGTCAGGTAGGCCCTGGACAAGAGACTTAATACGTTGTTTTGGAAGGGCGGGCCCCCACACACACACACACACACACACACACACAAGGGTGGGCACACACATACATACACACACACACACACATGCACATTGGTTGCACTGAAATGACTTGGATAAAATCAAGGAAAGACTGTTACTTAACTAACCAGAAGCTCAGCCTTGTCAGTCACAAGTTCCAGATTAGTGCTGTGAGTGCTGACCTTGTGAGAAAAAGAAAAAAGCCCACCTGGGAGGGTTTTATAGGATATTTGAAAGAAAGGATGGTTAGGCTGGTCCTTATTTTATTTGCACAGAATTTTTAGCAGGTATATCAAATCCCTTGAAAATTTATTTGGCCAGAGCTTCTTTCCTAGAAATGACACAATAGGATTGAAATACCAAGAAACCAGCTTTCATCTGGCGAGGAGTCAGTGCCCAGAAAAATCTTTCCTGAAAGCCTCTTTCTCCCCCAAGGGGTCCCAGGGACCTTACACTTTGACCACAGTATCTGGAACTCCGTGGGTATCCCACTCACGTCCCTGAAAGGCAGTTCCTAACACAGTTTCATCTTGTCCCATCAGGCAGACAGGGATGCGAGGAGGCTGGCAGCTGGACAGCTGATGTAAATAGATGGGGACTGGCCTACTGAGAGGTCATGTGCACAGCAGGCCGCTGTGGAATGACAAAAATGTACCACATACCAGGTAGGAATGCTGAAGTGCAAAGAAAGCAGCCAAGCAGCCAAGCACACAATAACAGTGACTCCACCATCTTCCTGCCTAAGGCTGACTCGTAACCGTCATCAGAGACACAACATAGCAACATCTCGTGGAGCAGGAAGGTAGGCTGGTGAACCATTCGTTCAGTACTTTTTCTTCTGTCATTCAAGGCTTATCTACCTGGTCATCATAACAATAACGCAGCCTCACAAACAATCAGATATGATGACTAGAGATATAGGGTTTGATCTTAGCTTCATTTGGAAGCTACTCATGCCTAGGATAGTGGCAGGATGCCCAAGGATAGGAACACTGCTTTCATTCTTGGCTTTTCCTCTGACTTGCTGGGTCATCTTGGGGCAGGGTACCTGTCCTCTCAAAGTTCTAGGTCTACCATTTGGAAAAGGGGCTAATTGTATCTACCTTCTGGTGTTATGGCCAGAAAAAAATATTCGAACAATTAGAATAATAAATAGCAAAAATGCAGCTAGAGATGATCCTACTAAGTGAAGTCAGAAAGAGAGACAAATATCATATGATATCACTTATATGTGGAATCTAAAATATGACACAAGTGAACCTATCTATGAAACAGAAACAGAATTACGGACATAGAGAACAGACTGGTGGTTGCCATGGGTGAGAGGATTGGGGGAGGGGTGGAGTGGGAGGTTGGGGTTAGCAGATGTGAGCTATTATATGTGGAATGGATAAACTACAAGGTTCTACTTTGTAGCACAGGGAACTATATTCAATATCCTATGATAAACCATAATGGAAAAGAATATTTAAAAAATATATATCATAAATATATTAAAAATATATCATAAATATATAGAACTGAATATATATATAAAAAACTGAATCACTTTGCTATATAGCAGAAATTGACACATTGTAAATGAACTATACTTCAATAAAAAATAAGTAGCAAAAAATTTAAATGCTATAAATTCTTTGGATAAAGTATTTTAGAAATATAACTGTCATTCATGCATATAGGTAGAGAGCCCGGGCCTTATGTATTTTCCTTCTTCTAGGTCACGGTGGCCATGTTGGGAAGTGAACCTGGTCTGTGCTTGGAGGTACAGTTCCTTTCTTTCAGGCCTATAATCCCCACCACTGGTTTGAGGAATGGTTGAAACAGTTAGGAATCTGTTTATCTAGATACAAGGTATTAACTTCCACTAATGTGTAATAGAGAAAGTAGAAAAATGCAAGCAAAAAGAAATGCCTCTACTCACCCACTTGCTCCATCTACAAACCTAATTCTCCCTTACACCTGGGCCCAGGACACTGATCTGAGACTTGTATCCCTTTGATACAGCACTGAACAGTAGTATTTCAAACTAGATTTAGCCGAAAGCCCTGATAAAGCAGCATTAATGAAAGGATGTATTCCACTGCTCAGTTAGAACAAAGGCAACACTGTATTCTAAACCCAGCACAAGGCTTCACTCTTTCTGGCCCGGCAATCGGTTAGTTTGCCAGGTCTCCAGAGCTTTTGGAGAGGAGAAATAGAAATCTATTCTTCATTGATGCTGATACCTCTTTTTCTGCAAGTGCCTACCCTAGGGTTCAGAACAGACTCTGCAACATCCTGCAGCTTCTGGTGAGCTTTCAGTAAACCCTCCTTTCAACAAACTCTGTCTGTAAAGGGCCAGAGAGTAAATACTTAGGCTGTGTGGGCAATAAAGTTCTGCTACATATTCCAACCTCCGCCCCCCACCCCTGCCTTTTTTAAACAATTCTTTAAAAATGTAAAAACCATTCTCAGCTTGTGTGAATGTAAAAACCATATAAAGTTACTCTGGCATGGGCCATAATTTGCTGACCTCTGCTCTAGACCTTAAAGCCCTCTCTATTCAAAGTATATTTCTCAAAATTCTGACTCTGCTGAGCCTGCCTAGGGATCCTCTTTCCTCTTCCCACAGGGCTGATGCATATATTTCAGAGGCAGCTCCCCCCTAAGAAGCCACTGAGGAATGTGAAGGAAGAATTCTGAGGTTATTTGTATTGAAGCTGACAGACTGGCTAATTCCCTTCATATAAAGTGCTTCAGAAACATCTGCGGAATTTAGCTTATTGCATTATCATTCTGGAGTGCAGACTGAGCCATAAACAGTCTTTATCCTTCTATTTTTGCTTAATAATACTATCCCATGCCTCTACCAGGCCTTTTTTTCTTTCTTTCTTTTTTTTTTTTTTTCCCTTTTCTCCTGCTCCCAGGTTCCAAACCCACACTTGAATTGACTTAGGTCTCAAGTCTTTCTCTCTTCCCTATCTTGCCCACTTCTATATGTGGTATAGTTGTGGAGAGCGAGCAAACTATCAACAGTTAGATGAGTTTGGACATAGTAAGTATGGATGAAAGGCCTGAGGGTAGGGGTGAGCTTATTTTGAGCAAAGACTTAAGGCTGTAAATCTAGGCTCTATCACAAATAGTTAAAGGCTTTGTAAACAGTGATCAAACTACTATAGAAGCAACCTAAGAACAATGTGCAAAGGGTCAGTAATCACTGGAGTTATACCTCACCACACACCACAGGCTAGAAGGAAGCGAATGACTTATAGATAAAGACTAATACTTATAATAATATTAGTCCGCTGTGCTAGATGTTTGCTTAATACTTTATTTCAGGGAAGAAGCAAAAGCTACAGGCATGTCTAAGGCAAATCATAATTCACTGAGAAAGCTATTTGTTATTTTGAAAGATTCAAGTTACATTCAAAGTTCTAAAATGCCACATATTAGCTTGAGAAAATTATGGAAATAAAAACAATATAAGAATATTCTTGAAAGTTATGCCTGCCCATTTCATGAATAATTTAGTAAAATAACTGCTCATATCTAAAAAGGGGAGATTTTCTTGTATTTTTAAAAATCATAAATTAGGAAGCCCATAAGTTCACACGTGGATATAAACCTGACGGTTACCTGTATAAGAGAGTTGAGAGTAAAAGAATTACATAAAGTACACAGGACTATAAAGCAAGGAAGTGTATTATAATTGTTTATATACATTTTCTCTTTCCTCCTTGGTTGCACATTAAGGATAGAGACTGTTTTATTCATCTCTGTAGTCATTTAACCTAGCCTAGAGCCTGGCACATGGCTTAAAATGTTCACTGAATTGAACTAAGGAGGAACTGAATCTTCACCAAAGTAAATTGGGAAAATTTCCTTTTCTAGAGAAGAATTTGGTTCATTACAGCTGTGGACATATTTACACACACTTAGTTCTAGTCCTCCCTCTTGGGGTATGGGGTGCTAAGAAGATAAAGGGGGTACAGTGGTTGGCTTCTGGAATGTGCAGGGCAAATATCCCCAGGTACAGCTCCTCTCCCTTCACCTCAACACTGAACTCCCTTTACTGCTAGTGCGAGCTGCAGCATGAGAACCAGAACAGCATGCTCCAGCCAGAATGACAGACATCCTCTATCCCTCTTTCGTTATCTCTCCCTGCTGAACCTCATCAGTCTTCAACTCCAGCCTGTTGGCTGCTTCCAATGGGGCTGCTGAGCATCTAGGAAAGAATGCAGGATGTGTCTCAAAAAATCCAGCACTAGCTGAGGAACAGTTTGTTTTTTCCTAAAAAAGGGCAGTCTGTAAAGTTACATAAGACTTGGCTCTCCTGGCTAGGAGCTTTTCCAATTCCAGCTGGAGAGATTCCTCAAGCTGTTTAGAGTTCAGGAAAAGGGTTTGGAATTCCCTGATTGGCTAACGTATATTGGAGCCATCTCTGGGTAGCAATGGGGAGGTTCCAGCAGAGTACACAGTAACTCTGTGTTCTCACTGCCCCTCAGTTGTGGCCCCACTGAGTTCTCCTGAGAACAGGAAATAGCATGATCCATTTACAGTTAATATCTCAGAACAAAGACAAGCCCCACTGCCAAAACCAGAGCCCCAGTGGCATCAAGCCTCTGGGGCCCCACCCAAAGGAGGCAGGACCTAGGGAATCTAATAGCCCAACCTAGAAGCACAACAAGGGTCTGGGAGGGCTTCCTTCCCTGCTTTGGGCAGATGTATAGAAGAATTTGTTTGTGGCCCTGAGAACCTCAGATGCCAGTCTTGCCCAAGGACTAGATGAATCAGTCAATAAACATTAACTGAGCACCTATGAAGTGCAAGGCACTGCACTATGTGAACAAAGCAGACCTGGGGCTGGCCTTCATGGAGCTTATAGTTCACCTGGGGAGACTAACAAATAATTAAATAACTATGACCATACAAACTATAAAGTAGGCTTCGGAATGTGCTATATTCAAAGGAAAGACAGCTAATCCAAAAAGCCATCTCTGTCCAGGGACGTCAGTTAGCATACTTATTAAATCAGGGACAAATTTATACTGAATTGACAACCCAAATTACTTGTGTTTTGGTTGAAAATTCTGACCCTTGAAGGAGTCACTAGAATCTCAATAACTTGCTCTCAGTTGAGCCCCATTTTTATTCCTATTCATTCTGCAGGAGTTCAGTCCCTATTTACATCACACACTTTTGTTTAAGGCATAGGAGCTCACTTCAACTAACAAATTACTGTCCATTTACAATGAAGAAATTGAACACTGATTTGCTCTTTCCAGCTTCAGGCCATGCACTTTTATTTCTTTCTGGCCAACAAAGGGAGCTAGGGACTTCCCTGATGGTCCAGTGGTTAAGACTTCAAGGTTCCAGTGCAGGGGATGTGGGTTTGATCCCTGTTCTGGGAACCAAAGTCCTGCATGCTGTGAGGTGTGGTCAAAAAAAAAAAAAGGGAGCTAAGAAAAAGATGGTATATTAACTCTGCTCTTATGGACTAATTCTGTAGCACTGGGCAAGTTATTTGAGTCCCCTCAGCTTGGGTTTCTTCACCTGTACAATGGGGATAATATAGTATCTCCTCTCACAGGGTGCTGGTGGAAGTTAAAAGATATAGAGACATCTAGAACAGTGATTGGTATTTAGTGAGTGCTCAGTAAACGGCAACTATAATGAACATGAATCAGGAATCTCTTCTTTCTTTGAACCTAAATCCCTCCTATTGCCTTTTTGAGGGTGCACTACTGTTGAACTTACCAACTCACACCAGGGAATCTTGTCACGGTCATACCCAGAGCTTTTCTTTTCAACAGGCCCACAACCTCAAATTTTTTAACCCTCATGGCTCTGTTCTTTGTCCTCCTGAAAGTTGTAAAGTGGCTCTGTCCAGAAAACATCCTGAGGGTGGTACTTCATGGGTGGTGCACTGGTTAAGAATCCACCTGCCAATGCAGGGGACACAGGTTCGAGCCCTGGTCCGGGAAGATCCCACATGTCGCGGAACAATGAAGCCTGTGTGCCACAACTACTGAGCCTGCGCTCTAGAGCCCACGAGCCACAACTACTGAGCCTGTGCTCCACAACTACTGAAGCCCATGCGCCTAGAGCCCCTGCTCTGCAAGAAGAGAAGCCACCACAATAAGCCCGCGCACCGCAACGAAAAGTAGCCCCCGCTCGCCGCAACTAGAGAAAGCCCGCACCCAGCAACGAAGACCCAACACAGCCAAAAATAAATAAATAAATAAATTTATTACCAAAAAAAAAAAAATCCCGAGGGAATACATAGAAAGGTTAGAGTACATATGCAAATTATCTGTGAATCAAGAATTTCCCACCCAGTGAATACAGCGAATTCAGTTACATGACTACCTGAATTGCTCACCTGTCAGCAGAAGACAGTGAAAGCGAGTCCTCTACATAAATTCATGGGCTGACAAGATTCTCCTTAAAGGGTCTAATTATTTCCAGACATGTATCCCAGGAGACCCTATCCAAGTCCCATAGCTTCTGCTGTAGAAAAGCCTCTCAAGTCTATCCTCTCTTCTAATTCCTACAATCAGTGCTCTAATTCTAGGCCCTCCTTCAACACCTCTTTTGAGGATTATTAATTCAGTCTTTGGGCAGATTCCTATAGGCCAGGAAGTGGTAAACAAAATAGATACTATCCCTGCCCTCATGAAGCTTACAATCTAGTGGAGGAAGGCAGACAAACAATCACATAAATAAAAATATAATTACAAAGTGTGATAAATGCCATGAAAATAAAGTACAGAGTATTAAGAGGATCTGATTAAGACTGACTAAGGGCTTGATTAAGAGGTCAGGGAAGGCCTCTCTGGGAAACTGATGTTCAAGTTCAGCCTTGAAAGGTGAGTTGAAGGGAATTTAAACAGGTGAAAAGTTGGGGACAACATTACAAGCAGAGGAAATGACATGTGTGAAAGGGCCTGAGACAGGAAAGTGGTTGGTGTCTTAGAAAAACTGAAAGAAAACGAGCGTCTTTGAAAGTGTCCATTTTATTTGGCAACGGGGAGTTCACTGGTGATCTTGACATAAACAATTTCAGGCGCGTGGTTAGTGGAAATGAAGCTAGACAGCAGAGGGTGCAAAAGTGAATGGAAAATTGAGCAGACAGTCTGGGTGGTCAAAAAAGGTTGGCTGTTAAATGAGACAGTCAATACCCAGAGGGTGATGTGGTGTCAGGGGATTTTTAAATTAATATTGATTTTATCAAATTAATATATGCACATGGTTACAAAGATAAATTGTAGTATAAAATTTATGATGGAAAATAGCAGTCCCCAGCTCCACCCCTTTCTACCTCTGTGTCCTTCTCCAGAGACCACTACTTTCAAATCTTTTAGCTGTCTCATCCAGCATTTATGTTCATGTTTATAAATCATATGTGTATTTAATTATTTCTTGATTTTAAACATTCTCTTGACTTCCTACATCCACCACCTTCCTCACAATTTCTTTTTTTTTTTAATTTTAATATTTATTTATTTGGCTGCACCAGGTCTTAGTTGCAGCATGCAGGATCTTTTTGTTGCAGCACGTGGGATCTAGTTCCCTGACCAGAGATCGAACCTGGGCCCCCAGCATTGGGAACACAGAGTCTTAACCACTGGACCACCAGGGAAGTCCCCACAATTTCTGATTTAATTAATATCCAGTGTTTGCTATGACTTGGTAGTCTGTGGACCCTTATTATTACTGTATAATTTATAATTTAATTTTACTACTTGACTCTCTTTTGTTTATTTTTCTATATATTTGTCCCTAAATCTTCATAAATTCTCTAGCGGAATGGTAAAAATTGCTCTCAATCTAAATCTAACTTTCCATATGGTCAAACACAGTTCCTTTTTGTTTCCCCCCAGAACATAATCCTTCTGGAACTTTCTTTTCTGATACATTCTGAATTGACTCTCCTCTCTGGCTTACAACACCACTTCATGCTGGACTTGTCTCTCTCATCAGCTAGGAATTGCCTTTGCCTCTCTTCTGTTAGTTGCCCTGTGTTCTAGATCCCATGATTTCTTCTTTCTTGTTGGGAAGTCCCTGTATGTAAACTTTTAAAAAAAGGACAGATTAAAAATTTCTCTATATCCCTAATTTTCTAGATTTTTATGATGAGGTACCCTGGGGTAGGCTATTTTTATTTGTTGTGCTGGGCACTCAGTGGGCCCTTTCAATTTGGAGACTTGTGTCTGGGAAATACACTTGGTACTCTTTCTTTTATTTTTTTATAACTTTGCCTCCACTGATGTTGAAGGTTTAGAAAGGAGGAATTAAATGATGAAGCAACATCCCTGAGAAGCAGTAGTGGCTCAAGAATTTCTATATAGGGCTTCCCTGATGGCGCAGTGGTTAAGAATTCGCCTGCCAATGTAGGGGACACAGGTTCGAGCCCTGGTCCGTGAAGATCCCACATGCCGCGGAGGAACTAAGCCCGTGCGCCACAACTACTGAGCCTGTGCTCTAAGAGCCCATGAGTCACAACTACTGAGCCCATGCGCCACATCTACTGAAGCCCGCGTGCTCTGGAGCCCGTGCTCCACAACAAGAGAAGCCACCGCAATGAGAAGCCTGCGCACCGCAACGAAGACCCAACGCAGCCAAAAATAATTGATTAATTAATTAATTTAAAAAGTTTACATACAAATAGAAATCAGAATGGCATTCGGCTTAACAATGATGGAATCTAATTAGTAAGCAGATTTCAGATTTCTGAGAGAAATTGATTTCTAGCCTAAGGTTTCATGCACAGCCAAATTATCAACTGTGAGAGTTCAAATATATATACTTTCAGACATTCATTTCAAAAATGTTCCTACCATGTATCCTGCTGAATATGCTTCAGCATATTCATACGGAATATGCTTCAGCAAAATGAGCCAAAAATAATAAATAAAAAAAAAAAATTAAAAAAAAAAGGATTTCTATATAGGTTGAACTTAGGATCAGCAAACAAATCAAAAGAGGTGCGTGGAAGTGGGGTGGCATCAGGGAATTGTCTTGAAGTTCCATTTGTATAGCAATCAGTGTTTTTACTCAGAGTATAGGTTTGTTTGGGGTAGTTTACAAAGTATATCATTTAGGTTTAATACTCTCTGCTGTATAAAAACATCTCAAAACAGCTAAACAATAGACGGTATGCAATCCAGTTCACCAGGGAGAGATTAGCTTTTGTTAAGAGGTGAGGTACTCCTCCATGCAACTAGTGAAGAGAGGATGGCTATAGACAGATTTGCAGATTGGTGGTAGGAAGTAAGAAAGTTCATGTTTGATGGCTTCCTTTTTCTTTGAGGTATATGAGTCAAGGTCATCATAGAGTATATGGAAGGAAGATGGGAGGGTCAGAGGTTGAGGAGGGTAGTGAAGGTATAAAATATTTGTTATAAAGAGTAGAGGAATAACCTTGTAACAGAAATATAGTAAGACTGCTGGCCAGCATAAGTTTGGTGATGATGAAAGTGATACTAAATCTACTGGACTGTACAATTTTCTCTAGCTGTTTAAGTACAGACAAAGAAAAGGTAAGGGGTTATTATTCAGAGTTAGGTTCATTACTAGGTGAATACATTTTTAAAAGAATGATTGTAATATCAATGAAGTTTTAAAGATGTTAAAGGACTACCAGTGAGGATATTTCAACAACTGAATAGAATACACTAAGCCATAAACCATAAAGCCTAAACAGCAACATGGATAAATGCTTATGAAACAAGGTTAATTAAAAGAAAGCAGAATACAAAATAATTTTAATGCTAACAGTTATATTCCTGCAAAATTATATATGCATGTAAACAGAAAGGATAGGCAGATAGGATTACAGGTGAATTAAATTTCTTTTATTTTGTTATTGTTTTATTTTTTAATTGTTTTTGTATATTTATCTTAATTTTAAAAACTCTTACTTATGTTCATGTTCAGCTCAGTTCATAGATCTTTTTTTGGAAAGAGCTTTATCTAGTCTACCAGTCATAACTGACCATTCTGTCTTCTTTAAAAGTTGCTCTATAGGGCTAAAACCAAACTCATCATAGGGCCAGTCTATAATTTCTGTGACTGTCACTAAATTCATGGATCCTTGGTGATAGAGAAAAAAACCTCAGAAATGTAGCTGATTTGCTGAACTAGGCTTAAAGTCAGTTCAGCTGTCATAATTTATTCATTTATTCTACAAATATTTATTGAACTTATACTATTTGTCTGGCATTGTGCTGGGCACCAGTGAGACAGGCTGGGACCTGGGACCCTTTGCTGCAGTGCTGCAGTGCTTGTACCTGGACACACCTCTCCTTCAGCAACAAAATACAAAGACACTGTCTGGGACTAAAAATAATTGCATGCCTGCAGTTAGGGTAAATTCTGGACCCAAAAGATACAAAGAGACCAAAAAACCCAACTGCCACTTTTGAAGAGCCTGGAGCAAAAGCAGGGGGTGGGGAGCAAAAGCAGGGTCCTGTGGATGCCCCCTGCCCACACCACCACCTAAGGGGTGGGCAAAACACCTAAGCCACCCCTCTGGCCGGAGCTCTGGACACACCCCTACCCTCACCCCATGTAAGAAACAAACTTGCCCCCCCTCAGGGAGCCAACAAGCAAGGGAACCTGTTGTTTGTTCTCACTGCCCACTGCTGCAGCAGGGGCCCCAATAAAGCCTTGCCTGAATTTCTTGTCTGGACTCTGATCAACTTCTACTGATTAAGGAGGCCAAGAACCCTGGTTGGTAACACCAGGAATATAGAGCAGAAAATAGAGTCTTTCACAAGTTGGGGAAAAAAAGGACAGGAAAATCTTTGGCCCAAGACTGACAATCACAAAGGGCTTCAAATTAGCCTTTTATCCTTATTTACACATGAAGTTATAAATGTAGTCATTAAAAAAAAAAAAACCAACTCTTTTGACATATAATTCACATACTATAAAATTCACTTTTTTAAAGTGTTCAAGTCAGTGGTTTTTAGTGTATTCACAGAGTTGGGCAACCATCACCACAGTCTAATTTCAGAATATTTTATCACTCCTAAAAGAAACCCTATATCCATTGATCTTGCATCCTACAATCTTCAACTCATTTATTAGTTATAATAGTTTTTTTTTGTGGCTACCTTAGCATTTTCTATATACAAGATCATGTTATCTGCATTTTCTATATACAAGATCATGTTATCTGCATTTTCTATATACAAGATCATGTTATCTGCAAATAGTTCTACTTCCTTTTCAATCTATTTCTTTTTCTTCTCTATTTGCTCTGGCTAGAACTTCTAGTACAATGGTGAACAGAAGTGTTGAGAATGACCAACTTTCTCTTATTCTTGATCTTAGAGGGAAAGCTTTCAGTTGTTTTTCACCATTAAGTATAATGTTAGCTACGGGGATTTTTATAGATGCCCTTTACCAGGCTGAGGAAGTTCTACTTCTAGTTTGTTGAGTGTTTTTATGATGGACTTGTCAAATTTTTTTTCTGCATCTACTGAGATGATCGTGTGGTTTGTCCTAAATACAGTCATTTTCATATTACAAAATGAATTTGTTAAGGTAAATATTTTAAATATACCAAAATTATTAGAATTCTGCTTTGGATTTCAATCATTTTTAATACATGAAGAACGTAAAACATGGAAGAGATAAAGCTCTCTCTCTGGATCTTTCAGAGACCCTGGATTCAAAGACTATTCCTGCCTTCACAGAGTTTACAGCTATGTAAATAAAGCGTTATCCGCTGTAATGGAGCCCCAGACAAGGCCAATGATAGCACAGTGGAAATTATACCCAAATTTGCAGGGGGTCATCAGGAAAGGTTTCGGAAAGGAGTCATATGAGCAGATTCTTAAAGGAGGAGTAGAAATATGCATGCAGGTCAGGGGAAGGATTTCAATCAGAGAGAACCATATGTATAGAGTTCTTTATATTATTCAGCCATAAGAAAGAAAGAAATCTTACCATTGTGACAATAATGGATGGACCTTGAGGGCATTACGCTAAGTTAAATAAGTCAGAAAGAGAAAGACAAATACTGTATGATATCACTTATATGTAGAATCTTAAAAGGCCAAATTCATAGAAACAAAGAGTAGAATGGTTGCCAGGCGCTGGGGTGTGCGGGAAATGTTGGTCAAAGGGTAAACATTTCCAATTATAAAATGAATAAATTCTGGGGATCTAATGTATAGCATGGTGATTATAGTTAACAATACTGTATTATATATTTGAAAGTTGCTAAGAGAGTAGATCTTAAATGTTCTCACCACAAAAAAGAAATGGTAATTATGTAAAGCGATGGAGATTTAACTACCCTATTGTAGTAATCATTTTCCAATATATGAGTGTATCAAATCAACACACTGTACATCTTAAACTTACACAATATTATATGTCAATTGTATCTCAATAAAATTGGAAGAAAAATAAAGAGAGAGACAGTTTGTCACAGAAATCTGTACCCAATAGCCTCAGACTCAGGACATAGATTCCCAGAGTATTTATTGAAAGAAGGTGTACCGAAGTCACAACAGAAAACTAAAGATTTGACCATCTAGACACTGTAAAATTCTAGATGTCAAGTCATAAACAAAATTAAAAGACAAATATTTGACACAAATATAACAAAATGCCAATATCCTTATGTGTAAAGAATTTATGTGAATTGATTGCTAAAACCTGAGATCTTTTTTAAAAATTGAGGTAAGAACATACAGCATGAGATCTATTCTCTTAACAAATTTTTAAGTATATAGTGCATTATTGCTAACTATAAGCATAATGTACAGCAGATCTCCTGAACTTATGCATCTTGCGTAATTCAAACTTTTACAGGTTGAACAGCATCTCCCCATTTCCCTCTCCTCCAGCTCCTGGCCACCACCATTCTACTTCCTGCATCTCTGATTCTGACTATTTTAGATTCCTCATGTAAGTGGGATCATGCAGTATTCGTTCTTTTGTGACTGCCTTATTTACTTGAAATAATAGGAAAACGGGCAAGATATGAGCAAACAATAAGATTTAAAATACTATCTTTTGTTTACCAATTTTCAAACAAAATAATAGTTAAGGGAAGGAAAGTAAAATAGGCATTTTCACACTTTGCCAATATAAGCATATTTTGATACAACTTTCATTTTGAGGT